>NW_006408668.1:3782112-3787331 GCF_000296735.1 Chrysochloris asiatica | reverse complement strand
ACTTTCAATATTCTCCTCCAACACCATAACTCAAATGCATCAATTCTTCTACAGTCTTCCTTATTCACTGTCCAGCTTTTGTATGTATATGAGGTTATTGAAAATATCATGGCTTGGGTCAGGCTCACCTTAGTCCTTAATACATTAGTCAATCCAAAATCATAATGAGATAACAGGTCCCACCTACTAGTATATCTATTATTAAAAAAAAAAAGGCAAGTGATACATGCTGGTGAGAATACAGAGCAATTGGAATATTTGTGTGTTGCTAGTGGAGTCCTGGTGTGGCACTGTTGGATAAGCACTGGGTCCTACACCCCACCAGCCACTCCTCAGAAACCCTATGCAGGGTGCTTGTGAGTCAGAATAGACTCGACAGCATTTAACAATAGTGGGAGTATAAAATGGTGCAGTCATGTTGGAAAACATGTTGGGAATTCTACAGAAAGATAAATATAAAGTTGCCATATTACCCAGGAATTTCACTCTTAGGTAAATGCTCAAAAGAAACGAAAGCATATATCCACACAAAAATTTGTACACAGTCAGCAAGGCAGACATGCTACCCAGGCCCTCTACAACAAAGACTTAAGAAACCAAATGAAACTGATACAGGTGATAATCTTGAAACCCTGAGCTTCAAAGGAAAGGTTAATCAAAGAAAAAGTTAGATCAAATACCTAGTAGAAGATGACTATGAACAAAAACAGCAAACAAGGAGACATATGGAGTAGTGAATTGTGAACTAGACCAATACACCCTGGCCATTTTAAATTTTTTCCCAGAGGCATCTAATTGGGTCAGGAACTTGATCATTGGCTTTGCTTGTGTAGGACCCCATCAACATCCCATGGCTAGAAATGTGTGATCTCGCCTTTATTCCCCACACCTTCCAGGTGACCAGAAGTGTGGTCACCCACCCAGCTACAGGTGACATCACCTGTCCCCCATGCTGCCCCTGCTCTACCTGCGGACAGAGAAATGTCTTCACAGATTGGGCACTATGTGATTACCACCCCATGTTTGGAGGCATGCACTCTTTGCCTACTAGCTAACTGTCATAGAGTTAATTTGGACTCATGATGACCCTGTATAGACTTTCTAAGACTGTAAACCTTGGGGTTCCCCCTCCCCCTATACATTATTTAGTGAAGCCTTGGATTTTTAGGTGAGGAATTGCATCTTCTTCATGTGTGTACTACTTCCCAGAGTCTAGATCACACAGTAGGGAACACATAGTGGGTGCACCAAGAATGTATGGTGAGGAGCTGGACGGATCACAGCTAGATGAATCACAGCGCTCTTCTTTGGGCATCTGTCCTCATCAATAGAGGATTAGAAATGCCCCTATCAAAAAGCTGGCCTCACTGTCAAATCAGGTTCTCATTTCTATAAGTCCTTTGGCTTATGGGAAACAGCCTAGGCAGTCTTACTGTTGGACGGTGCTGATAATGAATCCAATGGTGTGCACAGTGGAAAGGAGGATGTGTTGGGGCCATAGTTAGTGATATCTACTGTCACATCAACATTCTCTGTTTCAATTGAAAGTGAAATTCTCAGTGGACAGAACCCAACCAAGAAAGGGAGACAGAGACAGAAACCTGAGTAGAAATGCAGACAGACTGTGTTCTTTCTAGAGAGTACTGTACTTTTGGGGGTATTTCTCTTTAATGCTTCTATGAGCTCTTCAGCACTTAGCATATTAGCTCCTGGGCATTTTGGAAAGAGCATAGACTTTAGAAAATTTCCAGAGAACAGCAGGCGTCAACATCTTACTGACTTTGCCAAGAAGATCCTCCATATTGAGACTCAGTTAGCTCATGCAATAAAGTGAAAAAGGTGGGCAAGATAGAGGTCACCTGTAGGGAAGATGAAGGTGATGCTGTGAAGGGCTTCTCAGCTACCTGGTGATGGTTACAAGGGTATTTTATACTTTAAGCTATACATGTACAAGAGGACATTAAAAAGTTCTTGACAAATGGAAGTGAAACATAGTGGAAAATTTCCATGAATCTCTTGATGTCCTCCTCCTTTGTTGATATATTTTATACATACTTTATGTGGAATATATTTCACTATAATTTTTTTTTCATTGTGAACTGACATGGGAGAACATTGGCTTTACACCACCATTTCATTGCGGTGATTCTAATCTCCTCCGTGCACCATAATTCAACAGTATTTGAATTCTCTCTGTTTTTCTTTATTTTTTGGGAGGTGGGGAGGAGGTCATGGGGGAGATGTACACAAAAACACTCAGGAATATATAATAATTTAAACAACCAAAAGGTACATTCTGTAAGCCTGTCTCCTGGCCACCAGTACTCTCTTTCCATAAGTCTATAGAGTCCTCAGGTGCTCCCTTCCCTATACTTTTTAAATTTAGATCTAATTATGAGTGTTTTTAAATTATAGCAATATATATACACAGAAAAACATTTGCCATTTCAAACATTTTTACACCTCCAGTCCAACCATACCAACCATATTCCCCATGTTGCACAACCATCAACACTATCCAGTTCCAAGTTTTTTCCTCTCTTTCCTTCCTTCTTCTTTCACCCCTTCTTTCCTTTCCTTTTGTCTTTTTCCATAAAGTTCCCAATAGTTTGTCCCAATGAGAAAATAAATATACCTGATTTCCCTTCAATTACATGAAAAAAAGACAGAAAAAGAAAGTTATTTCCTCTTTTTTCTTTTCCTTTTTAACAACTTTCCCCAACACCCAAGTTATCATGTGCCTACACTCTAATCAGTGAATAATTCTCCCTCTCCACTCAGCCCTGATAACCATCATAAAATGTTTATTATAACCTGAAAACCTTTTTTGGGTGACTTTTTACAGTAGTGGGCTCATACAATATCCATCCCTTTGTGATGACTAATTTCATTCACCATAATGTCCTACAGATTCCTCCATGTTATGTGGCGTTCAGCAGAATCATCATTATTCTTCAGTGTTGCCCAATATTCCATTGTGTGTATGTGCCAAAGTTTGTTCAACTATTCCTCTACTGACGAGCATCTAGGCTGTCTCTGTCTTTTGGCTATTTTGAATAATGCTGCAGTTAACGTGAGCATGCATGTATCTATTTGTGTCATGACTCTTGTGTCTTGAGGAAACATACCAATAGAGAGCTTGCTGGGGCACATGGTATTTCTATTTCCAACCTTCTGAGAAAGTGTCATACCATTTTCTACAGTGGTTGCACCATTTTACAGTTCCACCTACAGTGTAAGAAGGTCCCCCACACACCACACCCTCTCTAGCATTTGTTGTTTTCTGAATTTTGCTATTAATGCTAGGGTAAGATGATATCTCATTGTTTTGACCTGGATCTCTCTAATGGTTAATGATACTTCATATTTTTTCATATGTTTGTTGGCTGCCTGAATGTCTTCTTTGGTGAAGTGCCTGTTCATGTCCTCTTCCCATTTTTGAATTAGATTCTTTGTCAAGATTGTAAATTGTTACGGGAGTTGTCCCTGATCAGGTGACCCACAGCTTTCTCCTTTCTTTCCCTTCCCTTGTTTTATGTTTTTCTTGTCCCCATCTCCTGCCCCTTTCTTCTTATTCTCTTTTTCTTATTCCCTTGTTCCCTGTTTTTCTTCTCTCTCCCTTTCTCTCTTTTCTCTCCCCAATTGTTTATGTTTCTGTTTTTTCTTTATTTATGTTTTCTTTTCCTCCTTTCCTTGGCAAAATAAATGGAAAATTAGAAATAATACAAAAATAACAAATAGAAGTCTAGAAGATGAATGTTAAGGTTTCAGGGACAGATGATGTGTTGGAAGGGTAAACAGCTAGAAATAAATCAATGGAAGGCAGAGATTGCAAAATTGAAGATAAATCTTTCAATATAAATCTGTTAAAGAAACAATAAGGAAAAAAGGGGGAAAAATGGTGAAAACTTAAAAGTTATGTGGACACTGAATTCCTGGTGTGGTGCTGTAGAAGCACTGGACCATAAGATCAATTTGAGCTGCAAGGTTGGTGGTTCAAACTCACCAGCCACTGTTCAGAAACTCTATGTAGGGTCATTATAAGTCGGAACCGATGGCGCTCAATAAAACAACAACAAACCATCAACAGGGATAACTTATGTGTGATAAAATTCCAAACCAGGAAGAAAGAAAACAAAACCCAACTAAAAAAAAAAAAAAAAAATCCAGAAGCAAACAAAAAAATAATACCATGGAGAGAATTACACATTTTTTTTTTTAAAAAACTGCCCTAATATCATGAAATATAAGAATCTATGCATCCAAAAGCAAATAAACATTAAGCAAAGTAGACCCAAAAACAAAATCACCGAGATATACCATGATCAAACTTTTCAAAACCAAAGGAGAAAGAATTCTGAAAGTAGCTCTGGAAAAATGAAAAGTTAGCTAAAAAGGAGAACCAATAAGACTAAGTTCTAATTTCTTGGTAGAAACTATGTAAGTAAGAAGGTAATTGGATGACATATGTAAAACCCTATAAAAAAATACTGCCAATCAAGAATTATATACCCATCAGAGAACAAACAAGATGGTGGATCGAGTGGACGTGTAGTAAAGAGCTCCTCCAACAACAACACAGAATACACGACCAAGCAGGCTCAGGGGATGGTCCCAGAACTCTGAACCACATATAAAGGAATATTTAGAAGGTTGGAAGGCTTACAGCTGGGGGAATTTGTGGTAGAATCAAGAAATCCATTGTTTTCTAGTCCGGGAAGCAGAGCTGCTCCAGGAGCCGCCATCTTGGGTGAGACCAAGCGGGGAAAGGATCAAAGTGCCCACAGACGTCTTGCAGAAATGCAGAGATAAAGGTGTGGACATTATTTTCTTTTGGTAGCTGTTCATTTGTCCCTTGCTGTCTGCACACCTCCATTCTGGTGACGATAAGGGTGCCTGGGCTAGTGGGCACCCCAGCCCCACCCTCGAAGGGTTCTACTACGCATGTGAACAGATATCCTTGAAATTTAAAGAGACAGTTTCCAATTAAAACTAAATGGCCACAGCCAGCCCTGAATTGTTTACAACTAGAAAAAAGGCCAGAACAGGGATTGTGGAGCAGGACAAGCAGACAAAAGAGGAAGTAGGCTGAAAATTAAATCCTAAGTTACGTCAAAACGACCAACAGTGGTATCTTGAAATTTCTCAGGAAGAAGAGTGAAAAAGGAAGCCCATTTCCTGATCACATCTACCTGGAGGCATTCAGAAAGCATAAAAAA
>NW_006408668.1:3774897-3780329 GCF_000296735.1 Chrysochloris asiatica | reverse complement strand
CTAAATACCAACAGAGAGGGAAAGAGTCTTCAAATCAAGTATCAATGCTATCTGCTCTGTGCACAGGGTAGATAGGGATGGGCAACTTAGACATTTGCTACATAAAATGAGGGGGCAATAAAGGCACAAAGTGACTGGCTTACAAGGTTTCAAGAGGGAATTTAGTTTAAGAGCATGAGGGGAAAGAAAGAGTCCTCACTGAATAGCTGTCCTCCTGTCCAGATGGGTCTGGTGAAAAGAGATGGAGATAAGATTCGTAAGATTCAATAGTGAATAGTTGTTATCATGACTAATCACGACTGTCACAATTCTAACAGTAGAAGTTTTGTAACAAAAACAGGGGAGTGGTTAATTTTACAGTCCAGAAACAGAGGACCCTAGGACCATCAAGAGAGGAACGCAGAAGCAGAATGCGGGACCTTATCCAGAGAAGCAGCAGCGCTAGAGATGGAGGCAGAGATGGGGGTATGGAGAGGGGGAGTGGCTGAGGACTCTAGATTCATGGACTAAGAAGAGAGGGACTAAGAGCTGGTGGCCAAGAGGCAGACTCGCAGAATGTGCCCTTTGGAGATGTAAATTATTATATATGCCTGAGTAGTTTTTTTTGTTTGTGTTTTTTTTAAAAAAGCTAAAGTGAGTAGAGAGAAATACTGTTAACTGATGGTATATGGAGGGGATTATAATCAATGTAAGGTGCTCTGGTAGTGTAGTGGTTACGAATTGGGCTGCAAACCTTAAGGTCAGCAGTTTGAAACTAACAGCCGCTCCGCAGGAGAAAGATGAGGCTTTCTACTCCTGTAAAGATTTACACCCTTGGAAACCCTGTACAGGGTCGCTATGGGTCGGAACCGAATCGACGGCACTTAACAACAACAACAACATAATCAATGTAATGAAACAAGGTATATGAATTGTTGAATGTGAAACTGATGATGTGCCCTGTAAACTTTCACTCAATCCACAATAAAAACCTTAAATTAAAAAAAAAAAAAGCATTATATACCAATCAAAATCGTCTCTCAGATATGATGTTGAAATTAGGACATTTCCAGGTAAATAGAAGTGACGCACACAGTGTACCCCAAGGCAAAAGGTATGGCCAAAGACTGAGTACTCGGACCTGGATGAGGACGAGTCCCAGATGTCCTATGACCCGTGGCAAGCCAGAAAGGATTTACTACAACATAGAATCCTGAACCCATTGTTCTGTTGGCCCTGTCTGGATTGAAGAAGCAGCAGAGCAATTGACAGACCCACTTAAGCCATGAGATCCAGGGAGCCATCCTTAACATAAACTAGTTGCAGCCAGCTGATTTCAGGCCTCTCCTGAGACTCTTCTGGACTGCTGTGGCTAAAGCTTCAGGCCATCAGTACCAACTAGAATGGTTGCAGTGGGGAAGGTGGGCCCATTCCATTCTTTCTGGATCACTGCTAGAGCACCATGGATGTCACTGGTGTCTGAGGCAGGACAGTTCTTTACTGGACCTTTAACAGCCTCGTCCCTGCTACGTGTCATGAATGCTACCCAGAACACAAAACACCCCTCTCACCTCATTTCCTGCTGTGTCCCAAGAGAGCCATTGTAGCTGTTCACCAGAAACATTTTATTTATTAAAGTTCTTATTTGTTCCTTAGGTTTCTGGTGTTATGATGGATTACGAGACCCCTCATTCAGGCAGTTTATACGTCTTTCAGTCCCTTTCCCAGGCTCAACCTGCTGGTGCCTCACTGAAATCCCCAACATCCTAATTTGAGAAGTAACCCTTTGGAAATAGTGTTAGATATCACTGGCTTGAACATGTGAACTTCACATCCCCCAGCTTGATCTCCTTCCTCATTTCTCCTTAATGATGGTGTTTGGCCAACCCCTTGCACTATCTCCAGGTAGGAACAGACTCAAAGTAGGTAATGAGGCTGCCAGCAATGCAGACCAGAAAGGACAGGATATTTATTGATTAACAGTAGTTGTCTTTTATAGAAGTTTTTTTCTTTTTTTTTTTGGTCAACATAAAAAAAAGAGACAGAATTGACTGTAAATTTTGGGAAAAATAAATTGCAAGGTCACTACAAAGAAAATGAATAAATGTTCTCATTAAAATGAAAAAAGGAAAATCATACAGATTTAGTAAACACAGGCTTGATGGCACCTAACAACAACAACAAAAACAACAACAAAATAACAGCAGTGTAAGAAATGATAAGAAAATCCATAAACAAAATTGAACTAAGCACAAAAAAATAAGCGGAACAAATAAATTAGTAACACCACACACACCCACTCACACAAGCACAGCAACATGACAGGAATAAATTCATTTGGTTGTTTCTGTTGAAGTTGTCAAGTAGGTACTGACTCATAGTAACATTATGCACACCAGAGGGAAACACTGCCAGGCCCTGTACTATCCTCACAAGTCCACTGCTGCTGCCACTGTGCTGGTCCGTCTCGTTCCTTTTTTTTTTTTCCCCAGACCCTCCACTTTACCAAGCATATTGTCCTCCAGGGACTGGCCCTCCCTGATAATATGTCCAAAATACAAGAGACAAAACTTTTCTACAGCTGGCTTCTAAGAAGCATTTTGGCTGTACTGCTTCCAACACAGATTTGTTGTTCTTCTGGCAGTCCATGGTACTTTCAATATTCTTCTCCAACATCCTAACACAAATGCATTAGTTCTTCTACAGTCTTCCTTATTCACTGTCTAACTTTCACAGGCATATGAGGTTTATTGAAAATACTATGGCTTGGGTCAGGCATGCTTTAGTTTTCAAACTGACATCTTTGCATTTGAACACTTTAAAGAGGTCATATGCAACAGATTTACCCAATGCAATAATACATAGTTTATGGGACAATCAAGGGAGAAGAGTAGAGACTGGGACCCTACCCAGAGAAGTAGTGATGCCAGAGACAGAGGCAGAGATGGTGATGTGGAGACATGGAGCGGCTGGGACTGTAGACCCAGAGAGGGAGAGGGGCTGTGTACTGATGACCAGAGGGCAGGCTTGTAGTGTATATACCCTTTGGTTGGTTGATGATGCATGGAGGGGATTGTAACCATGGCAATGAAATGATATATGATAGGATGAATGTAAATTTAATATTCTCCCCTGTAAACTATCATATAATTCACAATAAAACAAAACAAAAGAATAAATCATAAATAAAAGCCAAAGTTACAAATAAAGAACAATTCTGTCCTACAATTCCCCTTTTATACTCAGATGTTCTCTGAAGATTCTTTGAAAGTATACACACATTTGAGACTCCTTTGGAAGATGACTCAGGAAGGGAACACCAGAGTCCAAGTAAATGTTGATGAATTCACTTCTACCTGGCAGGATTCAAATAAAAAATTATTCAGAGTAGTTGACATTTACTTCCTAGAAGAGTTTGGCATCATATAATTTAGAAGTCAAATAATGGTCAAGTAGTACTGAGTGTACAGATTCTCTATAAACTAAGCATCGTCTGCATGAAATCATAGCAATCATCTGAAATAAATATTTTAAAAATACTTAGCCAATAAAAGTGTTGTTTGGCATGTGCAAACCAAAAAAAAAAAAAAAAATCAATAACACATAGTTTAATTTCTTGACTGCTGCTTTCATGAGTGTTGATGGTGGATCTGAGCAAAATGATCTTTGACAACCTCAATCTTTTCTCCATTCATCATGATGTTATTTATTGACCTAGTTGTGAAGATTTTTGTTTTCTTTACATTGAGGTCCAATTCATACTGAAGACTTGGTCTTTGATTTTCATCAGTAAATATTTCAAGTCCTCTTCACTTTCAGGAAGCAAGGTTGTATCATCTGCTTATCAGATTGTGAATGAATCTCCCTGCAATCTGATGCCTTGTTCTTCTTCATACAATCCAGCTTCTCAGATTATTTGCTCAGCAGACAGGTTGAATGAGTATGGTTAAAGAATACAATCCTGGAGCATGCTCTTCCTGGTTTTAAACCATTCAGTAATCCCTTGTTCTAGTCTAACAATTGTAATTAAACATTTACGTACACCAAAACATTACACCAAAAGAGTAAAAAATAGAACCTACAGAGTGGGAAAAATTATTTTGGCATATCATGGAAGAGAATAATCACTAGAATAATATCCTAGTAGGAGATTGACCAAAAAAAAAAAAAAAAAACAAAAAAAAAAAAAAAAAAAAATAGATGGACATAGGGTTAAACAGGGAGGAATGCAAAAGTTAAAGTCAATAAAGATATAAATATTAATGCTGCTGCATACACATAGTAGTTACGAGTCAGGCTGCTAACCCCAAGATCAGCAGTTTGAAACTACCAGCGATTTCTTGGAAGAAAGATGAGGCTTTATGCACCCGTAAAGATTTACAGTCTCCGAAATCCTACACAGGGTCAGAATCGACTCCACCTCACATAACCACCACCACCACACAATCATGTAATAATGGTGATCTACTTGGTAGAGGTTCTGGTAGGAGCTCTGGTAGCACAGTAGTTATGGATCAGGCTGTGAACCATAAGGTCAGCAGTTCGAAACTACCAGCTCTTCCGCAGGAGAAAGATGAGGCTTTTTGCCCCCATAAAGATTTACAGCCAGGATCGCTATGGGTTGGAACCAACTCGACAGCACTTAACAACAACAACAACTGGTAGATGGAGTCCTGGTGTGGCACTGTGCGTTAATGCGCCAGACTGCAAAGTCATTTGAACTGCAAAGTCGGAGGTTGAAGCCCATCAGCTGCTCCTTGGAAACGCTATACATACAGGGTCGCTATGTGTTGGAACCAACTCGATGGCACTTAACAACAACACTGGTAGATGCATGGTTAGATATGAAGACTGAACAAATGTGGGAGAGACAGTGTGAGAATATATCTATGATTAAAAATATTTATATAGGAGAACAAACAAAATGGTGGATCAGGTGGAAGTGCGGTAAAGGAGCTCCGCTAGCAACAACACAGAATACCCAACCGAGCAGGCTCAGAGGATGGTTCCAGAACTCTGAACCACATATAAAGGAATATTTAGAAGGTTGGAAAACTTACAGCTGGAGGAATTTGAGGCAGAAGTAAGAAATCCATTGCTTTCTAATTCAAGACACTCAGCTGCTCGAGGAGACGCCATCTTGGGTGCGACCAAGCGGGGGAAGGATTGGAGCGGCCACAGATGCCTGGCAGAACCGCAGAGATAAAGGTGAGGACATTCTTCTCTTTTGGTAGCTGTTCATTGGTCCCTTGCTGTCTGTATACCTCCATTTGGGTGACTATAGGGGTGCCTGAGATAGTGGGCACCCCAGTCCCACCCTCAAAGAGTTCTACTACGCATGCGCACAGATCTCCTTGAAATTTAAAGAGACAATTTCCAATTAAAACCAAATGGCCACAGCCAGCCCTGAACTGTTTACAACTAGAAAAAAGGCCTGAACGGGGATTGTGGAG
>NW_006408668.1:3769641-3773992 GCF_000296735.1 Chrysochloris asiatica | reverse complement strand
ATAAGCTTGACAGAAAATATTTGTCCATGGGTACAAATACACCCATGAAAGTAGTGGAGCATGGTGGTGGTGTATAAATTGCCATGGAGTCGGTTCCAACTCATAGTGACCCTGTACAGTGTTTCCGAGGCTGTAAATCTTTATGGGAACAGAATACAGGAGGCAAGATTCTGAAAACTTCTTAGACAGTCAAACATGTTGAAGGAGTAAGTTGGTCAACTTGTTGGCTCAGAACCATAATCTTGGGGAAAGCAAGGTCAATTGGCATAACATGGTCCACAAACACACTGTTCTATATTCTACTTTGGTGAGTAGCATGTGGGGGTGGGGGTGGGTTCTTCAAATCTTGTGAGTGGTCTTCTAAGGTGCAATTATTTATCTTTCCCTGTTTGGAGGGAAGAAGAATGATGAAATTGGAGACATATGGAAATAATTTATCCAATGGACTAATGAACCACATGAACAACATTCTCCATGACCTGAGCCCTACTATCACTAGAACTGGGTCACAGTAGCAGGCCTTAGGTAGCTTGGGAGAAAATGTGGAACAAAACTCAAAATTATAAAAAATGACTAGATTTTGGTGGAGTCCTCAAACTATGGCCCTTGATCACACTTCAGATCTGGAACTGGATTCACCGCTCTGGCTCAGGTTTCAGCCAAGCTATGGATAGATCTGGGGGAAACAACAACACTAGTGGGATACTCACATGACAGAATGGTAAACCATTTGAGATCAAAAGGGCAGCATTTTCCCCAAGGACAAAGTTCAGAAGAGTTGGGAAAGAAGGAGGAATGAAGCAAGAAAGACAGGGAGGAAGTGGGATAAACGATGTTACATTGAGGAGGTAGTAATCAGCGAGATGAAATGAAGTGTGCGTGATACGCTGAATGTAAAACTATGATCTGCTCTGTAAACCATCACCCAATTTACAATAATAATAATTTAAAAAGTCCAGTCTTGTTGGTTCAATATGGACTGTTGGAACACTGAAACTATGGCCTTTAATCATTCATTAAGCCTGGAAATGAACTTACTCATGTGGACCAACTTTAAGCCAAACAATATGTATTCCTTAGAACTATCCATCACTTGAGTTCACAATGGCAGCATTTGCCCAGGGACGAAGTTCAGAAGACAGGAAAAGATAGACGAGACAGATGAATGGAAACAGGAAACATAGTGAGGAAGCAGAATGAGTGCCAATACATTGTGGGATTGCAATCAGTGTCATGAATGAAAATGTGTATGAATTGCAAAATTCATAAATGTGTATGAATGGCAAACGTGTATGAATGTATATGAATGGCAAACCAACGTGCTCTGTAAACTTTCATCCAAATCATGGTAAAACCAAACAACAAACTTGGACAGGACATTTAAAATTGTTCAATTAGTATATATATATATATATACAACAACAACAAAACAAATAGAAAAAAAAGCAGTGACTCTAAAGAGAAAAACATTTGAAGCAAATGAAAAACAATAAAAAAATAATTAACTTATATATAGATGTTATAAAAGCATTATTCATAGCAGTCAAACGTGGAACCAACTTAAATGTTCATCAACTAATGGATGGATAAATAAAATGTGGTATATCCATACAATGGAACATCATTCAGCAATAAAATATAATGAAGTATTGATACATGCTTCAACATGAATGAACCTTGAAAGTATTATGCTAAATCAAAGAAGCTAGTCACAAAAAACCACCATATTGTATGATTTAATTTACAAGAAACATCCAGAATAGGCATCTTCATAGAGACAGAAATTAGATTAGTGGTTGCCATGAGCTAGGAAGGGAGGAATAAAGAATGCTTGGCGAAGGGAATGTTTTTTATTTTTTTAAAAATTTTTGCTGGCCATGGAAATGTTCTGCAATTAGATTTTGATGGTGGTTGCACAACCGGAAATAAACTACAAATCATTGAATTGTGCATTCTAACTGGGAGAATTTTATGTGTTAAACCACAATGAAGCTATTTTAGAAAAATCTGCTCTGGGGCAAGCTTGTGGTTACGGTTTCTCAGAACAGCTTTGTTCCCACAATATTCAACTCAGCAATTTCCTTTGCCATCTCCCAGGAGAGGGCGGGCAGATTTGCTTTGACGAGTCCTAGTGTGGTGCTGTGGGCTAATGCGCTGGACTGCAAAGTTGGTTTGAATCACAGGGTTGGTGGTTCAAGCTCACCAGCCGCTCCTTGGAAACCTTACATAGGGTGACTACGGGTCAGAACCAACTATAAGGCACTTAACAGCAACAATAACCCTTATCAATAGTCTGTAGCTCTTTGGATGTTCAGATTTATGAGGGAGAGGGTTTTCTATTAGACTTCCCATCTTGGAGAGGTCCTGGTATTTGAATAGTGTTCACTACACTCGAAGAGAATGTTAAATTTGTGTGGATTAGAAACAAGTCTGGGCACTTAGTTTATTTTTCTATGTGGAATTTTATAAATCTGGTCAGCTTTTTGATGCTATTAAGATGTTTATATTTTCTCCAGCACTTTTGTTTTCCAGCTGATGAGTTAGTTCAAACAAGCTAGCCTACCACATTCCTGGAAACCAATAATAATAATAATTTTAGAATATTTAAATTCAAAATTTATGAATTAAAAACTTTAAATTCATGGCCAATCACTTCCGCAGGAGAAAGATGAGACTTTCTGCTCCCGTAAAGATTTACAGCCTCGGAAACCCTGTACAGGGCTGCTATGAGTCGGAACCGACTCCATGGCACATAATCAATCAATCATATTGGGATCATTATCATCAGCCTAAAACATTTCTCATCTTTGGAAACTCTGCCTTTGACCTCATATCAATGCTGCCTGCCCTCCACTAAGACACTATTTCTCTATTCCCTTTACAGAAACAATTTTCTGAAGATTGATCTTAACTCCTTGTCTCTACCTGACTCCCATCTACTTTCATGAACTTACTGCAACAGGTTTTTGTCATCCTATCTCCAACCATTTACTCTTGTCAAAGTCACCAATGACCTCCATGTTGCCAAATCCCAGAGCATTTTTCAGAGTTTTTCTTCCCTCTTTGAAATATTTGCAACCAACATACAATGTTTGGTACTTACTTAGAAGCAACTTTCCTTTGGGTTTCTATTTTCTCTGTACACTGCATCACCTAACCTCCATGAGAGAAATTCTAGGGGAAATAACAACACTATTTTTGGGAGAAATTCTACTCAAATAGAAGTTGGGTCATTTCATGACATTTCTTTTTTTTTTGGCAGTAAATCAATGTATAACAAAACATTTCAAGATGTTTGGTTTTAGGTATAAACATTTCAACATTTTTTTCTTTTTAATATTTTATTGTGAATTTGGTGAGGGTTTATAGAGAAGATCATCAGTCTTGGATTCAACAATTCATACACATTTTGTTTCTTCTCATTGATCACAATCCCCTCAATATAACAGCACTCATTCCACTTCCTCCTTCTGTTTCCTGTTTCTTTCCTAACTCTCCTGAGTTTTGTCCTTGGGTAAATGCTGCATATTTTTTATCCCAAATGGTTGATTATTCTAAGGTTTGCATACCCCACTAGTGTAATTGCACCCCCTCTAACACTGTTTATAAGGAGCTCTGGTAGCGTAGTGGTTATGAATCGGGCTATGAACCGCAAGGTCAGCAGTTCGAAACTACTAGGTGTTCCACAGGAGAAAGATGAGGCAGAAAGTTCCCGTAAAGATTTACAGCCTCGGAAACCCTGTACACGGTCACTATGCATCAGAATTGACTCCACGGCACATAAAAACAACAACAGCACTATCTATTGCTTGATAGAAAATTAAGTTATAGGGGTTAGTTCATTTCCAGACCTGAAGGGTCTTCAGAGTTCCACCAGTTTCTATCTGACCAGTAAGCTTGGTCTCTTTTATGATTTTGAGTTTTGTTTCTCATTTTTCTCCTACTCTATCTTTTCAGAACAGTTGGTAGTGGTAACCAGGCACCATCTAGCTCTGCTGGTCTCAGGATCGTGGAGACTGATGTTCACATGGGCCATTGGACTGATTATTTCCACGTGTCTTCAATTTTTCAACACTATTTCAAAATGATCAGCTTTTTGTACAAAAATTCCTACCTATGGGCACACTGAACTCCTGGTGTGGCATGGTAGGATAAGTACTGGGTAGCTAACCGCAAGGTTGGTGGTTCTAACTCACCAGCTGCTCCTCAGAAATCCTATACAACAGGGTTGCTATGAGTCAGAACAAACTTGATGGCATTTAACAACAACAACAAATGGGCACAATGTTTTTGATAGATCTTATTCACACCTGGTGTGGCGCTGTGGGTTAATGCGCCAGACTGCAAAGCC
>NW_006408668.1:3758144-3769541 GCF_000296735.1 Chrysochloris asiatica | reverse complement strand
AACATTTATATCTTATTTTGATGTTTATGAAATTGGCTTTACTATACACCATTTAATATTATGTTTTGGGTCCGTCTCTGGAAAATAATCTATAATGTTAACAAAATTTCCCTTTAATCCTATTTTTACTTAACAAGTTTTTGCTGAAAGTGTCTAAAGAATTATACCAAATGCTTTTAATACCTGTTAATATAATAATAAAGCACTTGACTTTTTCTTTTTAAATATGTAAGAATAAGTGTCTAAATAAATTTGCAAGTATTTCTTGAGTATGTTTTATGAATAAAAATGTATACTCAACACTAAAATAAACTGATGTTAGATAAGAACCATACCTAACTATTCAGGTTTACTTACAAATTCGACTTAAAGACAGATTTAGGAATGGAACCTATTCATATTCCAGACACTGCTTATATTTTATTTTACATTTTGGTAGAAAATCTTCCAGTTCCTCTAGGTTCTTCAGATCTATAGTCATAGTGTGTGCATACTGTCTTTTTTAAATGATTAGTTAAATCTCTGTATCTCCTTTCTTATTTCCCATCTATTTTTTTTTCTTAACCCAGCTTCCCAAGGGACTACTTTTTACCTGGAAAAGTTGACACACTTTTACTGTACTTTTTTTATTTTGGGAGTACTGTGGGAGGGCAAAGAGCAGATTTTTAGTTTCAATAAAAATTTATAAATCTCAGTTTGTATCTTTATTATAATTTCAATGCTATTTTCTGGATATTTTTGGTTATTACTCTTTTACTATGATTTTGAATACTTATTTATGCCTAAGTATTTTACTTTTAGTAATAAAAATATTAAAAGTTATAAATTCCCTATGAGTATAATATACTCCAACTAATTAATCTTTTGGAGATCTTTTTTATTGTTGTTGCTGTTCAGTGCCACTGAGCCAGTTCTAACTCATAACGACCATGTACAGGCTTTCCAAGGAGTGACTGGTGAGTTTGAACCCCTGACCTTGTGGTTCAAACTGACCTTGTAGTCCAGTGCTTTATCCCACAGCCCCACATCAGGACTATTTTGGAGATCTAGTCAACAGAAATAAAGATATTACATATAAGAATATATTTCTAAAAAATAAAAGTGCTATATATAAGAATATGGAGTCCTGGTGTGGCACTGTAGGATAAGCACTGGCCTGCTTCTTGGAAGTTGAAACCCACCAGTTGCTTCTTGGAAACCCTATACTGTGTCACTATGAGTTTAAACCAACTAGATGGCACTTAACAGCACCATATAAGAATATAAGGTGAAGCAGATTATTTTCCATAGTTGTAAGTACAGATGTAGTGCTGTGGGTTAATGCACTGGACTGCAAGTTCAGTTTGAACTGCAAGGTTGGCGTTTCAAGCCCACCAGTCACTCTTGGAAACCCTATATGGGTCACTATGAGTTGTAACCAACTCGACAGCACTTAACAACAAAAACAAGTGAACAAACAAGCTGTACATAGCCTAAGTATTCATCAATAATGTAATGGTTGCCTAAGTTATATGACTGGCTCACTTGTTATTTAAATCTATATATACTGCTCTGGAAAAATGTTCATAAAATATTATTATGTGTGAATAAAGTTGAAAAATAATATGATTAATAGGAGTTCTGTTTAAATATATATTTATACATACATATATATAGGAGTCCTAGTGTGGCGCTGTGGGCTAATGAGACAGACTGCAAAGCCATTTGAACTGCAAGGTTGGTGGTTCAAGCTCACCAGCTGCTCCTTGGAAACCCTATACAGGGTTGCTATGGGTTGGAATCGACTCAACGACACTTGACAACATTCTACCTCATTGGTTGCTCCTTCTCAGTCTGCTTTGTAAGATCCACCTCTTCCCGTCCTTTGAGTGTTTGAGTACTCTAGGCTGAGAACTCCCACTTTTTATTTTTCGGCTCTATTTGCATTCCCAGGTAATCTCCTCTAGTCCCATGCCTTTGAGTACTGTCTCCAATACTGACTTTTCCCCTAAAGTCCACACCTATGTATTGTTGTTAGGTGCCATCCAGTCATTTTCCACTCATAGCAACCCCATGTACAACAGAATGAAACACTGCTTAGTCTTGTGCCTGCCTCACACTCATTGCTATGTTTGAGACCATTCTTGCAGCTGTCTTACTGAGGAGTTTCCTCTTTTTTGTTGACCTTCTGCTACAAGCATAATGCCCTTTTCCAGAGCCTGGTCCCTCCTGAAATGTGCTAATTTGACACCTCCACATGGGTGTCTGATGGGAATCTGAAATCTAGAATTTCATCTTCTCCCAAACATGATCTGTCCCAATCTTCCTTAATTCAGAAAAAGGCAACGCCATTTGGTCAGGCCCCTTAGAGCCATTCTGGAATCCTCATGTTCTCTCAAACACAATATTTAATCGGGTAATAAATCCTGAGGTCTTTTCTTCAGAACATAACATTTGTTTACGTCCTACTAGTTCACTGTTTCCATCCTGGTCCAATCCACTATTGTCTCTCTCTTGGACTGTTGTGATTCTCCATGAACTTATGCCCCTCTTCCCACAGAGCAGTAGATTACTTATTTTTGTGAAAATAACCCTTTTGTATTTAAGAGACACAGAGTGGGTTAACATAATCTTTGATTCATGACCATGTTAATTGTTGGTCCATTCATCATCCTCTTTTTATTTGTTTTACATGAAAATGATCATTTAAAAATGTAAGTCAGATCAAGTCATTTTTATGTGAAAAATCCTTCAATAATTCCCCATTCAACCACACCAGGATCTGTGGATGGTTTAATGCTTTGCCATCTCCATCTTGAAATCCTTAATTCTTGAGCAAGGAGTTCTGTATTTTCCTTTTACAGTTGTTGTTGTTGTTATGTGCCGTTGAGTTGATTCCGACTCATAGCGACCCTGTACAGGGTTTCCGAGGCTGTAAATCTTTACGGGAGCAGAAAGCCTCATCTTTCTCCCGTGTAACCGCTGGTAGTTTGGAACTGCTGACCTTGCGGTTTGCAGCCCCATTCGTAACCACTACGCTACCAGAGCTCCTTATATGGTGGCCCCCACAAATTATGTAGCTGGTCCTGCCTTATGCACTTCAATTGCACTTAAGGCCTGCTATTATCTGTCCTACAAAGTCCAGTAGCTTCTCTGTATTGTCTCCTGCAGTTGTTAAGTGCTGTTGAGTTGGTTCCAACTGTATAGGGTTTCCGAGGCCATAATCTTTGCAGGAGCAGAAAGCCTCATCCTCTTCCCGAGGAGTGACTGGTGGGCTCAAATCACCAACCTTGTTTGCAGTCCAGTGTTTATCCTACAGAGCCATGTCTTCTCCTGTTGTTGTTGTGAAGTGCCATCAAGTCGATTCCGACCCATAGCGACGCTGTAATGGGTTTCCGAGGAGCAACTGGTGAGCTTGAACCACCGACCTTGCAGTTCAAATGGCTTTGCAGTCTGGCACATTAACCCACAGTGCCACACCAGGACTCCTCAAATTATCTCACCAGAATAGTCTCCTTGCTTGGAACCACCAAGCTTGAAGACTGAGGGCCTTGCACTTGCTGTTTGTTCTTCTTTCATACACCCCAGTTGGTCACTCACTTAATTTCCTTATGCTGTTGTTGTTAAGTGCCATAGAGTCGATTCTGGCTCAAAGCAACCCAGTTTAGGGTTTCCAAGGAGCAGCTGGTGGGTTTGAACAGTCGATCTTTCAGTTTGCAGTCCAGCGCTCACTCTACAGAGCCACACCAGGACTTCAATTTCTTCATATGTCTTTTCAAATCTTATCTCTGAGAGGCCTTCTTTGAATGACCTATATGAAGTAGTATTCTTCATCATCATCATTCTCTAAAGTATTACTGCTTTTTTTTTTTTTTTAATTATTATGTTTTTGATGAAGGTTTATACAGCAGTTTAGGTTCCCATTCAACAAGTTCTACACAGTGTTTACTGACATTGGCTACATCCTTCATAATTCAAGAGCATTCGAAATCTTCTACTCTGGTTGTTCTGTTTCCATTAATCTAGTTTCCCTGCCCCCATTCTTTCTTATCTTTGTATTAAAGTGACCATTGACCATTTGGTCTCATATGGATTTTTTTAAATGGAGCACAATTTTCATGGGTGATATTCTTTATTTTATGAGCCAATCTGTTATTTAGCTAAAAGGAGACCTCAGGGTTGACTAATTCAAAGTTACAGTCTCGAAACCTCCTTGTGTTTTATTTTTGCTATTACACTTACCATTCCCCATCACATTATGCTTCTATTTGTTGATTAGCTCAGTGCCTATCAACCCTTATTGGGAATCAAATCTTCATAAGAGCAGGGACCTACCTGTTTTGTTCATTGATGATCTCCAGTGCCTAAAAGAATAAACAACCGACAGATGCTTAGTTTTTGAAGACATCATTTTAAATTTTAGATAAAAAAAATCCATCTTCCATCAGCATGTTGGTGTGATCCCAACTCTCATCATAAATGGAAATTTATGCTCCAAGATAAATGTGGGTGTAACTGTTATTACCATGAAAAAATTTTGACATGCCTTACTGTAAGTACCGTATTGACCATCAGTAATAAGCCTTGTGGAATTTTCTATCTCTACAGGATCTCATTATTAATGCTATTTCAAATTACTATTTAGGAAAATACGACTTCCTCTATGCATAACTGAGGAATGTTTAGATTTTCTTATCATGTTAGGTTGTAAAGAGGGCCAAATCAAACCAAATCCACTGCCATCCAGTTGATTCCAACACAGCAACCCTGTATAGGGTTTAGGAGGTTAGCGGACAGTCTCATCTTGCTCTTCAGGAGCAGCTGGTGGGTTTGAGCTGCTGATCTTGCAGCACTTATCCCATAGCACCATGAGTGTTATAATAATTTCCCAGTGGACAATTCTGTATGGATGATTGTGGAATCAATACAGATGATCAAGGCCTCATTGCTTGCTGCTTGACCTCAACCCAGTCATCACCATTCAAAGACTGTCTTTCTAACAGAGCAATAGAGATTATAATTGAGTCATTATTTTGGACTTGATCAAAGTAAGTTGAGCTTGATAGTGTGGTTGTTGTTGTTAAGTGTTAACTGTTGATTCTGACCCATAGCCACCCTGTATAGGGTTTCCAAGGAGCAGCTGGTGAGCTTGAACCACTGACCTTGCAGTTCAAATGGCTTTGCAGTCTGGTGCATTAACCCACAGAATGATTCCCATCATTTCAGACCTTCCTGTGTCTACACCTTTAATTGTTTTCCTTTCACATGACTCTGAACCAGGCAGTGTGATCAGCTTTGTCCAATGGGACAGGAACACAGTGATATAAGCAGAGACTTGAAAAAAGTGGTTAGTCTCTCCACTTCCTTTCTCTTGGACTCCCGCCTCTGGCAAGAGAGTATGGACAGGTTGCCCAGACAGAGGGATATGACAAACGCAGGGGAGAGCTGAGCCATCCTAGCTGAGGCCAAGCTAGACTAGCCACCCCCCAGGGAACCTTTCAAGGGGGCAGTAGATGGCTGAGTGAACCCAGCTGAGATGAACTGAGTCCAGCCCAAATCAGCAGCAGCATCCAAACAACCTATCTACCAAGAAGGAATAATAAATGGTGTTGTTTTATGCAATTAGGGGTTGGAGTAATTTATTTGCTGCAACAACTGATAAATGGTGCAAACAGAAAACAATCCCCACAACTTGTTCTGTGGATTATTTCTGGCATTTGGGTGAAATCCAAGTTGGGAATGAGCAGAGTGATTTCATGTTCATGTTCAAATAATAGAAGGGCACCATTTCAATACAGTAATTAAAATGTCCAGTCCTCTGTAATCATCAAAATGTCAAACTTGATTAAAGATAAGAGCTTTTCCTTTCTCCTGGATGACTATTGCTTTTGGACTTGAAGCCGAGGGTAAGGGAGGGGCCGAGGGAGAAAGTGGATGTGGTTGGATTCCCTCTCCCAGCTCTGCTCCTGCTTCATCTCCTCAGAGAAAGAGGTCGAGGGCAGAGATGGGGAGTCAGGAGGCAGGGGTTAGCCTCATGTCACACCAGAGCTCAGGTTCTTGTTGGCTTTTTAAACCTGACTCGCTTTGTCTAGGAGTCCTGGTGTAGTGCTGTGGGTTAATGTGCTGGACTGTTAGGTCGGTTTGAACCGCAAAGCTGGCTGTTCAAGCTTACCAGCTGCTCCTTGGAAACCTTATACAGGGTTACTATGAGTCGGAACTGATATTTAACAACAACGCTTTCTCTTGGAATCCTTTTGTGTGCTTCTTAGCCACACCCCCTCCAGGAACTGCCAATCCAATTCTCCCTAATGTGGGCAAGATCTTTTTTTAATTTAAAATATGTTTTTAAATATAACATATACAAACAAGTAATCAAATACAAGGTAGCTTCAAAGAGTTTTGAAAACTGCAATGAAAGGATAATGGAGTTTTCTCATAAGCTCTTTGAAGCCCACTTGTAGAATCATAAGCTTGGTACATTTTCACCAGGAGAACACATTGTGTGAGCCCAAACAAGACCAAGAATTAGGACACTACAGGATTCCAGAAGTATCTCCCTCTTCCTCCGAAATACCGGTTGCCATCCAGTTGATTCCCACTCATGGTGGCCCATTTTGTGCATCAATATAATTGTGCTCCATGGGAATTTCAATGGCTGATTTTTCAGAAAGATCAACAGGGCCTTTTTCCCAAGGTACTTCTGGGCAGACTTAAACCTCTAACATGTTAGTTAGCAACTAAGTACTTTAACAAACCATTTGCCCCACTCAGGGATTTCCTACTATAACCTCAAACACCACCATGGATAGACAATTAAAATGCTTTACTTTGATAAATTGGGTTGGGCTTCTCACAGACAGAATCCCAGAATGACTCTGCAAGCTCTTGGAAAATCATGTTATTCACAAACCTGCAAACAGAATTCACTGTCATTGCCTTTGTTCTTTAACTTAATCTATCAACTGTCTACTTGCATCTGAGCAAAGTACACCCAACATCAATCACCGAACAGTGAGCAGAAAAATTAGTATCTCTGAGTTGTTCTTTGATAATTAATAACTGTGCCCAGGAAGTTTAAGAAATGAGATGATATATCAAATGTACTAGTAATGGGCTTTGGAATATAACTTTTTCAAAGCCATGCCATCACCAGTTGAGGCAGAGTTGCACTGCTTCAAAGCAGACCTGTGCCTTAATGGCTGATTTTTTAGAAGTGGATTGCCAGGTCTTTCTTCCATGGGTAGAGTTAAACTTCTAACCTTTTGGTTATCAACTGAGCATACTATTTGCACCATACAGGGACTCCCTTTTTTAACCACAAAGACCACTAATTCCTAATGAATCTAGTGACACATAGTTTTTACATTTCTTTAAAATTTCTAAGATTTTAGGGAAATTGAATTCATTTCATATGTAATATATGTTGCATGAATTATCTTCTATTTCCATATATGCCAGCAATCGTGGTAAGCATGAATTTTTAAATTCCTTTTAAATATTTTAGTCAGAGAAAAATGGATCTGGTCTAACAGTGATCTATTTTTAGTTTCAACTTTTTTTTTTTTTTAGAATTTTGCTACAGGGAGAAATAAAAAGTGATTCAAAGCAGGCAGCATCACTAGTTGCAGACAATGTTGCATTCAAAATCCTACCGACTTTAAGAGAGTTGGCAAGGTGAGCCAAAGACGTTTAGTGGACCAGACTGTGCCTAATATTGGTATTGAGTTCTTTCTGGTCTTCACTGCTTGACAGGGTCTTTCTACTAATTCTATAAGGGGGCTTCAAAAAGTCTGTGGAAAACTTTTGTTATTTTGATGGAGGCACTACAGAGGGGAAGGAAATACTACCATTGGTATTTTACTGAGTGGCCCTGTTTGTCCAAGTTGAACCTTGTTCGAACCTTGCTCTCTTCCTCTGGAGACTTGTCCATCTCTTTAATCCTAGAGCAAGTTTTGTCTTTAAATTCCAAAGTAGAAATACTTGGAAAATTCCCAAAGAAAAGCAATGGAGGCAACAATCATTCTACACATCAGTTTATATGTTTGATCAAAACCAATTCTTTGACATACATCTAAACATAAAGTAGATGATTCTACATCTATTATGTATATAAAGTCTTCTCTCATATCAATGCAAAAGTGTTAGCATTTGATATATTTTTTAAGAGTAAAAATCTGTTTTCTCATGGCCTGTTTGAATCATCATCTTGCGTATTAGCATTGCTTTCCCTGAAATAAGTGTTTTCAGAGCTTTGGGGTACTTCTGACACATGGATCATGAATTTTTGTCCATCTCTGAGGGTTATGAGAGCTTCTTGTCCCATAGGGAGGCTGAGTCTCATGGTGCTTTCTGTTTCCTTGTCTTCCAGTAGTACCTGAATGAGCTATGAGGTGAACATTTTAGAAAGGAAAAGATAAAAAGACAAAGTTACACTACTTCCTGTTACAGGAACCACCAGTTCAATGATTCTACCAACCTCTCTCCCCCTACTTAGGAACTAACTGAGAAGACAGCTCATTGATTCCCCCTGCTGTTGTTGTTGGGTGACTCATTGATCCCATGAGACAAAGAAGAACTGCCCTATAGGGTTTTCTTGGTTGTACTCTTTAATGGAGTAGATGACTAGGTCGTTCCAAGAGGTCTTTCTCCTGTGGAATAGTTGGGTAGGTTCAAACCACCAACCTTTTTGGTTAGCAGTCTTGTGCTCAACTATTTGCACCACCAGGATTCCTTTTATTCCTATTACCAACAACAACAACCACAAACATTTGCTATGGAATCCATTTGGACTCATGGTGGCCCCATATGATACAGAGTAGAACTGTTCAATAGGGTTTTCTTTATGAAAGCAGAGCACCAGCTCTTTCTTCTTCAGAGACACTGGCAGTAGGGTTTGACCTGCCTATGTTTGGGTTAGTAGCTGATCACAAATTATTCACACCACCCATTTCTCAGGAAACACTCAAGAAGGCATGGTAAGGATTTCACGGGAGAACTCAATGGTAGCAGAAAGAGGGGAACATGGTGCTGGGGGCAGATGGACTTTCTAGAGGAAAAGGAAAGGGAGCCTGGGGTTGTTTGTGAGAAGCACCCTCAAATACTGTGAAAGCAATCCCAAACTCTTCCTTTACAGACAGAGAGAGAAAGGTTAAAAGTCCAAAGGAAGCTTGTGTAAGGTAGCATAGTCACCACATGGTTCCAGGACCCACCTTCCAGATGAATACCAGTCCCCTGCATTTCCCACCCATCTCTGGAGCAGACACAGTCAGCTCAGGTTCCAACTCCCCCTCCACTGTAAGCCCCAATTGCTCTATAGTAACTAATTTTTAAGAAAGGATCAGGCTGAAGTGGAACATTTTTAGCATCAACAACTCCCTGGATGCAGAAACACCCTTCTCCCCTTAACTCTGGCTAAACTTGGCTTCTGTAAAAATGCTTATACAAATTCCTTGCATTTGAGTGGGCCCGCCTAACTCACAGGATGCTGTGGCCAGCCAGCCAAGGCTAACCTTGAGAACAGCAGGCCAAAGTTAATCATAAGAAGTAACTGTCCCAGCAGATGTACTCCTAGCCCCCACCCTAACAGCTCATGCCTACATCATACTCTTGGTTTGTACAAAATAATGTCAGACTGCCTATGTATAAATACTCTTTGAAAAACTGGGTCGGGGCTGCAGTTTTTCCCACTCTTAGGGAGGCTGTAGTCGCTGGCCAGCTAATAAAGGCTTACTTGCTGATCCTGAGAGTTGTGAGTGGTCATCTGGGTAAATTGAGACACAACACCACCAAATACAACGATCACTGTGAAAACAGTCCATTGATATGGGTTGAAATGACACTCCATTTAGTAACAACAGAGTTACGAGATTCACAGGTTATTATGTTTCAGTGACAGCTCTTTGGATTTGTCTGAGCAAATCTTCCCACCATAGAAACAGAGAAGCCATGCTACCTTTCCCTTAGCTCCACAGGTGCTTAAAAAGACTGGAAAGACATGGCTGCTTTATATTCCATACAAATGGATTTTCTTGGTCTGATTTAATCAGTCAAGCAGAAACCTTTGCCATTGAGTTGACTCATGGTGACCCCATTTGTTATAGAGTACAAATGCTCCCTAGGATTTTCTTAGCTGTGATCTTTAGGGAATTTCCTTCATGGTACAGCTGGGTAGGTTCAAACCACCAAGGTTTTAGGTTAGTTGTTGTTAAGTGCCATGGAGTTGATTCTGACTCACAGTTACTTCGTATAGAGTTTCCGAGGCTGTAAATCTTTGTGGAAGCAGAAAGCCTCATCTTTCTCCTAAGGAGCAGCTGGTGGGCTTGAACTGCTGACCTTGTGGTATGCAGGCCAGTGCTTATCTTACAGAGTCACTGTGTTTCCTTTTATGGGTTAGTTATTGTTTGTTGTTAAGTGCCATTGAGTCGGTTCTGATCCGTAACGACCGTGTATAGGGTTTCCGAGGAGCAGCTGGTGAGCTTAAACCACCGAGCTTGAAGTTCAAACAGCTTTGCAGTCTGGCGCATTAACCCACAGCGCCACACCATGAGTGCAAATCCATTGTGTCACCCAGGGACTTCAGTTCCTCCATGACCTAATACAGTCTCTAATGCGGTTAATGCACACTCTCTCTACCTTCAACAATGATCACCACTCAATGAAAAGAGTGTTTTTGCTTTCTCTCTCAAAAACAGTCTTTACCGTTACCCTGCAGCTGAAGAATCACTTATTTGTAATTTTGTTGGGCTTTAGCACATGACCTAAAGGAGAAACCATGAACATAGTATGTTTTTAAAAAGAGTATTCTTTCTTTAATTTCAGTCTCCTCTTCACGCTTTTCTTAAACATGCCTTGGCATTTTCCAATCTTGAACACTGAGAACAAAGACAGCGACAGATGGATGTGCAATCTGGAACACTGACTTCAGTTGTTGCTGGAGTTGCAGTTGTTCAGAGAATGTAGCTGCCACAGATGTGCCACCGAACAGGGAGTTAAACTCGAGGCAGATACATGCAGATAGGGCACCGAGGGGGTGCTTTTTTGTTGATGATGTGTGCAAGTGCTGAAGAATGAATGTAATGAAAACTAGACAAGCATGACTTTCTGGTGCTGGAGTGTTTAAGTCGTTAAAAGCGAATTCAGCAGGCCTGAATGAATAGAGGCAGGTTTAATTATTCTCGGATGCATATTACCTTGGATTATGGGACAATCTGCTTGTATTGCTTTATCATGTTGCTCAATTAAGTATATAATATCATCTCTATTGTTTCCACCAGTTAAATATAGGTCAACCTCTGTGCCAGTTTGACCTGTATTTCTGAGGGGGCTTGGGTAGAGAGTGTTATGGGAAAAGGGATCAGGATTTGCTGAAATCATAATAATGAGCAGTCGTTAGTAGGGGCTTACTCTGTTCTTATAAAA
>NW_006408668.1:3750758-3751913 GCF_000296735.1 Chrysochloris asiatica | reverse complement strand
CTCTGTCCCACTAGGCCATGCAAACCTGTCTCAGTGTTCCCTTATCTATCTTGTTCTTCTACCTCCCCCCCTTCTTGTATTGCCCTCCCCAACACCCAAAATAAACCCTGCACCCCAACCCCAACCCCATTGTGGTTACCTTATATTCCACTAGTTCTAACCTCCATTCAAGACAGTCTATTTAATCCAGTAATCTACCTGACCTTCCCACCACCTGGGTCTCTGTTCCTCTGTGTTTACCTTTTTCACATTGTAATTGTTTTGATCATAGACTTACCTCCCAGATCCCCTGTTCTTATAATTTCATTCTGTTCTTGACTCTTCCATTTGTCGACTAAGTTCAGGGTGATGCTGCCACGTACATTATTCTGTAGTTGTTGTGTGTTCTTGTTGGTTCTCAGTCCACAGAACTTCCTTTAGGATGTTTTTCATAGCAGGGATGGCTTTGGCAAAATCCCTTAGTTTCTGTTTGTCCTGGAATGTTTTGATTACACCATCATATTTGATTGACAGCTTTGCTGGGTAGAGGATTCTTGGGTGGCAGATTTTTCTTTCAGGGTTTTATATTTGTGTCCTCATTGCCTTCTTGTCTGCATGGTTTCTGCTGAGAAATCTGAGCTTAATCTGATTTGCTTGCCTATGTATGTTATATTTCTCTTTTCCCTAGCTGCTTTGAAGATCCTGTCCTTATCTCTGATTTTGGAGAGCTTGATTATTATATGTCTTGGTGATTGTCTTTTAGGGTCTATCCATCCATCCTGGGGTTTGTTTAGCTTCTTGAATGCTTATTTTTTCACTTTTCAGGATGTTAGGAAAATTTTCTTCCAGAAGCTCTTCAACTATCTCCTCTGTGGACTTGTGTGGTTGTTCCTGTTCTGGAATGTCAATAATTCTTATGTTATTCCTCTTCATGTTGTCCAACATGAATCTTAGGCCTTCTTCAGGTTTTTTAATCCTTTTTTTGTACTTGTTCTTCTATCTTAGTAGTGTTGAGAGATTTATCTTCTAGCTCACTAGTTCTGGCTTCTATCTCTTCAATTCTATTCCTTTGCCCTTTCAGTGTATTGTCTATCTCTGATATTCTATTATTAATCGTTTGAACCTCTTTCTGTAGGTTTTGAATTGTATCCAATGCTGCATCTATCTTATTTGATT
>NW_006408668.1:3743465-3748093 GCF_000296735.1 Chrysochloris asiatica | reverse complement strand
GAGGAAGATAGAATTTCCACTGAGTAGTATACAATCTGTCTTGGTGGGGCTGATGAAAGGAGATGGGGATAGGTCCCTTGTGGTACAATGGTCAATAATTGTTATCAGGACTGACTGCAAGGGTTGGAAATGTAAAGGTGGATGTTTTGAAGCAAAAGGAGAGGAGTGATTGACTTTGCAATCCAGGAGTGGAGGTCCCTGGAACCATCAAGGGAGAAGAGTGGAGAGCAGGACCCTACCAAGAGAAGCAGTGACGCCAGAGATGGAGGCAGAGTTGATGACGTGGAGAGATGAACAGCTGGGGACTTTAGACACAGAGAGAAAGAGGGGCTGTGTGCTGATGACTGGGGTGCAGGCTTGTAGTGTATACTCTTTGGTCGGTTGATGATGCATGGAGGGGATTGTAAACATGGCAATGAAATGATATACAATAGGATGAATATAAAGCTAATGTTCTCCCATGTAAATTATCACATAATTCACAATAAAACATTAAAATAACAGCAATAATTTATCTCAGACTCATAACAGCCATATGGTATTAGATATTAGCATCCTCATTTTGTCCACGAGGAAACTGGAATAGAAAAATTAAAGTAACTTGCCTAATGAAGAACCCAGACAGTTATGTACTCGGAGTGCTGGTGCGGCGCTGTAGAATAAAGCATTGGACTGCAAGGATGGTTTGAACTGCAAGGTCATGATTCCAAACTCACCAGCTGCTCTTTGGGAACCCTATACAGGGTAGCTATGAGTTGGAATCGACTTGACAGCACTTAACAACAACAACAACAACAACAGTTAAGTACTTGAATGGCACACTTAACTCTATGCTTATTAAAGATAATAAATGCTACCTAATTAGACAGAAAAAGAGATGCCATTTTGTCCTGGGACATCCATAGCGGACATAATTGGACTACTGACTGTGTGTGCTCTCCACTGGCATTATTCCAACCACAGAATGAAATGACAGCCACCAGTCCTGACAATTGTAGTGTAATTGCAGTATCTGTGCACTATCTGAGTAACTGAAAGCTTGTGTTTAGCATAAAAATTCCACAAACAGAGACGGATTTGAGATGTCTAAGAGGGTTCCTACTTAAAATAATTCGTTATGGTACATCTCATTGCAAAGCTAAGAGTCTGTTTATGAGGCAAGAAACTATGCCCAAATTCATCTTTTATACATATCACCTTTCTGGAGAACACACCTGAAAGTGCTACCTGCATCCACGTTTTGGATGTCTTGGTCTGTCTGGCTCATAAAACCAAGTTAGAGGGAAGTCAGGAAACTCAAGTCCCAATTCAGGGAACAACAGCACATGAAACATGTGTATATCTAAGCGTTTTGACAATTATGTTTAAAACAAAGCAAAACCACTATCATTTAGTTGATTTTGACTTACAGTGACTCTGTGTAGGGTTTCTGAAGCGATAAAAAGATGAGCAGAAAGCTTCATCTTTTTCTTGTGGAGCAACTGGTGGGTTTGAGCTGCCAACCTTGTGGCTAGCAGTCCAGTACATATCCTACAGTACCACTGTTGTTCTGAAGTGTCGTCGAGTTGGATCCGACCCATAGTGACCCTGTATAGGGTTTCCGAGGAGCAGCTGCTGAACTTGAACTGCCAACCTTGCAGTTCAAACGGCTTTGCAGTCTGGCACATTAACCAGGACTCTAAGACTCCTTTAAAGGATTTATGGTGGTGTTGGTATTGTGTGACATTGAGCTGGTTCCAAGTTACAGAGTTTCTGAGAGTGGCTGGTGGGTTTTAATTACCGACCTTGAGGTTAGCAGCCCCGTGTTTATCATACAGAGCCACACCAGGACTCCAAAGGCTATTGTGGTGGATAATGGTGGTTGTGTGTGTCGAGCTGGTTCTAACACATAGCGACCCTGTACAGGGTTTCCGAGGTTGTAAATTTTTACAGGAGCAGAGAGTCTCATCTTTCTCCCATGGAGTAGATTAGAACTGTTTATCTTGCGGTTAGCAGCCCAACTTGTAACCCACTGTATCCTGAACTCCTTAAAAACTGTATGTTGCTGTTGTTGTTGCTGTTCAGTGCCGTTGAGTTGGTTTCCAAGGAGTGACTGGTGGGTTTCAACTGCCAAGCTTGTGTGTGGTTAGAGGCCACTGCTTATCCTACAGCTCTATACCAGGACTCCTAACGGCTCTATGTTGTTGTTGTTAAGTGTTCTCAAATCAGTTCTGACTCATGGCGACCCTGTATAGGGTTTCTGAGGAGCAGCTGATGGGTTTGAATCACTGAACTTGTGATTTGCAGCCCAGGGCTTATCCTATAGCACTACACCAGAAGTCCAAAATATATATGATATTGGTGGTGGTAGTTCCATGCTGTGGAGTCAGTTTCGACTCATAGAAATCCTATATAGAGTTTCCGAGGCTGTAAACCTTTACAGTAGCAGAAAACCTCATTTTTCTCCTTTGGAGCTACTGGTAGACTTGGGCTGCTAAGTTCGTAATTCACTACATTACCAGGGCTCCTTAAAGGTTATATGTTGCTGTTGTTAAGTGTTGTCAAGTTGTTTCCAACTTACAGTGATCCTATACAGGGTTTCCAAGGAATAGCTGGTGGGTTTGGACCTTGTGGTTTGAAGTCCAGTGCTGATCCTACAGCACCATGCCAGGAGTCCAAAAGGCTATATGCTGCATTGCTGATGTTCAGACTCATAGCGACCCTGTACAGGGTTTCTGAGGCTGTAAATCTTTATGGGAGCAGAAAGCCTCATCTTTCTCCCGCAAAGCCACTGGTAGTTTCGAACTGCCGGCCATGAGATTAGCAGCCTGATTCGTGACCACTATGCTACCAGAGCTCCTTACAATGTTTTGTAGGCGCTAAATAAATAGCAACTCTTATTTTTCTCTTTCAAGATGTATCCCTATTCAATCTTTTCAAAATCTTTCCTGTTCAGACTACTCGGTGTTTCCTTTCTTTGACTTCTAGAGGCATTTTCAGTCCATACCACTCGACTTAGCAGCTAGTGGTGCCCTGCTTTAAGTGTAACTATGCTAGCTAGATGGTGGACTCTGGGAATGCAAGACCCAGGCCATCCAAACATTCCCCCATCTCTGGTCATGCCAGGGCCATACATATGCATGCTTCAAAAACCAGAGCCAACCAGTGATAACCAGACAAGCTATTCCAGTCACCCCTAGCAAAATCCCCAATAGCAAACATGATTCTAAAGTTCTTTATCAGTGCTTGCCCCATGAAATCTCTGTGGGTTTCCTAACCACCTTTTAGTTCTTAGTCCCGAGAAACAACTGCATGAAAATCAGGGTCCTGGGGGCTCTACCTTATTGCCCGTGGCAGTGTCCACCAGGAAGCCCAGGACCTTGAGAATCACCCCGCTCACATCTGAGGTGCACCGGCCCTGACTGAGGTGTCTGAGCATTACCCTAGGTGGTTCCACACTCGGGCTTTGGAGCTCCGGAGTTGGTGAAGTAACAAAAGGGTGAAAAAGTGCCTGGTCAGGCTGGATGACAGACTGAGCATCCGATAGCAGTTCCTTGAGACTTCCCATGTCCTCTTCTTCCTCTTCCTCTTCTATGCACGACTGAAGTATATGAATCACATATTCCAAAAGTAGCAAATGAAACAGATGCCAGGAGCCTACATTTAAATAACAACAAAAAATGAATAAATACAGAGAGACAGAAATCTGTGAAACTAACAATTTTTCTAGGATTTTTAATCCCTGTTTACCTATACCAAACCCATTGCCATTGACCCTAGAAGACAGGATCGGACTGCCCCATAGGATTCCCAGCGCTGTAAACCTTTACGGAAGCAGACCTCCATGCTTTTCTCCTACAGGTGGGTTCAACCTGTTGACCTGCTGGTAAGCAGCGAGCTCGAAACCAATGAGCCACATCACTAGGGCACCTCTCATTCCTAAAGTTACTCCTAAAGGGGCCTGAGTGGGGTCAATCATGGGGGCAGCCTTCCATACCCAAAGAAGCCAAGGCAGGGTAGCTTTTGGGCAGAAAGAAAACAAAAACCAAACCAAACCAGGTGCTATTGGGTTGATTCCAGTAGAATTGTGCTAAATAGGGTTTCCAATGGATGAATTTTTGGAAGTAAGAAGAGGCTTCTAAAAGTTCAAGGAAAAATTTAATTATCTTTTTTTTTTTTTAAGGTTTTTATTGTGGATTGAGTGAAAGTTTACAGGGCAAATCATCAGTTTTACATTCAACAAATCATATACCTTGTTTCATTACAATGATTATAATCCCCTCCATGTACCATCAGTTAATAGTATTTCTCTCTATCCACTTTAGCTTTTATAAGAAAAACAAAAACCACTCAGGCATATATAATAATTTACATCTCCAAAGGGCACATTGTGTAAGTCTGCCTCCTGGCCACCAGCTCTTAGTCCCTCTCTTCCCATGAATCTAGTCTTCAGCCACTCCCCCTTCTCCATGACCCCATCTCTGCCTCCATCTATGGCGCTGCTACTTCTCTGGATAAGTACCGCATTCTGCTTGTGTGTTTCTCTCTTGATGGTACTAGGGTCCCCTGTTTCTGGACTGTAAGATTAACCACTCCCCTTTTTTTTGTTACAAAACTTCTACCTTTATAATTGTGATAGTCATGATTAG
>NW_006408668.1:3723624-3741057 GCF_000296735.1 Chrysochloris asiatica | reverse complement strand
GCAGACAGCAAGGGACCAACAAACAGATACCAACAAAAAGAATGTCCACACCTTTATCTCCGCTGCTCTGTCAGGCATCTGTGGCTGCTCTGATCCTTCCTCTGCTTGGCCCCACCCAAGATGGCGTCTCCTGGAGCAGCTGAGCGTCCTGAACCAGCAAGCAATAGATTTCTTACTTCTGCCACAAACTCGCCCAGCTGTAAGTCTTCCAACCTTCTAAATATTCCTTTATATGTGGTCCAGAGTTCTGGGACCATCCCCTGAGCCTGCTTGGTCCTGTATTCTGTGTTGTTGCCAGCGGAGCTCCTCACTGCACTTTCACCCGATCTGCCATCTTGTTTGTTCCATAATTATCTTTTAATTCAATTTTTTCACAAATATTGGAAGCCCCGTTGTAGATCTTCAGGCTTTCTTCCGAGGCTTCTGTGGATGGGCTCCAACCTCCCATCTTTTGCATAGCAGCCCAGTGCTTAACTATTTGCACCACTCAGGGACTCTACCACTATCTACCATCTGCATACCATGGTGACTTTATTAATCATTATTCCTAAAAGTTAAATGTGGGTACCCCAAAGATCTCATTTTCCCTGTATATCAGTGGCCTACCCTGGTGCATTGCTCAAAATGTCACAAAAAACACAATTCAAAAGCAAGGGAGAAACTTCCTATGTACCTAACAATGATGGAACGGGTAAACTAAACACGGTTTAGTTTGATGGATTATCATCTTGCCATTTAAAAACACAACAAAGACTACTAGGGTTTTGTCTGGTTTTCTGCATGCATGTTTTATTTTATACTAATATGTTGAAAACAATGACCATGGTAATATAGGAGACAACTATGTGGTAATATAAGAGATACTTACGCTATAAGAACGTCTTCAGAGGGTAGAATACAAGTGCTTTTGTATCCTTTGACTTACCAAAACTATCCCTGTGGCAGAGGGTCATGGCTTTGCTCACAGCTGTGAGAAGGAAATTCCATCTTAGCTGGAAGCTGGCAGCCAATTTGATAAACTCCTCTTTGCTTCTACTTGGCTATTAAATTTTTGTGAGAAAAAACACTGGGGTTTATGATAACGTCAAGCAGAACAGTGTGTTTTCAAATGCGCACATTTGTCAAGTACAGGCATTTTTAAAGGACTAAACTCCAACAGGAAGACAAAATGATGTGAAGGCCGAGAACTAAGGCAAGCATGCCTGCGTAGGGCCTATTTCTGGTCTTGCTCCATCCCCTGTGGCGTCGATTCCAGGGCAGACCCTTTGAAGTTGGTGGAGAGTGAGAAGGGTGGTGGGAGATTGGCCTACTTTTGAAAATCCCCACATGATCTTTAAAATGAGGTCACTTGTGAAACGCAACGGAGAAATGCTGCGGGGGCAAACTCCAGTCTACTTGGAAATAGCTACCAAGGGGGTTGGTGAATATTTGATATGTCCACTTCAGCATGCTAAGTCTGATTATAAGAAAGGGCACCAAATTCCACAACGATGGAAAGTAACATTTTTTTGTTTCAAACTGGCCACTATGCGTTAATGATCCCAGGACCAGAAGTCCCGCCCCCTCCTCCAGCGTATAACAGATCTGAAAAGCACTCAAGTTTCCTCCTCAGGTGGACCACAACATTCTCTCCATTGAGATCTACTTGCATCTTACTCTAAACTGACTACCAAAAAACGAGTTGCCTTCAAAGAGCCGCTAACTCATGGCGACCCCACGTGCTCCATAGGGTTTTCAATGGCTCATTTTTCGGTAGTAGATTCCCAGGTTTTTCTTCTGGTGCGTTTCCACTATCCTTTTAGTTAGCAGCCAAGCATGTTAACTGTTTGCACCACCCAAGCTAAACCAGTTCTGTCAAGTCAATTCTGATTCACGGCGACCCTGCCTATATTGGAGCAAAACTGTATTGTATAAAACTATACTGGAGCTAAGATTGCAGCCAAGAAAATCCTTTGGATTTTCTTGGCTGCAATCTTAGTACAGGAATCCTGGTGTGGCGCTGTGAGTTAACGTGCCAGACTGCAAAGTCGTTTGAACTACAAGGTCGGTGGTTCAAGCTCACCAGTCACTCCTTGGAAACCCTATACAGTGTTGCTATGGGTCGGAATCAACTCAATGGCACTTAACAACAACAACAATCTTGTCACAAGGAGCCCTAGTGGCACAGTGGGCTAACTGGTCACTGGCCACTCCGCAAGGAGAAAGATATGACAGAAAGATATGCTTCTGTAAAGATAAGATTCAGAAACTCTATGGGGGCACTCCTACTGTGTCCTATGAGTTGGAATTGACTTGCTGGCAGTGGGTTTGGTTTGGTTTAACCTTTACAGAAGCAGATCGATAAGCCTTCTTCCATGGGGCTCTAATGGGTGGGTTCAAACTAGGAGTCTAGCGTAAAACCTTTTTGCCAAGCTTTTGTACCACCCAAAGGACTCCACATTTAGTACAAACCAATGGGACCTGTGATCATCAAGTGTATATGGTGAAGTGAATGCCCCTGAGTCGTATGCTGTGTGGACCTTCTACTGAACTTAAAAGCATTTCTTTGATGATGAATGGTGGAGACTGATTGGACAAGAGAAAATGCCCTTTCTTGTCTGTATTCCTCTTCTCTTCTCTCTCACTGGAAGTGCACAATGTACAAGAGGATTGCCTGAGCTTCGGGCGATTTTGACCTCCCATAGGGAGCAGCATTTCACTGGCAGCATTTTGCTCCCACGCCTTCTTGATTCTTGCTTCTTGACCCCTGAAATGGGGTTCTTAGGACAACGCTTGGTGTCCAATGGGGGATTTTAAGTTGAAGTGACATTGAGAATGGATACTCTCTGGACAATCAGCACTTCCCCTCTGCACAACTGCTTAGACCTGGACCACAAACAATACTGAGTCCTCTTCTGATCACCACCACAGTGTGACACTTCCTGGTCCTCCATTTAGAAGTTATATTTGGGATCACGACAAAGTTAGCCTTTCCCTCTGCTAGCGTGCCACCAGATGCTCACAAGTGCAGCCATTAGTCACCCCTGACAGGCTCCAGAGCTTTCGCTTGAACAGCCTGAGTATTTTATTGACAATCGGCAGTTTTTTTAATTAGCTAAGCTGTTTTACAAAAACATGCCCTTCAAAGCCATAGAGTTATAAAAACACCATTTTTTCTAACATGCCTCATTTGTGAAGGCTGAAGATAGGATGACGGGGGCTTGGCAAACACGGACTGGTGGTTTAAATCTAGGACAAGACTGTCGGGCTATTTCTAGGCTGTGTTTGTATTAATGATCTCAGCGGACTTATCTTGGTTGAAGTGATAGGCTGAGTGAGAATCCAAAAGCACGTAACAGTCTATTGAAAGTGTTTATCAGTGATGATTCCTAAATCTTCAGCTATAAAATGAATACTAGTCTCAGTAGCAATGCAATGCTAGACATGCTACTGCTGTTATAATTAAACTAGGCTTACGACCAAAAAAGAGGAATAAAAACCACACAGAAGCTAGAATGGTTATGTTTACAAGCAAAGCAAAGATAGGACAGAGATCCTGCCAAAGGTTGGAATGGACTTCCATGCTTCGTCCTGAAATTTTGATTCATCTCTCTGAGGTTGACGACTCCCAATTCTCTTGCAGTCTCTGTGGACTCGTTAATGATTTCTGCCCTTTACCTAGACTGAGAGGACAGGAGAATGGACAAGGCTAGCCTGTCATGGAAAATGGGAATGGCAAGAAATGGCTTGAGGGAGAAAGTAGAAGTTGTGTTCCTGGTTGCAGGTTCTCAGAGACTCTGATCTCTGTTCAAGATTGTCTGTTTCTTCTCCCCTATCCTGTTGTTGTTAAGTGTCTTCGAGTCAGTTCTAACTCATTGCGACCCTAAGCAGCTGGTGGGTTTGAACGGCCGACCTTCTGCTGATACAGGCCTTCATTTTCTTCCATCTGCACACTTTTTGCACAGTTCTCTCTCCTGAATGCCTTGTTTCTTGTTCTCAGCTGTACTCTCCCAATTCAGATCCCAGTTTAGGTCTCAGGTCCCACTACACAGGCTTTCCCAACTGCTTCAGCCTTCAGGAAAGATGACACCTTAGAATGTCAGAGCACTAGAGCTCCAAGCTCCCTGCCCAACCACTGCTCACTGGTGGTGAGGGTGCAGTGATTTCATCACAAGCATTCTCAGCTCTTCAAGGTGTGATTGTTGATGAAAAGGGTGAAAATGAGACAGCCGACTTCTAGTCAAGTAACTCTCAAGTAGCACATTGATCAGAAGGGCCAGATTCACTCAGATTGACAACCAGCTCATCTTTGAAGGTTTGAAACCAAGCCAGACACCTGAACATGTCTGTATGTCTTCTTGGAACATGTCCACAGAACACCCAGACAACTGCTTTCCTTCTCAGCCAGATATAGCTCTTCATCCACACTCACAATTGGCCTACTCAGATACATTTACCTGTACACACACATTGACCCCCACACAAATACGTGCACCTGCACACATACACACACACATTCACGTATGTGTCCATACACTCACCCATGTGCACACAAACCTATCTAGGGATGCACATACCCACCCTCACATTCACCTTCACATATGCTAATCCATGCACACACAAGTCCATACATGGATACAGACACTCACACATACACTCAACTGTGCACACACAAGTCCACCCACATATGCTCACTTATACACAATACTCCCCTGCACACCCATGTTCACCTGTGCACAGTCATGCTCGTCTGTGCATCAGACATACACATTCACTTGTTTGCATGACGTGCCTGTTCTCTGCGTCTCCGCCATGCTTTTAAAGTCAGCCCACACACCCTGTCCTGCACACCCGTGCAAGCCTTAACAGGTTCTTGCAAAAGCTTGAGAGAAACCTTTTTTGTACTACAAAGTAATGGGCACTTGGTGCTATGCTTCTCCTAAAGTTATCAACACCCACTTCTTTGCTTTAAAACAAGAAAACTCAAAGCAGTTCTGTACCTGGAAGACAAATGCTTGGAGATTTGAAGACAGAGAGTTTAGGAATACACTGAGATCTGTTGATGTTCCCAGCAAAGAAATTAAACTGCTTAAACCTGTTAAAAAACAGAACAGAAGAAAACAAACAAAAAGATTGCAGGCAATGTAATAGAGTTCTCAGGTATTTGTAGATGAGGTAACCTAGGAACAACATCTAGACAATACTAGTTCAAAGGAACTCCCTGAGGCTTCACATTAATTTTGAACACAAAGGATGAATTCAAGTGCAGAGTTTGTCCCTTCTGTGGTCATCTAGTTCAGACTCATAGGGTTATGCCTGTTGCTAAGCACCTCTGACACCTGTTGGAATGGAAAGAAGTATTTTGAAATAAAAACTCCACCTTGTAATTATACAGAACCTGCCTTCAGATGAGCTCACGGCACGGTGCAGACATGACCTCACCGGTCCTGGACATTTTCGTAAGACGCGCAGTTTATTAATGCCACTTACCGGGCAGTGGAAATCAAAGCAGCTGAGAGAGTCAAGAGCTTTGCCTGTGGGTACGCGCTCAGTTGGTGCCGACCTGAGGGTGGGACCCCTTTGTGTATGACATCAGGTCTTGAATGCTCCACCTGGGCAGGCACCAGTGAGTGGGAGAGAATGACTCCCAAACTTTTAGAATGCCAATGCATACCAGGCAGGGTTGAGTTGATTGCTGTTACCCCGAGTGGAGGCTTGGTCAGTGTTGGTCAGTGTTCAGGGGCTACAGGTGTCTCTGCTGCGTTCTGCGCCCTCCTGGGCACGAAGGACACGCAGTACGCCCACAGGAGTACAGGAATCAGCAGGCCAGCTGGAAAGCACCTGGGGTCGGGGGCACATACCCTCCTGGGCCTCCACTGGGCTTTGACTGAAGGCAAGAGGAGGGCTTGGGAGACCATCTAGGATTTAAAATGTTTTTTGGTGGGGGAGTCAATAACCTAGGGGGAGATCTTTTGAGAACTGCATACTCAGAATTGCTGTCAGCAGCTACTGGCCTGCAGGTGTAGGGGCTATCCTTTTAGAGGCTGAATTGGTTTGAGGGGGAGGGTCTTGGGGAGAATCTGGGACAGCCAGGGCAATAGGGGCCAGGGCAATAATCTCCAGACAGGAGATGAAAGGGTGGACAGAGGTTGTTCATTAACCTTATTTATGGTTGTATTTTAGTTATTTTAATAACTGGTACAGATCTACGTCAAGGTCAAAGACAGAATGGGCTGGTTTATTGGCAGTGCTTTTGTGTAGTCCTGATTCCAAGTATCCATCGAGTCATGGGATACTTACTACAGTGCTCTACATGCCAGCCACTATGCTGGGCTTTTCAAGATGCATAGCTGACAACCTGAAGGAGCTCACCGCTTACTGGGAGGAAGCTTTAAACAACTGAGTGCACAGGGGATTGTTTGTTGTTGTTGTTAAGTGCCATAGAGTCAGTTCTGACTCACAGTAATCCTGTATGGGTTTCCGAGGAGCAGCTGGTGAGTTTCAACCACCGACCTTGCACTTCAAATCAACCTTGCGGTCCAGCGCATTATCCTGCAGCGTCACACCAAGGTTGTTGTTATTGTTAAGTGCCATAGAGTCGATTCTGACTCATAGTGACCCTGTATAAGTTTCCAAGGAGTGGCTGGTGAATCTGAACTGCTGATCTTGCAGTTCAAACCAACCTGTCATCCAGTGCTTACTCAAAGAGCCACACACGATTGGTGGTGGTGGTTATGTGCCGTGGAGTCAGTTCCGACTCATAGTGACTCTGTACAGGGTTTCCAAGGCTGTAAATCTTTATGGGAACAGAAAGCCTCATCTTTCTCCTGTGGAACAGCTGGTGGCTTCGAACTGCTGTCCCTGAGATTAGCAGTCCAATTCGTAACCACTACGGGATTAGAGTGTCTTAAATCTTTTTGAGGCAATTTGGTGGAGAGGACCTGGGGAGCCCAGAAACTTCCATAGGCCAGCGTACAGAGGCCTGGGCTTTCTAGAGGCTCTTACTCTAGCAGGAGAGGATCTTAAATCTTCTGTAGTTCTTCCTGAGTGACGTTTCCTTGGCTCTTATTCTCAATGCTATCTCTGAGCTCTCTATAGAAGGGAGTTGATTTCTCATTTTGCATGAAAAGTCATTACCATTACCAGCTAGCAGAGGACAAGAATATCCACATGCCTAATATCACTTGTTGATAAAGTAATGAAATGCACACCGTGAAAGCACAGTTGTTAAGAAATATATATATATATCACTTGTTGATAAAGTAGTGAAATACATATTGTGAAAGTACAGTTGTTATACTTCATGTTGCTAAAAATAATACTTGAAGACGCTAACAGCAATGACACCATTAGTTGGCAAGGCAGAGAATGAAGTAAATCCAACTCAGACATGTTAGGAGAGATGCTGTTGAATCAGGGCAGGGACAAGATAGATTGCAAAATTACTATTTTTTCAAATGAGATATTCCAGGTTGATTTCCAGAAATTAATATTGTCAAGTGGTAACCACAGTCATATTTGTATATTCATTCATTAGCTAAACATGTATATATTATTGATACCACATTAGGCATTTGGGTAGGCTCTGGGTGTACAGGGTCACTAAGTGTTCCCGGGGCATTCAGTGTCCCCTACAGAAAAGATGCATGAGCGGATAAATGATAATAAACCAAAAACCCCAAACTGATTGGTTTTGAGTCAATCTGACTCAGGGCACCCCCATGTGCTACAGAGTAGAACTGGATTCCATGAGGTTTTCTTGGCTGGAATGTTTGCCAGGCCTTTTTTTCTGCAGTGCTGCTGGATAGGTTAGTAGTAAAGCACAAACTGTCCTACCCAGACCCATTGCTGTTGAGTTGATTCCAAGTCATGGTGACTACAGACCTGACAAAGCAGAGCTGCTTCATTGTTTTCTTGGCACTTAACAACAACAATCTTGACTTGATGGCACCTGACAACAACAACATTTGTGGAAGCAGACCCCCACTCCTTTCTTTCATGGTACTGCTGCGTGGGTTCGAACCCCTAACCTTCTAGGTTAGAAGCTGAACGCAAACGATCCAGGAACCTTTACATGATAATGTTGTTGTTGTTAAGTGCCTTCGAGTCGGAGCCGACCCATAGCGACCCTGTACAGGGTTTCCGAGGGTGTAAATCCTTACGGGAGTAGAAAGCCTCATCTTTCTCCCGCGGAGCTGCTGGTAGTTTCGAACCACTGACCTTAAGGTTCGCAGCCCGATTCGTAACCACTACGCTACCAGAGCTCCTTAATATCAGGGAGTAAATAACATTCTACTCTCTACTAAGAAATTCATAAATGAGTGACAGCCATGCTAGCCCCAAATATATACCGAACACTTCAATAAAGAATGTTGAAGAAGAAAAATTACATTTCATCTCAGTGTTGTTCTCCAAGTCATCCATGTCCCTGGGGTTAGCAGGTAGGGCTTTCTTAGAAATATCCAAAGGGCTTTGACTGAGAATGGCATGTAGATCCGACTTCAAAATGTTGACTCTCCTGCTATTTTTCAGTACCAATCTCATAGTCTAGAGGTGTTAGGAGAGCACAGAAGAATATTTAATTATAGTGCTGTGTTTCATTTTACTTTTGCTTACTTAGCCCCTTCTCCAAATTACCAATATTGTTTTATTAAATAGCAGGGAAAGTGAATTTGAATATTACTCATGAACATGGCCTCCTAGATGACAATTTAAATATTCGAGTGTCGCGTGTTCTAGAACTGCCTTTCTGAACATTAACAGCCTTGTCCTGGGCTGTCAGGATGTGCAGCTCCTCTCCCTGTTTCTAACCCCTGCACCCCACTCAACCAGCTAAATCCCTCTACAGGGGAACACAGCGAGTGATGATCATCTGTAAGAAAGGGTGTGACCCCAAAGAGGTTGCCAAGAGTTGACTGATGCCCAGGGGAGGCTGTGGAGATTCTGAAACTGTATCTGCCTTTTCTCTTGGGAGCCTTGGACAATGAATTTAGTCTTTGTGAGCAGACATCCACTGCTGTTAAATAGGGAATACCTCACCCCTGACATGTCTGCAGTGCGTAGGATGAGCACTCAGTCATCCTCACAGTAGCCCTGTGAGCAGGCACTGTGTTTATAAACCTGATGCTGTACTGTCTGTAGCGACCCACATGTGTCTAAACAGTTTAGCATTAGTGACTAACTTTTCAGAAGTAGGTTGCCAGGCCTTTCTTCTGAGCTTCCTCTGGGGTGGGCCAGAGCCTCTCAGCTCTCAGTTAGCAGCGGAGCACATTAACTGTTTGTACCACCCAGAGGAGGAAGCCAAGGACACTGGAGTGTTAAGTTAGCTTTCCCAAACGTCAGTAAGTGTGCCGCTTCAGTTGGTGAGATGAGGGTATTGCTGCAGGGTAAGTAAATACCAGAACTGACTGAATCACGAATGTGCAAGTGCAGGCCAGTGGGTCATGTGGATGTATGGTGGTCTGACAATCCCAGTGAAACTCCAGTCTAGGGAAAGTTCTGTGCCAGGAAGATGGAGACAGGCAAACAGAAGGACAAACTGAATCCCCATCACTGAGAGTGATGTGGAGTGGACTTGGACTGAAAGTCCCATAGCTCTGTTCTAACCTGGTGCCCATAGAATTTCAGAGTAGATTCTTGGTGGTCCATGTATGGTATTTTAGAATCTTTTTTAAAAAATTCAATCCTTCTCTACTTTCCTTTAAAACTGAAGCTACGAGATCCCCTCAGGAGTGGAAACGTTAGGGTTGAGGAATCTGGCTGTCTGACATTAAAAGTCCACAGGGCCTTGTGGAGTGTAGAGGGGCCTGTCTGATCTAGGCTTTGCTATGATACCCTTTCACCTCTGACCCTGCTGTTCACATGCATGGGTGCGCCTCAGAGAGGGAGCTACCACCTGCTCTGAGGCTCTCAGTTGTCACTTAAGGAAATTGCTTTCTTCCCTGATGCCTGGTTGGCTGACACATACCTTTGCCATGTTGGAAAGGTAGGTCTTTCTTCTTAGTCTTTTGACAAACACAGTGACTTCTGTTAAGAACAATACACAGTGCCATTACTGATCCTATAACTTCATATTCTATGAAGGATAGTCGGGAAGATAGTGGGGTGCACACGGGGCTTCAAAAAGCATGTGATTAATAGAATCAAAAGGTACTGGGATTTTCCCATGATCTTTTGGAAGCCCTCTCACACAAACTAGCTGCCGTTGAGTTGGTTCTGACTCATGGCAGCCAAATCTGTGTCAGAGCAGAAGTGTGCACCCTGGGGTTTTCAGTGGCTGCTTTCTGGAAGTAAATCACCAGCTCTTTCTTCCAAGGCACCCCTGGATTTACACAAACCTCTAGCCTGTCAGTTAGCAGCCAAGTACATGACCTTGGACTCCAATGACAGAAAGGGGAAGATAAAAAGAAAACATAAAGGGTGAGGGAGCACTCCTTTAAAAGCATTCGTCTACTCATTTGACAAATATTCATAAATGGTCACTCTGTGGTCCGAACTGGGCCTTTGTTCACTAAGTTTTTGCTGAGCTGATGGATAAAGGGGGCAATCTCTACTTTCACTCAAAGGCCTCCCCATCTGGAGGATGGGTCACCAGATACACCAACACTTTCCCAACAGTGCGGGATACATGCTTCTCCTGCCATGAGAGAGCACACGGAGGAGGAACCCACTTGGCTCAGGGAAGGAAGAAGCCTGATTGGAAGAAGATATCGGAAAGGCTTCAGTTAGCAGGTCGCATTTAATCTGGGCATTAATGTGTTAGTAGGAGTTAGCCAGGGGAATGAGGATGGAGGAGGAGAGGCAGTCCAGATACAGCGAAGGGCAACATGAGCCTGAAAACTAACTGCTGACTGATGGGAGAGCAGCCATATGGAACCAGTTTCTTTCTTTCCTGTAGGGCATCTTTTCCACATACCCCCAACGAGATGGATTGGCTAAATGGCAGCATCGATGGACTCAAGCGTGGCAACAGTAGTGAGGTTGGCCCAGGATCGGGCAGTGTTTTGTTCTGCTGTGCATAAGGTCACTATGAGTTGGTACCGACTTGATGGCACCTAACAACAACAACAACCTCTTACGAGGAGCCCTGGTGTGGCGCTGTAGGAAAAGCACTGAACCATAACATTGGTTTTAACCGCAAGGTTGTTGGTTCAAACTCACCAGCCGCTGCTCAGAAACCCCATGCAGGGTCACTAGGACATGGAGTCCACTCGACAGCACTTAACAACAACCACCCCTTATCTAGAAACCAACCCAGTTGCTGTGGCGTCATTTCTGACTTATAGCCACCCCAGGTGTGCAGAGTAGAACTGCTCCATGGGGTTTTCAGGCCTCTGGAAGCACATTGCTAGGCCTTTCTTCTGATGCATCTCTGAGTGGGTCCAAATTGTCAACCTTGTGGTTAGTAGCTAAGCACTTAACTGCTTGCACCTCCCAAAGGCTTCCCTAACTTCTTGGACCTGTCAGGATCCATTTTATGAGGGAAAGGTAAAAGGATGTGGATGAATCAGCTCATGACTCCCTCACTGGCACAAAGAAAAAGTCAGACAACTTGAATGGGCCAGGCCTTATGGATTAGAGGGGAAGAGAAAGTTATTTAGCAGCCGGAATGTCTGCTTTGTTTGAAAGTTCAATATGTCTCATACTCCTACAGAACTTATTTACTCTTTTCATGAAACTTACCTTTGAGTTTGGAAATCTGTAAGAGGGCTGGGAAGCCTTCCAGAGCATTAAGTAACCACAGTTTAAATTTCTTACTAAATAACCGGACAGATTTCAGGTACTGAATAGGAACATCTTCCAAGAAGTCATGAAGGAGAATGTCTTCGATGCCCTGTAACGAGAGTGCCAACCATTGTGAATCTGCTGGTCAGTGCAGGTCCCCTCCAATTACAAGTGACCAACAGACACATGTCTCAAACTCAAACATCTGCAGCTACTGGACAGACCAAGAGGAGTCTGAGGCAGAGGTCCCTACCTGCAGACAGGTGGTGGCTGCCTCCATCTGCCCCCATCTGCAGAGCAGCCACACCCATTCCAAACCACTCATTACCATTTAGAAAATCAAGCTGCTGGGGCTAGACTTGGAATATTTGGCAAAGAATTTAAAATATTGATAACCGATTCAAATTAAAAACAAAACAATAATGCCTGCTAATATTTTGTTGTTGTTCAGTGCCTTCAAGTTGGTTCCAACTCATAGCGATCCTGTATAGATAGGGTTTCTGAAGGATGGCTGATGAGTTTCAACCTCCAATCTTACGGTCGAGTGCTTGCCCTATGACACCAAACCAGCCAATCCTAGGGAAGTCAAATGAAACTTATTTAAGGGTTGACCTGAGCCTTTAGTTTTCAAGTTTTGTGTTAAAAATCTTAAAAATACTCTCGGCAACCTAAGACAGAGCCATTGCCATGCTGCAATGAGTTTCGATGACGGGTAAGACTGAGGAATTTGCACTGACCGTCTAAGACAGGCAGCGTCCCTTAAACAAATAATAAATAAGGGGGAATCTGATGCAGACTGCAGACTCGGTCAGGAGTTCAAGTCCCTGTGGGCCCAAGCGTTGCTGACCGTCCAAACCATAGGCTCTGAGGATCAGACTTTAGCCACCTAGCAGACATAGCAAAATGTCCCTTATCTGATTATTCAGTTATGCTGGTTAGTAATTCCATACATGAGCCCTGGATACCCACAGATAAATGTAAAAACCTTCCCTAAAAGCCGAGACTGTAAATTCCAAAAAGGCAAAGTTTTTCCCCAAAAAAAGCTAAAGAGGATAGAGAGAAACTCTGTTAACTGATGGTATGTGGAGGGGATTATAATCAATGTAATGAAACAATGTATATGAATGTTTGAATGTGAAACCGATGATGTGCCCTGAAAACTTTCACTCAATCCACAATAAAAACCTTAAAAAAATAATCTTAAAAATACTATATTATTTCCTAAAAAACAGAGCAAAAAATGATGTTGATGACTAGTTGAAGAAGGACACATTTTCACTGCAGCAATGATATAATACTGGTCCCCCAAATAAAAGAATCAATTTAGAGACAGACCTTGAAAAAAAAATCCCAGGAATCACACTGATTCTAAAGCATTTATTCCAAATACTCATTTTTTAAAAAAATGTAAAGCTACTAGAGCAAGAAATTTGACTTTGTTCAAGGATGATCACTGGTTCTGGAACCACAGGCCACTACGTGTGTTGGCTTTTTCTTTACCTGAGGCAACGCAGACATTCACTGATTTCAAAAAGAAAAGCTAGATTTTAGACAGAGATCAGAAGGATTACGGTCCCTCAGCCACACTGTTCACTCCACTGAGGGCATGAAGTCCACAGAGATTGCAGAGAGGGAGGGCGGTGGGTCTGCCCTCAGCATTTGATATCAGTTTCTAAGAGGACAGGAAGCAGCAGTTCACACAGACGTCTCCTTACCTTATACAGCTGTGCATCGTAGCATTTAAAGAGCTGGCACACGTCAGGCAAAGACATAAACAGGACCATGTCTTGTTGTAGGGATTTCCAGAAAGAAGTCAGCAAACCCCCCACCTGATACAAATAATAGAACAGATCACCAAAAGCTCATTTGTGTCTACTGAGACTTGGTTGTTGCTGTAGTTAGGTGTTGTTGATTCGGACTTACAGTGACCCTGTATGGGTTTCTGAGGCTATAAAACTCTGCAGGACCCGAAAGCCTCATTTCCCCCCCTATGGAACAGCTGGTGAGCTTGAACTTCCGACCTTGTGGTTAGCAGTCCAGTGCTTATTCTAAAGAGACACAATGCTCCCCTAGTGAGACTAATCATCCATATATATGTAATCAGCCTCAAAAGATAGTAGGGGAAAAAAAAAAAGATAGTGGGATTACATTTTGTTCCAACAAGTGTAAAGCTTTGTCTTGAGCAACTGTTCCAAGTTGTAGTTTAGAAGTGTTCTTTCTAGCAACCCATGTCAGTGGGGTGGGATTATGTGGAATTTATTTTCATGAGCAATTTCTGGACGGGAAAGTGTTTCTGGCCACTAGGGGGCTCCTGTCGATTATACTAGGATGCAGAATGGACTACAGGTGAAGATAATAGTTCCCAGTGTTTATTGACTAGTGAATCCATCAAATATCTTTCAGCTCAGAAAGATGTATATGACATGAAATTAGAATGTAGCTAAGGGCTGAATCCACCTAAGGTGAGATTCTACACAGGAGCATATGAACCTTCTTTAAAGATTATGATATGGATAACTTCTGTAGAGGAATAAAATATTAGGTTGCTTTCTTTCCCTTCTTCCCTCACCCCCCTCCCTGGGGCCAGTTTCTGTGTTGTCTTTTCATATTCCGTTAAATCAGGAGGCCAATTGGAGTTGCCGGGTAACAAAAATATGTGCCGTTTGGGGATTTCTTTAGTCTTAGGTATTCTGAGAGAAAACAACCCAGTTTTCTCTTCCCCAATGCTAAAACCGCTTGCTGTTGAGCCGGTTCCAACTCATGGTGGCCCCATTTGTGTCAAAGTACAATTGTGTTCCATAGGGTTTTCAGTGGCAAAATTTTCAGAATAGATCAGTAGGCTTTTTTTCAGAGGCATCTCTGGGTGGATTTGAACTGGCATCTTTTGTTGAGCAGTTGAGTGCATTAACTATTAGGAGCTATTGTCCTGTGCAGGTCTTCAAGCATTTTAGAAGGGAGTTCAGGTCCAGTTCTTAAGTTACATGCACATGTGTTTCTGAAATCCTGTTTTTAGGGACACTACTTCTAAGTGAAGGAGCTCTGGTAGCGTAGTGGTTACGAATCGGGCTGCAAACTGTAAGGTCAGCAGTTCAAAACTACCAGCTGCTCCAAGGGAGAAAGAGGAGGCTTTCTGCTCCCATAAAGATTTACAGCCTCGGAAACCCAGTTCAGGGTCACTACGGGTCAGAGCCGACTCAACGGCACTTAATAACAACAACAACAACTTCTAAGTGAATGGGAGAAAGAGGAGGCTTTCTGCTCCCATAAAGATTTATAGCCTTGGAAACCCTGTACAGGGTCGCTATGAGTCGCAACCGACTCCACGGCACACAGCCACCACTTCTAAATAAAAGCTTCTCTAAAAAGACTTACATATATCTAACGAAAAATAGAGTCATGTGACGACCAGGATTTCTGAATCCTTTTACTCTCAGATGGGCAGTGTTAGAACAGGGACCCTCTGTGCTTGGTGGGTTTGAATGTGACCATTCACAGGCTCATCTGTCCTAATTCTCTCACCAGCCATATCCAAAGCTATCAAATCTTGTGTTTTTCTCAAAAATAATTTCTACTCTGTCTTCCTTTCTCTCTGTTGTCATTCTCACTGCTTCAGACCCAGTGCTCATCTTTTCTGACCTTGATTATGACAAAATCCCCTCATTACCCTCTCTTATCCAGTATGAACAATCTTATGTCAAACCTCACATTGTGGTTGCTGTTGTTAAGACATACACCGACTCTGTATAGGATTTTCTGAGGAATGTCTGGTGGGCTTGAACCTCCGTCACCTCCCATACTATCATACTATCTGGTAAATGTATTAGAATTCCTAGCACCGGTCTGCATCCCAATGGCTTCTCTCCTTTAGAGATAGTAAGTGTAGCCACGGTGACTTCTCAGCGTGTCGTGCTTGTGAATATCTTGGTGCTTTTGCCGGCATGTTTGTTTCCACCTGGGATCCATTCCCACCTCATCTTCTGTGTATCGAACCTCTGCTTTTCCTACTGGACACAACAACAACATGGTCTCTTTTGAAAGCACTCCCTAGCCTTCTCTGTTACTCTGACTCTGGGCACCCAGAATATTCTAATCACACTGCTATTCTACAACTTGTCATATTGTATCATGTTGTTGTTGTTGTTAAGGACTGTTGAGTTGGTTCTGACTCATAGCAACCCTATATAAGGTTTCTGAGGAATGGCTGGGTTTGAACCGCTGACATTGAAGTTAGTAGTCTAGTACTTATCATACAGCACCACACCAGGATTCCTGTTACATCATATTTATGGGCTTATAATGCTCCTTTTATTGACAGACCATAAGCTTCTCTGGCTTTGTGGAGAATACCTTAGTTTCAGAAATGGTATCAGTTGGAGGTAAGAATTAAATAAATATTTGAGTGAGTGAGTGAAGAAAGGAAGGAATACACCCAACACATCCAATGTGAATGGGTGTTCAAACATCTTAGTCTATCATTCAGTTGGCCAGGCAGCTGTCTTTCAAATTTCTTGGCATAGATGAGTGAGTGCTTCCAGTGCTGCATCAGCTTGTTGAAAGATTTTAATTTGTATTCTATCAATTACCAGTGCTTTGTTCTTTGCCAATGCATTCAATGCACCTTGGACTTCTTCCTTCAGGATCATTGGCTCTTGATCATATGCTACCTCCCGAGATGGTTGAACATTGACTGTTTCTTTTTGGGACAGTGACTCTGGGTATTCCTTCCATCTTCTTTCGATGCTTTCTACATCATTCAATATTTTGCTCATGGTGGTGGTGGTGTGCCATGGAGTTGGTTCTGACTTACAGAGACCCTGTATAGGGTTTCTGAGGCTGTAAATGTCTATGGGAGCAGAAAGCCTCATCATTCTCCCATGGAACTGCTGACCTTGAGGTTAGCAGCCTGACTCAAAACCAATATGCTACCAGAAATCCTTCAATACTTCAAGTTGAAGTTTGAATTTTTTCTTCAGTTCCTTCAGCTTGAGAAATGCTGAGTGTGTTTCCCCCTTTTGGTTTTCTAACTTCAGGTCTTTGCACATTTCATTATAAAATTTTCCTTTGTCTTCTCGAGGTGACCTTTGCAAATTTCTGTTCAGCTCTTGTACCTCCTCACTTCTTCCATTTGCTTTAGCATCTCTACATTGGAGAGAAAGTTTCAGTGTCTCTTCTGACATCCATCTTCGTCTTTTCCTTCTTTGTTGTCTTCGTAATGATCTTTTGTCTTTTTCCTGTATGCCATTCTTGATGTCATCTCATAACTCTTCTGGTCTTCAGTCTTTAGTGCCTACTGCATCAAATCTGTTCTTCAAATGATCTCTAAATTCAGGTGGAGTATATTCAAGGCTCTTGTGGACTTGTTTTCATTTTCTTCAGGTTCAGTCTGAATTTGCATATGAGCAATTGATGGTCTGTTCCACAATCTATTCCTGGCCTTGTTTTGCCTGATGATATGGGGTTTTTCTACCGTCTCCTTCCTCAGATGTAGTCAATTTGATTTCTGTGCATTCCATCTGGTCAGGCCCATGTGTACAGTTGTCTTTTATGTTGTTTAAAAAAGGCATTTGCAATGAAGAAGTCATTGGTTTTGCAAAATTTTATCATGTGATCTCCAGCATAGTTTCTATCACCATGGTCATATTTTCCAACTACTAATCTTTGTATCTAACTTTTGCATTCCAATCACCAGTAATTTTCTATACATCTTGATTTCATGTTTGATCTATTTCA
>NW_006408668.1:3721751-3722859 GCF_000296735.1 Chrysochloris asiatica | reverse complement strand
AACAACACCGATGGCCAATTCTGGAATTAAACCTGAATTAATATAATAGTCCAGTCAGACCCCTGCCTCAAAGCCCTGCTTCTTCTTTTTTTTGGTTGTTGTTGTTGTTGTTGTTGTTTTTTATTATGTATCAATAAAATGGCTCTTCAATACTGGTGAAAATTCCAAGGTAAATATGCATAAAAATTCTCAATTTCTGTTTAAAACATAAAGTTATCAATATTAACATTTTGGAGAATTTCCAAACTAGTAAACCAAAAGGTTATACTATAGCCTTCAAGAACATAACAAAATAGCTGCATTCTAGGCATGTCAGTGCAATGGATCACCACTAGACACCCTGGAGTGGTCTATTAAAGGTAAATTGTTCATAATGAGTCATAATTGCTTATACTTTATAGATAAAACCTTACCCTCTCAAGCTCTTGGTTCTTCACAATTTGAAAAATATCTTGACAATAGTTGCAGTATTCATTAGCCAGATAGGCCATCTAGGAAGGAGATGGGAAATTATTCAGCTGTGGGTCACTTCAAGAATGAACAGATTCTTCAAGATCTTTCTGCAGCCCTCAAGGGCTGTTCTTGTAGCAACCCTGAGATGACAATCAGAACTCTTCAATTGGTCACAACAATTTTTATATCTAGGGAGGAATGCATGACCTACTAGATTATAATTTTTGTAGCTTTAATTTCATAAGTGCAGTTGCAAAGCATGTTCCATCTACTACAAAATCACTTTTCTCCCTAAATTATCAACCCCAATTTTCTCCCTCATGTTTCCCAGACCCAGGTTTTAGAAAAATTCACACAGAAGTTCACTTCTCTGTGATGGAGAGGCTCATTCTAGAAAGGAATTGCAATTCTAGAATGGAGTCTTTCTATAGAACAGGGTGGGGAACTTTTTCTGCCAAGGGCCAAATTTGGATATTTATAACATCATTCACGGGCCATACAAAATATCAGATTAAAACTTAGCTTGGCTATTATTTGATCATACATTTAATTAACACACCACCACCAATGTGAGGGTGTGTTAATTAAATTCCAAAGAGAGGTGACCCAACGGAATGTGGAAATCATCGGATAATCTCTTTGATATCACATGTGA
>NW_006408668.1:3718484-3720686 GCF_000296735.1 Chrysochloris asiatica | reverse complement strand
GCTGGAAAAGGATATCATGTTTGGTAAGGTGGAGGGTCAGAGAAAAAGAGGAAGACCCCCAGTGAGATGGACTGGCAAAGTGTCAGCATCAATGGGCTCAAGTGTGACAACAATTGTGAGGTTGGCCCAGGACCGGGCAGTGTTTTGTTTTGTTGTACATAGGGTCGCTATGAGTCAGTACTGACTCGATGGCACCTAACAACAACAACAATGTGAGGGTTGGACCTGCTTCTCTTTGGTGGGGCATGTGATGTTAGCTGGTATTGGTGATGTTGCCACTCACAAACTGCTTTTCCAGGTTTGCGATGGTCATTCTGGAACAACAGTTCAACTCTTTGCGATGGTAAGTTTTGAAAAGAACTGCTCACAGCAGTAAGTTGTCTTGAACACAGATGCACATTTCAATGCATGTCTCCTCCAAGTGGGCAATTCATCACTGCTTATATAACATTTACAGAACTCAAACAGTGGGAAGTGACTGTACCTAGCTTTCAGCTCATCATCACTTTGCCGCTGAATGGTTTTTTGTAGATTATCAGGCACACCAGCTGGTTTCACATTAAATGGTGTGACATAGATGTTCAATTCCATTTGTTTACTTTCCACATCCTTGGATCTTCCATTAAATGCCTCAATTCGCTTCACACATTAACCAGCATATTCAAATGTTGTAGAAGACTTTTGTCCTTCCAGAGTGAGGAAATGCACCCTGTTATTCCTTTTGATTTGAACTTTCCACAGCCTTAATTTAGATTTTGCATTTGAAGGCAGGATGCTGAGAAGCTGACTGAGGCCCTGCAGCTTGATGTTCAGCTCTGAGAGGTACTTGGTAAGGTCCACCATGAAGGCTAGATCACACAGCCACTCACTCTCACTGAGTTCCCTGGGAACTCAAACATTAAGGGTTTCCCTTCATCAAGCCATGAACTGCTTGACTTCATCCTGCAGTTGGTAAAACCTCATGAGCATGTTCCCATGACTCAGCCACAGCACTTCACAGTGCTAAACAAGATCACCGTACTCAGTGACAAGATTATTCAGTAATCCTTTAAATTGGCAGCTGTTAAACCCTCTACTTTTGATAAAATTTATGCATGACATTACGATCGGCATCACATTGTTGAGCTGCAATGAGTGTACAGAGACTTCCTTGGTGTCTGATGCAGTGGCATATAATTAAATCACTTGGATCAAGACTGAGACGATTCAGTTCTTTCTTTTTTTAAAAAGTTTTTATTGTGAATTATGTGTTAGTTTACATGGGTGAACATTATATTTTACATTCATCATATTTTGTTTCATTGTAATGATCACAATCCCCTGCATGCATCATCAAGTAATCAAAGGGTACTCTCCACATACCTGCCCCTGGCAGCCAGCACACAGCCCCTCTACCCCTCTGAGTCCAGAGTCCCCAGCCACTCCTTCTGTCCACGTTATCATCTCTGCTTCCATCCCTAGTGTTCTAGCCCCATTTTAGGTATTCCAGTCAGTTATAGGCTGAAGATGGATTTACAAGCTTTCTCTGGTGATGTTTCTGGCTATTCCTCTTTCTCCCCTTCAAGTGTCTATTTTACAATAGTAGGCAAGGGAAACTAAGATTCAACAGACAGCCAAGCATCTTAACATCATTTTCCCACTTTTACCTATTCAAGCCATGCCTCAATCTTTGTATCCACGGGCCCTGTTGTTTCACGATTGTGCTTACATCATTATTTATCTCTGTCCTATTTAGTCCATGTAAACCTGCCTAGCTATTCTCCCTTCTGCCTTGTTTTTCCTTTCCCCTTCCCCATCTAGTGTATACCTCCTCCAAGTACCCAAACTATTCTGTGTCTATTCCCTACCCTGTGCTCCAGTGTCTTGTCCCTATTCCCTACCCTGTGCTCGGCCTTCTCATCCCTTCCCTCACCCCACCCCATATACCCCAGTAACCAACAGCAAAAAAAAAAAATAATAATAATAAATCCTTTTCTCCCTTTTAGTGTGGGTACTTTTCCTTAATTTTTCACAATAATGGTCCTATGCCGTATTTCTCCTTTTGTGACTGACTAATTTCACTCAGCATAATGTCCTCAAGGTGTACATGTTATGCGGTGGCTTGCAGCTTCCTTGTTATTCTTCAGGGTAGCATAATAATCCATTGTTTGTGTGTAGCAAAGTTTGTTTATCCATTCTTCCATTGATGGGCACTTAGGCTGT
>NW_006408668.1:3711126-3717729 GCF_000296735.1 Chrysochloris asiatica | reverse complement strand
CAAGTGGCAGCATCGATGGACTCAAGCATGGCAACAGTAGTGAGGTTGGCCCAGGATCGGGAAGTGTTTTGTTCTGCTGTGCGTAGGTCGCTATGAGTCAGTATCAACTCAATGGCACCTAACAACAACAAATGGCTAGTGATCGTGAACCTTTCTTCATATGTTTCTTGGCTGCCTGGATCTTCTCCTTGGTGAAGTGTCTATTCATGTCCTGTGCCCATATTTTAATTGGGTTATCTGTCCTTTTCTTGTAGAGGTGTTGTAGGTTCCTATATAGTTTAGAAATTAGTCCCTTGTCTGATGTGTCATTGCAAAAGATTTTTTCCCATTCTGTGGCTCACTTTTTACTCTTTTAAGTCTTTTTGATGCACATAAGTTTTTAATTTTTAGTATGTACCATTCATCCAATTTGTGTATTTTTGTTTGTATAATTTTCAAAATGTTTTCTAGTCTGTGTATGCCCTATATTAGAGCCCTCACATTTGTCCCTACCTTTTCATTAATGGCATTTGTAATTCTGGGATTCACATTTAGGTCTTTAATCCATGTTGAGTTGGTTTTTGTATAGGGCGTGAGGTAAAGGTCTTGCTTCAGTCTTTTGCATATCGCTTTCCAATTCTGCCAGCATCATCTGTTGATGATACTACCTCCTATCCATGCAACAAACTTAGATACTTTGTCAAAAATCAGTTGACTCTATGTGGATGGGTTTATTTGTTGATTCTCAATTCTATTCCATTGATCAATGTACATTTCTTTATATCAGTACCAGGCTGTTTTGACCACTGTAGCCATGTAGTAAAATTTGAAATCAGGGAGTGAGTGGCTTCCCACCTTGTTCTTCTTCTTAAGCAGTGCTTTGCTTATCCTGGGTCTCTTCCCTTTCCATATAAAGTTTGTAATTGTTTTTTCCATCTCTATGAAGAATATCTTTGGAATCTGGATTGGGATTGCATTATATGTGTAAAATGCTTTGGGCAGTATTGACATTTTCATAATGTTAAGTCTTCCTATCCAGGAGCATGGTATAGTCTTCCATTTTAGTAGGTCTCTTTTGGTGTCTTATAGTAGTGTTCTGTAGTTTTCTTTGTATAGATTGTTTGTTTCTCTGGTTACATTTGTTCCTAGATATTTCATCCTTTGTGTGGCTATTGTAAATTGTATTGCTTTCCTAATGTCCTTTTCATTATTGATATAGAGGAATCCAATTGACTTTTGGATGTTGATCTTATATCCTGCCACTTTACTGAATCCTCCAATGAGGTCTAGTAGCTTTTTTTTTTTTTTTTTTTAGGGTTTTCTACGTATAGGAGGATCATATCGTCTGCAAATAAAGAGAGTTTTACTTCCTCTTTGCCAATTCTGATGCCTTTGATTTCCCTATCTTGCCATATAGCTCTGGCAAAGCTTCCAGCACAATATTGAATAGGAGTGGTGACAAAGGGCATCCTTGACTGGTTCCTGTTCGCAGGCTTTCAGTTTTTCTCCATTGAGAGGAATGTAGGCTATTGGTTTTGTATATATGCTCTTGATTATATTGAGGAATTTCCCTTCAATTCCTACTTTGTTGAATGTTTTTATCAGGAATGGATGTTGGATTTTGTCAAATGCCTTTTCTGCATCAATCGATATGATCATGTGGGTTTTTTCTTTTTCTTGTTTATATGGTGGGTTACATTGATTGTTTTTCTAATGTTAAACCATCCTTGCATCCCTGATATGAATCCCACTTGGTCATGATGTATTATTTTTTGATGTGGTGCTGGATTCTGTTGGATAGGATTTTGTTGAGAATTTTTGCGCCTATGTTCATGAGGGATATTGGTCTATAATTTTCTTTCTTAGTGATGTCCTTCCCTGGTTTTGATATGAGGGTTATGCTTGGTTCATAAAATGTATTAGGATGTTTTCCATCCTCCTCTATATTTTGGAATAATGTGAGTAGAATTGGTGACAGCTGTTCCCTGAATGTCTGGTAGACCTCAACAGTGAAGCCATCTGGGCCTTGACTTCTTTTGGTTGGGAGTTTTTTTAAGGCCTGATCAATTTCTTCTATTGTTATAGATCTGTTTAAGTCTTCTATTTCACTCTGTGTGAGTTTAGGTAGGTCGTGTTTTTCTAAAAATGTATCCATCTCTTCTAAGTTTTCAAATTTGTTGGAGTACAACTCTTCATAGTATTCTGTTATTATCCTTTTGATTTCCTTTGGTTCTGTTGTGACATCACCCATGTGGTTTCTAATGTGAGTTATTTGTGTCTTTTCTCTTTTTTTGTTAGGTTTTCCAATGGTTTGCCAATTTTACTAATCCTTTCAAAGAATCAGCTTCTTGTCCTGTTGATTCTTTCTATAGTTTTCCTATTTTCTGTCTCATTTATTTCTGCTCTGATCTTTATTATTTCTTTTCTTTTGGTGACTATAGGTTTCCTCTGATGGTCTGTTTCTAGTTGTTGGAGATAATGTGTTAATGTGTTAATTTTGATTCTTTCTTCTTTTTGAATATGTGCATTTATCGCAATAAAATGAAAAATGAAAGATGAAAAATCGGTCACACCTCTCCCTGCAGATGTGCAAGCTTCTAGCGCTGGATTACTGCCTCCGCTTGGCTGTGGACCTGCCCTCCGACCTCAGGACCTCTGGCTGCTGGCTGCCATGGCTGCCAGATCGATTTAGAAATTGCCATATTTTGCTTCTACAGGCAGATTTCTCCATAGGTGGGCACAGGAAACTGGCGGCCAGAACCTTAAACAAGATCCCAAACTCTGCAGCTATTCTGTAGACCTCTCTTTCTCTACTTTTTCTGAGCTTTTGCTATCTGTCTCTGCTTACCCACCCCCAAATGGGAACCCGTTCTTTCTTTTTGCAATTAGGAAACCTTTCCGATATTCTGAATAAAAATTGGAAATCAAAGTTGCAAAGGAAGATTTACCGAGCCACACATCAATAACAGAATAAGATGGGGAATGAAAGATTCCAAAGTCATCTGGAAGAGTTTCCAAGGAACACACACTAGGCTAGAAATTGAGGGTCAAACTGTGGGCCAAATTTGTTATGCCCATTGTTTTGTCATAAGCCAGAGAGAAAAACTGGACATGTCTTGCAGAATCCTTCAATGTTTTTCCAACATCTTGTGCTAAATCAGTAATCTGATCTGAGACGGTTCTCCTAGACAAAAGAATACTGAAACAATTTTACTTCGGTGCTACCAGCTCTGCAGCAGGCACCATGCACTCGTTCACAAACTCTCCCTCGACATGATGCTTCTTTGCAATTAGCTCGCTTACTACATAACTTGTCTGGATAATTTTGTCTCTGTCACAATGAGGTCTAGTGAAAGCTGTTTGTTGTGATTCCAAATTCCAATGAGGAGCATTGATTTTATCCAGATGCACTTGACCTCCCAACTTACTGAGTTTAGCATGTTTTCAGCTGCAAGGACGCTCCATATTGGCTTTTTTCATTAGTGCTAACACATCGCCACAAACTAGGCACACAGGTTTGCCTGTGACTTCAACAAAAAACACAATCATTTGTCCATTTCCCTTGGAAAGAACAACACTCTGCTTCAACTTGTGTTTTCTTTTAGTTGCCATTTGTAGGATGTCACACCACTTGAGTTTTAATAACTATCCAGTGTGTCTGTCACCAGCAATGTTGCTTTGATCGCTGTTCTAATCCTGCATCTTGTATTTGGCACATATCCAATGTTTGTATCATAGACTCTTAAAGTCTTTTCTGTGCACAGTAACTTCCTTACTCTTCATCTGAGATTCCGTTTTTGCAAGGACTGTTGATGGTGGACGTGTGGATAACGTCTGTATTGGAGTCATTGTCTGTGCTGACATAGAAGTCGACAGCATTGTCGTCAATTATGGGAGACAAAATCATCCACATCCTGAGGAATCATCTCATTGCCATAGTTTCACCACGGCGTGTTAACACTTTCATAACGTGGACACGCCCAGCTTGCCTGGCTGTGACTATTCTCTGAGGCACCACAATACAGGCAGATGGGCCACAGGCAGCCGATGAGAAACATACATGTCTGTCTCATTATGTACTCGTATGTGTCTGGTTTCTTGCTTATCCCTTAAAAGTTACGGTGCTATTATGATTCACTTAATATAAATATAAATATTGCTATAAAAAAGTTTCCTTTGTTGTTGTTAAGTGCCATCGAGTCGGATCTGACCCACAGCGACCCTACAACAGGGTTTCCGAGGAGCAACTGGTGCGCTTGAGATTTATTGAATTTCAAGTCCCACCTGAGGTTGTCTTTGGCAGGGCCAGGCCAAATGATTTTGTTGGCCGGATGTTTCCCACCCCTGCTATAGGACACGAGGAGATGACCTGAGCTTTCTCACCACTAGCAACCCAGGAGGGAATGTTGGTTTTCACAAGTCTGGGAGAAGGTGAATACTGCTCCATCCTGCACAGCCATGATCAAAATCAAAATAAGAAGACATTTAATGCCCTAAAGGATCACACGGCATGAAAAACTCATCTTTCCCAAGCATGCATACATACCATTTTATAAGAGTATTTCTTTGCCAGTTCTTGCTCCCAAAATGGACATCTCCTGAATTCAGACAAAGGGAATCCAACTGGGTCTGTCTTTATCAGTGAATGGTTTTCAAACTAGAAATCATTTACACAATGGATTATTTCTTTAAAATAAAATGTTTTATTGCATATAAACCATGTAATAATCACATTGCTAACCATTATAAACTAATATTCAGCATAGCCTTTTACCCACATCTCTGGACATGTTATTGATTTAACAACTTTCGCTTCACATTTAGTTCCAAATGATGTCCACCTTTCTCTGGAATTCTATAAACCATGATCATTTGAGCAGCCCTGGTGGCACAGTGGTTAAAGTGGCCAGCTGCTAACCCAAAGGTTGGTGGTTCAAAGCCACACACAGAAAGAACGATGTGACAGTCTGGTTCTATAAAGATTTATAGCCTTAGAAACCCTATGGGTCAGTTTTATCTTGTCCTATTAGGTTTCTATGAGCTGAAAATGACTCTACACAAACAACAACAAGGTTATTAGGGAGGGCTTGGTGGATTTAATATACTATCAAAATATATAACTTTTGTGATATCTATTATAAACAATGTATAGTCGTTGTTGTTAGCTACTGTTGAGTTGGCCCCTAACTCATGGCAAACTCATTCACAGTGGAATGAAACGTCACCTGGTCCTGTACCATCCTGAGGATAGATTGTAGATTGGACTATTGTGATTCATAGGATTTCTACTGAATGATTTTCATAAGTGGATCACCAGGCCTTTCTTCCTACTCCATCTTAGTCTGGAGGCTCTAGTGGCTGCTCATGAAGTACATTGGCTGGAAATTGAACCCAGATTTCCTGTGCTGATTTTAAGATCTCTATCACTGAGCCATCCATGTTCCATACAATAAAACCTTTTCCATAAATAATTTCATGTCACAAATACATTTCTAAAGCCCTTGTCCATATAACTGTCTTTACTTGAAATAAAATCATATCCTGTCTGAGTCATATAAATATATGAGGGGGCTCCAAAAAGTATGTAGAAAAATTCCATTATCATTTGATTCCATTTTTCCATGAACTTTAGGAAGCCCCGTAGTATGTATAAATATTGTTAGTTGTATCCAAAATCTCGGGGTCATGGTTAACAAGAAAAGTAAAAGTATATCAAATGACAGAACAGTAAAATGTTTACATCAAGGAGAAAAAAAGGTAACAGTAGAAAACAAATTCAATAGTACTCCCTTGGTGTTTGCTATGCTTTTGCCCCATCTGAGCAAGGAAATACACAATCTCTCCAGGCCTGAGTGAAGGATAGAGATTTATTTTGGATTACTTCTTCAGGATGAATTCATCACAATAAATCCATTTCCATTACAATAAAATTGTTGTTGTTGTTAAGTGCCTCTGAGTTGGTTCTGACTCCTAGTGACCCTGGATAGGGTTTCCAAGGTGCAGCTAGTGAGTTTGAACCACAGACCCTGTGGTTCAAACCGACCTTGTGGTCCAGTGCTTATCTTGTTATTGTTGTTGTTAGGTGCCATTGAGTCGGTACCAACTCATAGCGACCTTATACACAGCAGAATGAAACACTGCCCTATCCTGGGCCAGCCTCACTGTCATTGCCATGCTTGAGCCCATTGATGCTGCCACTCTGCCAATCCATCTCACTGGGGGGATCTTCCTCTTTTTCTGTTTTTAATTTTTAGTATGTCCCACTCATCTATTTTGTCTACTTTTATTTGTGTGGTTTTCAAAACGTTTTGTAGTCTGTGTATTCCCTGAATTGGTGCCCTCACATCTGTCCCGATTTTTTCATTGATGGCCTTCATAATTCTGGGATTCACATTTAGGTCTTTAATCCATGCTGAGTTGGTTTTTGTATAAGGTGTGACGTGAAGGTCTTTCGATCTTTTGCGTATCATTTTTCAGTTTTGCCAGCACCATCTGTTGAAGAGACTATCACTTCCCTAGGCGATATATTTAGGTGTTTTGTCAAAAATCAGTTGGCTGTATGTAGATGGGTTAATTTATGGATTCTCGATTCTGTTCCATTGATCTATGTATCTTTCATTGTAC
>NW_006408668.1:3693911-3708300 GCF_000296735.1 Chrysochloris asiatica | reverse complement strand
TCCAGGTACAGATTCCTCATGAGTACAATCAAGTGTTCCATAATACCCATACTTCGCAATGTTGTCCATAGTTCACTCTCTCAGTTCTGATTGCTTAGTAGGTTCGCATATGTGGGTTGATGGTATGTTTCTGTCTATAATTCACCTGAAGGCAGAGTGGCCCTTCTGAAGCACCTGTAGTGGTTGGTGTTCAGCCCCATCCCATGCAGTTCTGCACACACCAGTGATCAGGCCTCAGCAGGCGTCCTCCTCCTCTATGGTTGTTCTTCATTGTCAGCTTTGAGGATTAGGGGAGTTTAGGGATTATGCTAAACTTTCCAGGTATTTAAAAATCTGTGCTTCTTCTTCACTCTTTGGTGGTCCTAAATCCCTTTGACAATCTGATGAAAGCAACTGACCCTCTCATTGGAAGAAAGTACATTATGCACTTAACTGAAAATGCCAGGTTAACCCTGACTCCTTTGTTAATATTTTTGGAATAAAATAGGGTATATATATGTCAGGGGTCCTGGTATGGTATTGTAGGATAAGCACTGGGTTGCTAATATGATGTCACTTAACAACAACAACATGATCTTAAGGTATATATTTAAATTTGTGTTGTTGTTGTTAAGTGCCATCAAGTCAGTTCTGACTCATAGTGACCCAGTGTATGGTTTCCAAGGAGAAGTTGGTGAATCTGGACCACTGACCTTGTAGTTCAAACTGTCATTTCAGTCTAGTGTATTATCTCACAGTGACACGCCATATCAGGACTCAAGTAAGAGCATACAAGGTGACAACTCAAAGGGTTATTTCTATTGTTGTTGTTAGGACTTCTGGTGTGGCACTGTAGGATCAGCATTGGATTGGGAACCACAAGTTGGCGGTTCACACCCAGCGGCTGCTCCTTAGAAACTCTATACCCCTGTATATGTTGCTATGAGTTAAAACTGACTCAGTGACACTGAACAACAACAATTTCTATGGGGTGCTCATTACTAGGTGGGAATAGCTCCATTCCCATCATTCTAGAATGTTAACTTTATTTGGAATTGTGTGATGGATAGCATTTCAGCTGATCCTCAAGGTGGATGGGGCTATTTCACTATTTCCGGGAGCTCATTGGCTAGATCATTAGTGCTACTATCAGTGAAGAACTGGAGAATCCTCAGTTACAATCTGAGGTAGCTTCTTTTCCTACATGTCTTTTCTCCGGAGCATTCCCTGATCACCAGGGTAACATTCTCCTCATGTTTGTCCTATTATGATGAAAGCCAGTGTTTCTCAAAGTGTGGTTCTGAGACCACATGTATTAGGATCCCTGAGGCGCTTGGGTTCCATGTCTTTAGGCACCTAGTAGATCAGATAAGGCTATAAACCTAGAATTTTACCAGATTTCCAGGTGAGCCTATGCACTCTCAAGTTGAAAGCCATACTTCTCGGCAGATACCTCTATATTTCAATTTGCCAAACATATTAATGCCTCACTAGTCAGAAGTCATCTGAAAATGTAGTGCTGGATAGTCAAGAAATGATTACAAGGAGATTGTAAAAGTAGGCTTTACAAAAAATAATGCAAAGAAAACCATTAATTACTGAGGATAATTCCTTCATGAAATTACTGATAGGCATAATCCTTTAATAAAAACTATAAAAATAATGGATCTTTCAGGAAAAGAATAGTAGAAAACAAAACAGAAAAAACATGCTGAGACCAGAAAAACTAGATGGTGCCCGACTACCACTACCAACTGCTCTGAAAGGGATCACGTTAGAAGGTCCTGGATAGAGTGGGAAAAAATGTGGAACAAAACTCAAAATTAAAAGAAGACCAGGAATACTGGCTAGGTAAAGACTTGTGGGACCCTAGACCATGGTCCTTGGTCACCCTTCAGGTCTAGCTATGAACCACCCCTGTGGCCCAATTTTCAGCCAAACAACAGATATATCTATATGGAGAACAATAACACTGGGAGGGACACACTATTAGAATAATCATAGGAAATTGAAAGGGCAGCATTACCTAAGGACAAAGTTCAGAAAGGTTAGGAACTAAGATAGGATAAGTGATGTCACATTGTGGGAACTGAAATTAGTGACATTAAAAAAGTGTGTAGGCACTGTTGAATGGAAAACTGACCTGCTGTATAAACTTTTACCCAATTCACAATAAAAAGTAAAAAACAAAACAACACAAAAACTACATGGATTATTGTGTCCCTAATTTAATCAGAGATTCAATGTGAAAGTATTTTGCTCCTTTATAGGAGCAAACAACTTTATCTTTCTTCTTCAGAATGACTGCTGGGTTGGAACACTGAACTTGCAGTTAGCAATCCAATGCTTAGCACACTGCACCACCAGAGTTCCTTCATTGTAAGCCTATGAATTCTTAAGTCCAAGAACATTTCTCCCTTATAGAGAACCAGAGAGACGGTAGCATGTGATGGGCTCAGTCCACTGTTGCTTTCTTTGACTCTAGAGGAGGCAACCCAAAGCCAAGGTATGTGGGCAGCTTCTTCATCACCCATCCACTGCAACGCTACGCGAGAGATCAGAACTGCTTCATAGGGTTTCTGAGACTGTAAATCCTTATGGGAGCAGGCAACCTCAGCTGAACCTGAGATTGTTGGATTCCAACTGTGGACCTTTCAGTTGGCAGCCTACGGCTTAACCCATGGCACCGCCAGAGCTCCTTTGTTGTTGTTAAGTGCCGTTGAGTAGGTTCCAACTCATAGAGACCCTGTATAGGGCTCCTGAGAAATGGCTGGTGGGTTTGAACTGCCAACCTTGTGGCTTAAAGTGGCCTTGCAATCTAGTGCATTATCCTACAACACTATACCAGGACTCCAGAGCTCCTTTATTGTTGTTAAGTGCCGTCTAGTTGGTTCTAACTCATAGCAACCTGGTATAGAGTTTCCAAGGAGCAGCTGGCAATCTCCTTGAGAAAGTAGAAAAAACTAGAAAACGGATTTTCCCCTAATGCCTCTAGAAAGGAATTAGTCCTTCTAACAACTTGGTTTTAGCCTGGGGAGACCTGTGTTCTGTGGCCTATGCAACTGTGAAACATTCTCAATGTTTTAAGCCATTAAACTTTGTTAATGTAATTTGTTAAAGCAGCAATGGAAAATGAATCCAACCTTCCCTAATCTCTATCATTAGAGACAGAGATCTAGCTCCCTCCTGCAGGAACCCTCCCTCCCACTCGCGTTATCAAATCACTTGTAGTGTGTTCAAGTTGGGTTGTTTTTGGTCTATCTTAGCTCTCCAACTAATGAATTGTATTCTATTCCAGTGTGCTGCTGTTGTTGTTAAGTCCCTCCGAGTTGGTTCTGAGATGCTGCTGGTGAGTTTGAACCACCAACCTTGTGGTATAGCAGCTCTATAGAACAGAGTTGATCTACCCCATACAGTCTCCTAGGCTGTAATCTTTACAGAAGTAGACACTCAATTCTATTCTACATGGAGCTGCTGGTGAGTTTGAACTGCTGACTTTTTAGTTAGTGGTTGAGTACCCTAACAGGTGCGCCATCAGGGCAGAGAACACGATTTTTTCCACCCCCCATACTCCATTCAGCTCTCAAGAGTGCTGGGCTCAAAACAATATTTAAAAGGTTTCCTCTTCACTAACACTTGTCAATGAGATGGTATCACAATACTATCATGCCATCTTGAGCAACTCAAGTAAAATTTAACTCCCTGCATATTACCAGGTAATATGTAAAAAAATGTAAGCCTCTTAAGGACAGAAACCATGTCTGTCCCAGTACACTGTGCAAACCCAACAGTAGTGATCAAGTGGATCAATAGTTAAGAGCTACACATAGGAATCCTGGTGTGGCACTGCCAGTTAATGCGCTGGACTGCAAGGTCAGTCTGAACAGCAAGGTCAGTGGTTCAAGCTCACTAGCCGCTCCTCAGAAACCCTATACAGGATCGTTGTGGGTCAGAACCTATTTGATGGCACTTAACAACAACCCACAGGAGGAAAGGGGGGTGCCTTTGTAAGATAAACACTGGACTGAGACCCCAAGATGGGCAGTTGGAGCCCACAAGTCACTCAGTGAGAGAAAGTTGAGACTTTCTGCTCCTGTAAAGATTTACAACCTTGGAAATCATATACGGGGTTGCTGTGAATCAGAACTGACTCAATGACACTTAACAACAACACCATACATAATAAGAACAATAAACACAGGAAAATTGTTGCACCTAATTAAGCAATTACTAAATATTGCTAGGATTATTATAGTAAATCTATTTTATTCAACACTCACTGTTCCTTCTTGTTTGATGATGGTGTTATAATTAGTAGCTCTTTCAAAGGCAACGCCATCTTCACTGCAACAGAATGGAGAAATAATTTTAGCAAGACACCTGCTTCTGAGACAAGAATGAAGGCTCATTTACAGTTAGGCTATTTGTATGGGGTATAACTTTTATTTTAAAACACCCCTCCAATTTTCTACCCACAATTGGTGATTACCACCTGCTTAGAGTTAAAAAAATATCCATTTCTGTAACTGGGACAACCACATATTTATTTTTAAAGGTTTATTCCCTTCATCATAGGTAGAATTTGTACCTGTGAGAAAAGAAAAATCTTCAAGCAAACTAAATCTTACTTTCTGATTTCTGGGATTTTTGTATTACTAATTCAGAAATGATCATCCTCTGAGGACATGGACTGGAAAACTGGTCACTAACAATAGAGATATAAGTTTCATTTAATCATGCCTCTTGGATTTAAATGGAGTCCTGATGTGGTGCTGCGGGTTAATGCGCCAGAATGCAAAGCCATCTGAACTACAAGGTCGATGGCTCAAGCTTACCAGTCGCTCTTTAGAAACCCTATACAGGGTAGCTATGGTTAGAACTGACTCGATGGCACTTAACAACAACAACTTGGATTTAAATATTATAGTGAAGGCAAGATTCTCCCTATCTATCTATTCAATACAGTACTTTTTGCTTTAATTAAGGGCAATTGAGAAACTAGGAAAGTTGGGGCCCCCACTTCATGGCGTATGTGCAGTCTCTGGATGTCAGAGTTGGAGGCAGTGCCTCCCTTTCGGTTTTGCACCCATCAGTCCCAGAGCTGTGGTGAGCTGAAGGCAGACATCACTCAGCAGTGTCCTTTCCAAGTAAACACACATTCTCACACTTGATGGTTGCAATGCCAACATGACAAGAGAATAGTAAAACAGTGGTCAAGGGAGGGTGGCCTGGGAGTGGTGGGAAAGATCTAGAGAAAGATTCCGCATTCCAATCCAGGCTCTCAAATGCCTTGAGGAGCCAGCTTCTGAAGATTTGTCAGTCCATTCTTCAACTCAAAACATGGAAAACTTGGTAGTCAAATTTCCCCATCATACTCTAGTATAAACACAAGGCAGCCAGAGTCAGTCTTAATACAAACCCACTAGAAGACCATCTCTTCATCTTTATACAGACTTCTATGTGTCAGTCACTGTGGTAGGTTCTGGTGACCATAGTTGTGGTCAAGGAGAACAAGGTATGCTCTCCTGGAGGTTGTATCTTATATGGGAGCTAAGATGTTATGTAGCTAACTCTGAAGACACTGAGTGGGGTTATGACAGCTGATGTATAGCGCGCTATGGGGACATATATCAGAGGACCTACCCTATTCTCCTGCTGTTTCAAGAGTCTCCATGCCTGCCACTTGGCAGCTTGGGAAGCTCAGGAGTTTCATATATGGTTAGTTAGCCTGGTAAGGTTGGTACTGATCACATTACCATTTGTGGACAACACTATTAAATAAACTCTCTTGATGATGATAATGATCTTCACGGAACACTCAGAAACAGAAATTTGGAAGCTAGAAGAACAGGTTTCAGATTTCAAAGAACCACAGGAGAAACCCGCCACCTTGCCACTATCCCGCTCTCATTCTGCTAAATCTAGAGGCCAGATGACTACGTAACACTGTCAATTCTTTTAGATTTTAAAATGCAGTTCTCCAGTTTATGCATGTCTTCAATGCAGAATGTGAATTTAATCCAACAGCCATCGGAAGAAGAGTATGTTGTTGTTAAGTACCGTCGAGGCGGTTCCGACCCATAGCGACCCTGTATAGGGTTTCCAAGGAGCAGCTGGTGAGCTTGAACCACTGACCTTGCAGTCCAGCGCATTAGCCCACAGTACCACACCAGGACTTCGAGAAGAAGAGTATAGCTACCTCATCTTTACAAGGAGGACTGAAAGGGAAGGCCTCATACAGGGATCCTATGCTTAGTTTTTAGTTGGGGTTTTTATGCACTGAGACAATAGTGGAGGTAGAAAAATTATTTCAACTTTGTAGAGAGATAAGATCATATGTAAAAAACCCTGTAAACCACACACACAAAATCTTGTTGTTGTTATATGCCGTGGAGTCATTCTGACTCATAGCAACTCTGGGTTTCTGAGGCTGTAAATCTTTATGGGAGCAGAAAGCCTCATCTTTCTCCTGCGGAACCGCTGGTAGTTTCGAACTGCTGACCTTGTGGTTCACAGCCCAATTCATAACCACTATGCACCAGAGCTCCACTTGGTCACCTCCAAAGGAGCTGTTGTGTTTCTTATTGCTTCTGGGATGACCTAATTTAAGCCAATAGCTCTTAAAATGGGTCAAAATGTAGCTTAAATGGGATTATATTTAATTTTAAAAAACTCTTTGTTTTTGTCCTATGTCCCGTGCAAAAGAAACCTGGTGATGCTGTAGAATAAACACTGGATTGCTAACCTCAAGGTTGGCAGCTCAAACCTAGCAGTGGGAGAAAGATGAGGCTGTCTGCTCCAGGAAAGATTTATAGTCTCAAGAAGTCATAAGGTTGCCATGAGTTGGAATTGACTCAGAGGCAGTGAACTTGGTTTTTTTGAAGCCCATACAAGGAGTCACGGTGTGGTGTTATAGGGTAAACACTGGACTACTAACCACAAGGTCGGCAATTCAAACCCACCAGTGATTCCTTGGGAAGTCTAGATAGGGTCGCTATGAGTGGGATCTGAGTCTACTGCGCTTAACAACACATGAGAGTAAAGATCAATGAAGATATGCATGAGTTAGAGGGTGTCTAGGACGTAGGAAAATGGAGAATCAATGTTGGAAGGCAAGTCTTAGTACCCTGAGATGGGGATTATTGGAGGTTCATCCATGTCCAGAGGATCTAGAAGTCTTCGGTCGAGTGAGCACTGCAGACCAGATGAGACCAGGCCTAGGAAGTAAGGCTGTGTTCCACAGATGCTCCCCACTGGAGTCTATCATCCACATAGAGTGTGCTAACAGGGTGAGGCCACCCGTTTGAGGTCCCCGTTTCAGATGGAACTCGCCAGGATGCTAGCCAGATGCCCTTTTATCCTGGGGTTCAGTGCTCCCTGAGTAATTTCCATGTGTGGTTCTGATTTAGTTCTTTGGGACATTTTATTAGGTTGTGATCAAAAGCATAGTCGTTGTTCAAATACGGCTTCAGTAAAACCACACACAACACTCAGAGCTGGTTTTGCCATGAAGGAAGGGTCTCCAGTCTGAAAAAAGGCTTCTCCTACCTGCTTTCTGAGACTTGCTGAAAACAATGGTGCTAAATCATCACGACAGAGAAAAAGGCCAATGCCTACAATTTGGAAGTGACACTAAGGCATGGTGGTCCAAGATAGTTGGGCTTCATGTGACTCACCATTTCAGTAACTACTCCACATGGCTCGAGCCAGGCAGGGGCCTGGGATGGATGACAGGACTTTATCAGATGACAGGATGATAAGAACTGGAGTCAGTCAAGAGGTGCTGGAAAGGGAAGGAATCAGCTTGAAATGGAGGAAGACCAGGGGCAGAAAGGAGTCGGAGGAGAGTTTCCATTCTTATCTAACGTTGCCAGTAACTCATTGTTGATTCCAATTCACAGCGACCCTGTATAGGGTTTCCGAGGCTGTAAATATTTACAGGTGCAGACTGCTTCATCTTTCTCTCATGGAGCAGCTGGTGGGTTTGAACTGAGGTTAGCAATCCAGCACGTATCCTGTAGTATTGCCTGGGCTCTTTTACGGGAGCTCTTGTTTGTTAAGTGCCACCAAGTTGGTTCCAACTCATAGTGCCCCTGAATAGGGTTTGAACTGCTGACCCTTTGATTAGCAGCTCAGTGCTTATCTTACAGCTCCACACATCTGGGATCTTACTGGAGCTCTAGCACCCTCAATTTTCCACCCCTACAGTGGCTGATAGCGTGGTGAATTATGAGCTGAGCTTCTAACTGCAAGATCAGTGGTTCGAATCTACAAGCCAGCTCTGTGGGAGAAAGATGAGGCTTTCTACTCCCATAAAGATTTACAGCCTCCGGAATAGAAGCAACCACTGTTGAATGATGATGCATGGAGGGGACTGTAATCATTGCAATGATACGAAATACGATAGGATGAGTATAAAACTGATGTTCTCCCATGTAAACGATCACTCAGTTCACAATAAAAGCTTAAAAAAAACACAAAACCCAACAGTTATAACCTTGAGGTCCTCTGTGGCATTCAACAAAAATGCTGCAAACTTTAAAGTAAGAATTCCTTTACAATACATTTTAGGTTTTCTAAACCTCATTTTAATGTAAAAGAGTTCCTTATGGCTTTTAGGATCTAAAAGCAAATAAAAAGTTGACACTTGTGCATCCCCCCCCCCACACACACATGCTCCACCACCCCCCCCCCCCCCCCCCCCCCCCCCACGCCCCCCCCCCCCCAAAAAAAAAAAGATTTACAGCCTCGGAAACTCTATACAGGATTGCTGTGAGTCAGAACTGACTCCATGGCACATAACCACTACCATCACCACAGTGGACCAAAAAAAAAACCAACCGCAACTCCCTTGCTGTGGAACCGGTTCTGACTCATGGTAACTCTATGTGTGACAGAGCTCGACTGCTCCAAAGGAGGTTCTTGGCTGTAATTATTAAAGAGCAAGTTGTCAGGTCCTTCTTTCACACTGCCCCTGGGTAGGTTTGAACCATCGAACTTTAGACTAGTAGTCAAATGTGAACTGTTTGTGCCACCTAGGAAGAGACTCCAAAAAAAAAAGGAAGAGAATGGAATTTGATGGCCTCAAAATCCTTTGTAGCTTCAGGATCCTATAACATTTGCCAACTTATGGACACCACAGCTTCAGGATGGTTAGGATGCTTTCTGGGGTTCATATGAGAGACTGGAGGTCCATCTCCTCTGGGTAGCCAAATTTTGCACTTCATTCAGTTTAGTGTAGAAATAGCATGAGAACCACTTTTTACTTTAATTAGTTGTTATAATTAATTTGCCTAAAAATAAGTCTGAGACAAGGTTATACAGCACGCAACTCATCCCTCTCTTTCTCCCCATTAAATCTTTCGAATGTAATGTTAGCTTTATGCTTTTTGTTTTCTTTTTTTGGCATTTAGCATCTTCCTCATCTAACGACAATTTGCATTCACATTCTTAGGTTCTGACATCATTTGTCATGAAGCCAGACTTTGATCTACATCGTTTTGGCATTGTAATTTGCCCTCGCAAATCACTCTTACAGTCGTGAAACAACTTGAAGCAATTACAAAGGTAAGAGGATAGAAATGTAATAAAATGGAATGCATGTACCATACTTGTTCAGAGTCCGATTTCAGAGCAAAGGTGCTTCATTCTCCAGTCATTAAAGGATCTTATTTCGGTTCTTAACTCCAAGCACATGAAATCATTATTTTGATTTTGATAAAAAAAAGATATCTTGAACTTTGATGAATAATTACAGAGGGACACGTGTCATGGTTGTCTAAACATTTTATTTAATATAATTTTGATTATACTAATAACACCCCCAATGAGATGGATTGGCCAGGTGGCAGCATCGATGGACTCAAGCGTGGCAACAATAGTGAGGTTGGCCCAGGATCAGGCAGTGTTTTGTTCTGCTGTGCATAGGGTCGCTATGAGTCGGTACCAACTCGATGGCACCGAACAACATCAACAGTAATACTAAACATTAAGATAGATTGAGTGCCTACTTATTGCTAAGTGCTGTATGTGTTTTGCTCTAGCCCTCACAACAACCCCTCTGTAGGTAGACAATAAATCGTATCCTGAGGGTGGGGAAAGAAAGACAGAATTCATTAAGCTAGAAACCAGATGTGATGTCAGCGTTCTGTCTATTGGAACTACTCGACTATTCCGTCTTTTAAGATATATCTGTGTGTGTGATCAAATAATGATAATAATGTACACAAGATACGTAAAATAGACAAAGGTGCCCTGGTGGCACAACAGTTAAGCACGCATCTGCTCACTGAAAGACTGATGGTTTGAATCCACCTAGCAGTTCTGCAGGAGAAAGACCTGGTGATCTGCTGCATGCACAGATTGTTGTTGTTGTTAAGTGTTGTCGAGTCAGGGCCAACCCATAGTGACCCTGTAAAGGGTTTCCGAGGAGTGGCTGGTGAGCTTGAACTCCTGAATTTGTGGTTCAAACAGCCTTTGCAGTCTGGCACATTAACCCACAAAGCCACACCAGGACTCCAGGCTAGGAAACCCACATGGGGCCACTATGAGTCGAAATCTATTCAACAGCACCTAACAAAATAGACAAGAACAATCTTAAAATGTACAATCTTATTTTTTAAATTCATTTGCTGAAAGTCATGGATTAGTTGTTTTCTGCATTGGAATGTTTTGATCTTATTGTCTTAACTGTGCTCAAGTGTGGCAACAGTAGTGTGGCTGGCCCAGGATCGGGCGGTGTTTCGTTCTGCTGTGCATCAGGTTGCTATGGGTGGGTTCCGACTCAATGGCACCTAACAACAACAGCAACAACAATCTATTGTAGCTAAGATTTTGTGAACAACTTAATTGCAAATTGATGACTTAAAGATAGTGTTGAATGTCATTCCTGCAACTTGCAATGGGAAGTGAAGCTTCACTGGCAGTCCGCAAACAGCACGTTGCATTGTAAAGGGCTTCTCTTCCTTAGAGAAGAATAAGCAGGGAAAGCTTTGACCAAATGACATCCTTTCTGTTCTTAGGTGCTATCGAGTTGGTACTTACTCATAGAGACCCTATGCACAACAGAACGAAACACTGACTGGTCCTGGGCCAACCTCACAATTGTTGCCACTTTGCCAATCCATCTTGTTGGGGGTCTTTCTCTTTTTTGCTGACCCTCCACCTTACCAAACATGATATCCTTTTCCAGAGACTGGTCCCTCCTGACAATATGTCTGAAGTATGAGAGATGAAGTTTGGCCATCATTACTTGTTTTAAAAACCTATCTCAAGGATGGGTACATTCTAGGGCTTTATGTTCCACACGTTCTATATTTTTAAGAAGCTAGTGATGTAATATGTACAGTTTTTAAAAACCTTGACAAGTTCTAACCAGCCTTGAAAAATATAGTGTGGACAGGGCCAAAAAGCGGGTTGCAACTTGGACATCTTATTAGTATCTCAGGGTTAGGTTCTCTGGGGCTTGCTAGAGGCCTTGTAGGGGGTCCTGGCCACAAGAAGTCTCAGTTCCTGCTCTAAGCCCCTCACCCCCAGTCCTCGGCCGTACAAGCTCGAGTGAAGGAGCTCCTTCTTGGGGCTGAAGAGAACAGCTGGTGCCCTCTCTGACATCATTAGGCTTGTGGTGACCACATCGGTCAGGCCAACAGCATCCTGTGAGCTGGCTTTCCTTAAGGGTAGTGTGGTCTGGAAGACAAACCCTTTGTTTTTCTGCCTTGTCTGCACAAACTCGCCAGCTGTGAGCCCACAGCCCTTGATTCTGCCGGCTCAGGGGGTTGCGCCGAGGCAACCCCCTGAGCTCATACACTGGCAAAAGAACAAAGGGATGGAAGAACAAAGGGATGGAATGTTGAAGGCACAATTTTAGACGCTTTTTAAAGGCTTTTAATACACTAAGTTGGAAAAGCTGAGTGTGTGTGGTGGTAGATCTGACGGCAGGGATTAGTTTCCATATATACCGAAAAGTAACTGAAACCTCTGTACAGTTGAATTCAGAATTTACATTAGATAGAGCAGAAATTAATCTCTTGGAAAATGGCAAAAAAAAAAAATTTTTTTTTCCTTGAAAAGTGTTAATGAGGGATTTTGCTTAAGAGGTATTAAGAGGTAGAAGATAAAAATGGGTTAAACAGAGCAGTTTCTCTGGATGTGATAATCTCTCTCTCACACACACATTCTTCCCCAGACAATAATAAAGAAAGTTGGCTTCAGTTCTTTGGTGAGTTCAGCCATGGTGCCCAGGTCCACGTCTCAGTCTGGTTGCCAACTAAACATGATTGGAATCTGAGGGAGGTCTAGTCCTTGAAAAATTATGCAACCCTTGAGAGGGGAGTAGGGAGGGAAAATGTTCTGGGCTTTGGGACAGGGTCTTTTTCATATAGTGCATATTGCACATTTAAAGTAATTTTCATTTAAAAAAAAAAGAGAAACAAAAAGTGTTGTTTTATTTTAAAAACGAAACCTTGGTCTCTCTTGGTTTAGGGCTGATGCTGCTTTAGTACTTTTTAGGGAAACTCAGCAGAACACCCTGACTCCCACTCAAATGAAAACAAATGCAGCTAATCCCATAGGCACCAGGTCCTGGGACTTGCTCCTCGGCCACCTCTTTTGGTGTCCAGTTGAGTGAACCGGCACTGCTGTTGAGCCCTGACTCCAGATCATCACCTCCTGGTGTTCTGTGGCGCCCTCCTTTCTCAGCTCCTCCGAATCCTAGCAGCCAAGGGAGGCAGTGGGGCAGATGTTTTCAGGTTGTGGGATTTGGAAATGGTAATATGGAAGAAATGCAGAGGAGATAGGACTTGTCTTGAAACAAAATTTATTTTAATAAGATTATATGCATCTTTGGAGTGCTTGGTGGTGGTGGTGGTGATGGAAGTCTTCTTTGCTGCCAACCCAGGTTCTTGGCCAATTCTCTTTATATTTTTGCTCTTAGTGGGGTATCCATTCCGTTCCTTAGCACAAGGTCAAAAAAAAAAGACAAACATGATGTCTTTGAAGAGCCTGCACACAATGAGAGTCAGAGGGTTGCTTTTGTCAATGTGGCACTCTAAGTAAGATGCTTGTTGTTGTGGCTGTTAGGTGCCATCAAGTTGGTGCCATTGAGTCGGCCCAGACTCAGTGACCCTATGCTCAATATGAAGTACTGCCCAGTCCTGTGTCATCCTAGCCATTGTCACTACATTTGAGACCATTGTTGCAGCCACGGTGTCACTCCACCTTTTTTCACTGACCATCTACTTTACCAAGGATGATGTCCTTTTCCAGGGCCTGGCTCCTCCTGACAATAAATCTAAGGATCATGCTGGCTGTACTTCTTCTAAAACAACATTTGTTTGTTCTTTTGGCAATCCGTAGTACTTTCAATATTTTTCTCCAACACCATAGTTCAAATGCATCAGTTCTTCTTCTCTGGTCTTTCTTATTCATTGTCCAACTTTGACATACATTATATTGTTAAGTATCTTCAAGTTGGTTCCAACTCATACTGACCCTGTATAGGGTTTCTGAGGAGTAGCTGGTGAGTTTGGACCACCAACCTTGTGGTTCAAACAAATTTTGAGGTTGAGTGCTTATCCTACAACGTAACATCAGGATTCCGACATACATATGAGGCGACTGAAAATACTATGACTTGGGTCAGGCAAACGTTAGTCCTCAAAAACACATCTTTGTTCTTTAAAACTTTAAAGCGGGTTTTTGTAGCAGATTTGCCCCAATAATAAAGAAATTATTTGATTTCTTGATTGCTGCTTCCATGAGCATTCATTATGGATCCAAGTATAGTCAGTATTTTGCCTATGGGTGTGTGTTGTGTGCCGTCAAGTCGGTTCCAACACATAAGGACCCTGTATAGGGTTTCCATGGAGCAGCTAGTGAGCTTGAACTGCCGATCTTACAGTTCAAACGACTTTGCAGTCTGACGTATCAACCCACAGTGAAATGCTTTCATCACAGAGCCATTTAACTTTGGGATATGGCTGCAAAAAATACTCATCTGTATTCTTCACAAAAATGAGTTTTTTTAAAAGTTTTTTATTGTGGATTGAGTGAAAGTTTACAGGGCAGATCAACAGTTTTACATTAAACAATTCATACACCTTGTTTCATTACAAAGATCACAATCCCTTCCATGTATCATCAGTTAACAGTATTTCTCTTTAGTCATTTTAGCTTTTTAAAAAAACAAAAAACAAAAACCACACAGGCATATAAAATAATTTACACCTCCAAAGGGCACATTCTGCAAGTCTGCCTCCTGGCCACCAGCTCTCAGTCCTCTCTTCCCATGAATCTAAGGTCCTCAGCTCTCACTTATTCCATGTCCCCCTCTCTGCCTCAGTGTCTGGTGTCGTTGCTTCTCTGGATAAGGTCCCATATTCCGCTTATGCTCTTCTCCCTTGATGGTCCTAGG
>NW_006408668.1:3650231-3661468 GCF_000296735.1 Chrysochloris asiatica | reverse complement strand
AGTGTGTTTTTCTTTTTTGGTTTTCTGATTCCAGATCTTTGCACATTTTGTTGTAATATTTTGCTTTATCTTCTCGAGCTGATCTTTGAAATTTTCTCTTCAGCTCTTGGACCTCCAAGGTCGGTGATTCAAACCCACCAGCCACTCCTCAGAAACCCAATTTGTTGTTGTTAAGTGCCATCGAGTTGGTTCCAAGTCATATCAACCCTGTATAGGGTCTCCAAGAAGTGGCTGGTGGGTTTCAACTACCATCTTGCAGTTCACATTGACCCTGTGGTCTAGTTCTTATCCTACAGTGCCACACCAGGACTCCTATGAGTCAGAACCAACTCAACTGCACTTAGCAACAACAGTGAGGTATACAGGGAACTTCTGTCCCCTTTACCTTCCCCATTTAAAAAATACCTTTATTTTGATTATCAGCTGGTGTTATAATTTTTGTTTCTATCATCAAAATGATTTATGAACTCATGGGGCTACTGATAGTCTATTGTATAAATCCATATTTCTGATCTTCTCATTGTTCTTCTTTTATTTTTGCTGATGTTCCCAAATTCCTTCTTTTATAATATTTTTTTCTTCTCTCTTTGAAGAACTTTAGCTAATCCTTAAGGGCAGGTCTGCCAGCTGCAAAAATGTTTTCATCTGACAATGTTTTTATTTCCCTTTCATTCAGGAAGGATTGTTTCTCTGTACATAAAATTTGTGGGTGAGAATTCTTTTCTTTCAGCACTTGAAAAAAAATCATGTGCCACTTCCTTCTGGCCACCATGGTTGTTTCAGGGAGACATGTGTTATCATCCAAACTGTGGTGTTCCCCTCTAGGCATACAGCATCTGTCTGGCTGATTTTAAGGAGTTTCTTTGTTTAATTTTCAGAGCTGTTGGACTTCTTGGCTTATTTGGTGCCAAGGGGTTCCTACTGGTCACTGGTGGCGCTGTCTGAGAAAGAGACATGACTCTCCTTAACACAGGCCACTGGTTTCGTTCTCTTTCTCGGTGAAGGAATGTTTCCTCCAACAGTGCTTTCACTAGTGTCCCTAAATACCTCTGGGTTGGAGAGGAGAACCTCAGGCCTTCTGGGATAACAATGTTCCCCAGCCCACACTGCTTGTTGTAGCTGCATTCCTTTTGCTGGTCCTGCCCACCCATCCTGGTGTCTCTGGGTTGAAGGGTAGAGTTTTGAGCTAAAGGAACTAAGAAATTTCCCCGAACGGGCAGTTTTCTGTAGCTACCTTCTTCAGTATCTCTCAGAGGAAAAGGGGGGACTTCAGGTTGGATGGGGGGAAAGAGATGTTTCCTCTTTTCCCCTGTTTCTTTTTGGTGGGGCTCCCAATTGATCCCCCTTGTATGTGGTGAAGACTTGTCTGATATTGTCAGAAGGCCTCCTGCTGGACCTGGAGGAAGAGTGAGCCTGCTTGGTCTGTTTTTTTCTTGCTTAGTATGGGTTTGGAAAACACCAGGTATGGGTCACCTTCCTCTGTATGGTGTGAGATGGAAGGTGATCTGCTGCTGTGCTGGACCAGCAGTCCTGGGCTCCCAAACCAGCTCCCTTTCTTGGTACCTCCCTTCAGCATTCTCCTCTGTCTCTTGCACCACTTCTAGGGTCCTTAGCAATCCGGGGCAGGGAGAACCGGGTCTGTACCATCTTGTCCTGACCAGAAGCTCCCACGAGTATATTTTAATTTTGTTGGAACACTGATATAATACTTGCTTTTAGTATTTAGTGATGATGTGTGTATTGCCTGCTTCCAGGAAATAACTGAAGTTGTTGTTGTTAAGTGCCATCGAGTAAGTACTGACTCATAGTGACCCTATGTACAACAGAACGAAACACTGCCCGGTCATGGGCCAACCTCACAATTGTTGCTATGCTTGAGCCCACTGATGCAGCCACTTTACCAATCCATCTCGCTGGGGTCTTCCTCTTTTTCTCTGACCCTCCACCTTACCAAACATGATATCCTTCTCCAGTGACTGGTCCCTCCTAACAATATAATCTGAAGTATGAGAGATAAAGTTTGGGTATCCTGGACTCCAAGGAGCAGAGACTCTGGCTGCACTTCTTCCAACACAGATCTGTTTGTTCAAGAAGTTGGTAGAGTTCTTCTATTTCATCCTCAATGGCTATAGCAGTTAGTGTGCAAATCTGAATAAAAGTGGTATTAACTGGTCTTCCCTATAAGCACATAGATATTATCCTATCACAATGTTGTACTTTATGACTGATCTGGATATGTTCTTTTTGACAATGAATGCAAAACCATTTCTCTTCAATTTGTGGTTGTAAGATTCAAAATGGCCAATACCAGTCCATTTCAGCTCACTAATGCCTAAGATATCGATGTTTATGCGTTCCATTTCATTTTTGACAATTTCCAATTTTCCTAGATTCATACTTTGTACATTCCATGTTCCGATTTTCAATGGATGTTTACAGCTGTTTCTCTTCATTTTGAGTTGTGCCCCATCAGCAAATGAAGGTCCACAGGCTTTACTCCCATGGGCTTTACTTCATTCGCATCATCATGGTCAACTCTACCCTGAGGAGGCAGCTCTTCCCCAGTCGCATTTTGAGTGCCTTTCAACCTGAGGGGTTCATTTTCTGGCACTATATCTGACAGTGTATCTCTGCTCTTCATAAGGTTTTCAGTGACTAAATATTTGGAAGTAGTTCGTCACTCCTTCTTCCCAGTCTGTCTTCGTCTGGAAGCTCATCTGAAACCTGTCCACCATGGGTGACCCTGCTGGTATTTAAAATGTCCAGGGCATAGCTTCCAGAATCACAGAAATTCACAAGCCACCACAGTGTTACAAAACAAATGAGTGGTGGGTAACTGAAGTAGCTTGTGTTAAAATTGTGTATGGGGAACAAGGTGGTATAGATTCCCGTTCCTTGCTGCCACCCCTCTAGTACTGCTAAATTGCCTGGAAATTACTCATCAGATATCAATACAAGGGCTGGGTATGTCTGAGGAGCATCCACATTTGTGTCTTCAATGAATATACGTGCCTGCACTCACATATTCGTATTTACAAATATCTATATTGTTGTTAGCAGTCCTGGTATGGCGTCATAGGATAAGCATTTGACCACAAGGTCAGTTTGAACCACAAGGTCGGTGGTTCAAATTCACCAGCCATTCCTTAGAAACCCTATACAGGGTTGCTATAAGCTGGAACCGATTTGACGGCACTTAGCAACAACAACAACTACAACATGTTGTTGTGAAGTGCTGTCAAGTCAGTTACAACTCATAGTGAACCTGTGTAGGGTTTCTGAGGAGTGGCTGGTGTGTTTGAACCACAGACCTTATGGCTAGCAATCTACAGTGCCACACCAGGACTCCAGAGCAAGGGAAGACCAAGAGAGACCTAGTGGGGGCCCAAACCTTCATACCTGAGGCACTGGTCAGCTGGCTGGCACACCTGTACGGGCAACTTTGTAGCTTCAATATGTTCTCACCTATGTACACACCTGCATCTCCCTCTATACCAGTATGCGTGTACCCAACCATAGTATGTGCACAGACACTCATTTTTCCTTTGGTTGTGCATTGCTCACTACATCCACATTTGGTTACTTGCTTCTCACCCAAAACAGAAACCTAGCAATCCCTACAATCTAAAGTCTACTTTCCTCTCCTTCTGATGTTGCTGAGACTTCTGCTCAGTCTCTACTAGTGCCACCTACAGGGGTGGGGTGCCCTCCCTGGGGCCACGTCATATCATGGGGCTACCTCCTGTGGGGGGTGGAGATGATGAGATTAGCTGGACCTGGGTCTCCCTATGCCATTGGTAAAAGCAAGGACAGTCCAGGCTCTGCTGACACTGCTCCCCTGTGGGAATAATGCCATCCCTCAGGTGTCCCAGATGTAAAATAGGGGCTTCATTTGGACCAGGGGTTTCAAAGCTGCCCATGTAGGTGGGCCAGGCAGCTGGCCAGTGCCTTGGGTGTGGAGCAGAGGTGTGGGCTCCTACTAGGTCTCTTTGGGGCTCCCTTTGCCCTGGTTCTCTGTCTATGCCTATTGACAGTCCAGGGCTATCCAAGGGCATACAGTAGATAAAAACAAAACTCAAGAATCACACCACACTGGTGTTCTGAATTTGAGAGCTCAGAACTATAGTCTCATGGGACACCTCAGTCAGTTGGCAAAACATAGTTCACAAAACATCATCATCTACAGCCTAGTGAAGTGAGTAGTACACAGGGTCTTAAGAAACTCTTGAGTAGCCATATAGGGTACAATTATGGGTCTCTAGGAGTCCTGGTGAGGCGCTGTGGGTTAATGCGCTGGACTGCAAAGTCGGTTTGAACTGCAAGGTAGGCAGTTCCAGCTCACCAGCAGCTCCTCAGAAACCCTATACAGGGTCACTGTGGGTTGGAACTGACTCAATGGCACTTAACAACAACAACAATAACAACAGTTAGAAGGTAAACAAAAGCCGAGAAGAAACAAGTCTTCTCTACAACCTCACCCAGAAGAACCAGATAGTATTTGGCTACCACCACTGACTGTGCTGACCTAAGTAGAATGGGAGAGAAATGTGGAGTAGAACTCAAAACTTTTTATTTTAAACAGATCCAGAAAAATTGGGATAGTCGAGAACAGAGGTTTCCCTGGAACCATGGCCCCAAGACCGCTTAAACCAGAATCATCTGTTAGTGGCATAGAAAATAAAGGCTATTATGCCTAAGATTGGGACTACTTAAAACCCATCAATATGAGACCAAAAGGTCAACAATTACTCAAAAGCAAAGATGAGCAGAGAAAGGGACGGGAAACGAGAGTACTGGATATGGAACAGACAAAAAACACTTCTGTGACACATGTGACTAATGCCACGAAACAATTTGTGTGGAAATTGTCCAAATGGAAACGTAACTCACTTTATAAACTTTCACCAAAAATTCAAGAAAATATGAGTATTACTAAAAAAAGAGAGAGAATGAGAATACAAATGAAGCTGAGCAGAATAGTATTGCAAAGACTCAGAAAACTAAACTGTCATTGGAATTACAGCCCACAAAAGCAAGCTATTAGAGACAATTTAAAGAAGATTGAGGGTTTTCTAATAAAATAGCCAAAATAGCCAGGATACAATAGAAAATCACACATTATAACAAAAGCAGTTAAAGTACAATTAGAACAAGAAAAAAAAAAAATCAAATGACACCAATACCAAGATGAATCAGGTATTGGAATCATAAAAATATTTCAACAAATAATTATAAAGTCTCTTAAGACAAATGAAAACATAGAAAATGCAAAGATTTTATACAAAAGAACCAAATATAAAATATGTTGTTGTTAAATGCTGTTGAGTTGGTCCCAACTCAGAGCAAACCTGTATAGGGTTTCTGAGGAGTTGCTGGTGGGTTTGAACTGCCAACCTTGTGGCGTCTTCAACAGCACCACACCAGGACTCAACTACAAAATATAGAACTAGAAAATACAATGAATGAAATAAAAATCCTGTACATAATACCACAATAAGAAATCATGCAAGTATATAAAATAAATACATCATAAGCAAGAGCAATATGCTTAGGATCCTTTTTGAATGTTTGCTATGTGCCAGATGCTGCTCTGTTTTCTTTATAACAATTCAGTTAACTCTCATTAAATCCTTATGTAATAGACATTATTATTATTATTATTATTACTATTGGTTAGTGGAAAAGGAAATTGAGGCACAGAGAAGTTGAGTGACTTGCTCAAGGTCACACAGCAGAGCCAGGCAGTTTGATTTCAGATCCGTTGCGCTTAGCCATGAATAGTAGTATTCAGTACTATTTTTCTGCCTCTTTGGGATAACTAAATTTGTTTCAGTGAAAAACTAATTTCAATGGGCTATTTCCTGCAGCAAGCAAAGCTTCCTACTTGGTCTCTGTATCCCTTTTCCTATCCTTTTATTCCTCAACAGTTCAGTCTCATCACAGCAGCCAAAAGGATCTCCATTCAAAATGCAAATCAGACGCCAGAGACTCCCCGTCACATTCAGAAGAAAATCCCACTCTTTTCTGAGATTTACAAGGTCCCTGACCATGTTTTTAGGGTCCTTTATACCCATTCTTCTGCCCATTCACCAAGCTCCACCCTCCAACTTTCTTGTCCTTCTTAGAATTTCTCCCTGCCTCAGGTCCTTTGTACATGCTCTTTCCTCAGCCTGTAATGTTTGTTCACCAGACCTTTACTGAGTTGATTTGTACTCATCTTTTTGCTCAGATGGCATATCCCCAGGGAGTCCTTCCCTAACTCCATCTTATACAGTTCAGTTCACATCTCATTGTTGCTCCTTTTTTATAGTCTGTATCCCCCACTAAAGCATGATATTTATCCTGCTTACCAGTTGCTAGAAAAAAATCTGTTTTATTGTAAGAACTGAAAAAAAAATTTTTTTTGATAGACAAATAGATCAATTAAGATAAGTTATGTAAATTTTTATCACTTGACAGTGAGGTAAACTTTAACATTTTGAGAACCAGTTTAAGAATTGATTGTATAAGTACTTATATAAAGCACTTAACCACAACATGAGGCAGGAAGGATAAGGACCAGTGCTAATACCTTAGGAGCCATCCACAGGAAGCAAGAGGTGAAAGATAGAAAAGAACGAGGGACGAACAGTAGGAAGGGTGCTGTTGAGGATCACAGATTGATTCTTGTGAAATATTTGTACTTAATGGAGAGTGGGGAGTCCTGCTGTGGTGCTGTAGGATAAGCCTGGACTGATAACCGTAAGGTCGATGGTTCAAACCCACCATCAGCTCCTTGGAAACCCTCTACAGGGTCTCCAAGAGTCAGAACTGACTCGACAGTACTTAACAACAACAACAACAACAATGGAGAGGGGAAAGAAAAGGAGTCAGAGAAGGAATCATCCTGGGAAGAAACTGGGTTAGAAAGAGTCCTAAGGAACTAAAGGAAGATCAAAAAGGAGGTGACCAATTTTGCTAAAATTTGCAGCAAAGATGAGAAAAATTGTAGGAAAAATATTGAGAAGACTCACTCAATGAGTCTTCACCATTGGGATGATGATCAGTACTACTTAAGGTGAGGAACTGGAAATGGGTTTATCTGCAAATGCTGTTTCCAGGGGTGAGTTACCAGATAGGACAAAGATGTGTTGATGTTTCCATCTTTAGGAAAGATTGAATGGCGTAGCAGCCAAAAGTGAGATGCAACTAAAATCTGACTGGTTCTAATATTAACCAGGTTTGTGACCTAGCACCAACATGCCCAAATGATACTAACCTGTGATATCTCCTTTCACCTAGAAGATAGCAATAGTGGGCATAGAAGAAAGAACTTTCCTTGATACAGATTCCGTCATAATGATATCTGGGGGGTGGAAAAAAAAGGCCGTATAACAAGTCATTTCAAACTCCCTCTATGTTTAGTGTTTGATGGGTGACTGAGAGCAGGATAGGGAATCAGGATTTGGAATTCTCTGGGATTTATCACTAATTCCATGTATTACCAAAAGATAACCAGTCAATCTGCTTGATCAAGCTCTTTTATGTAGAAACAACTTCATTCTACTTCATATGTGCTACTGTTGTTATGGGGAGTCCTGGTGTGGTGCTGTGGGCTAATGCACCAGACTGCAAAGTTGTTTGAACTGCAAGGTCGGTGGTTCAAGCTCACCAGCTACTCCTTGGAAACCCTATACCGGGTTGCTATGGACTGGAATCGACTCGACGGCACTTAACAACAACAACAACATTGTTGTTATGGGGATTCCTGGTGTGGTACTATGGGCTAATGCACTGAACTGCAAGATCAGTTTGAACTGTAAAGTCTGTGGTTCCAAACTCACCAGCTGCTCCTTGGAAACCCTATACAGGGTTGCTATGAGTTGGAGTCGACTCGATGGCACTTAACAACAACAACTGTTGTTGTGAGCTGCCATCGAGTCAGTCTGTGACTCAGGGTGACCCAGAGCACTATGTGACAAAAGACTGCCTGGCCTGTGCCATGCCCATGATCAGCTGCTTACTGGAGTCGTTATTGGCTGATTTGGGGAAGTCATTCACTTGGACTTTCTTCTTCCTTCTGGAAACTGTTCTGCATCATAGCACTGGAAGATGATGTGTCAGCACATGAACTATGAGCTGGAAACCAAACCTGGGTTTCCAGCGTGGAAGGTACGAATTCTACCATGGAATTACCAATGCTCCATTTCACACATATGAGGGGGCTTCAGAGAGACAATGGAAGTTTCCCACTAATGTTTTGAAGTCGCCTTGTATTAGCTATGAAATAAGCTTTAGGATCCCTATTCTAAAGGAAGCCTGGTGGCAAAGTGTTTAACAACTTAGCTGCTAATAATAAGGCTGGTGGTTCAAATCCACTCAACAGCTCCATTGGAGAAAGACCCATCAGTTTGCTTGTGTAAAAGACTTTGCTGTTGTTAAGTGCTGTCGAGTTGATTCCAACTCACAGTGACCCTGTATAGGGTTTCTGAGGAGTGGCTGGTGAGTATGACCCACTGACCTTGCAGTTCAAAGTGACCTTGTGGTCCAGTGCTTATCACCCAGTGCTGCCCCAGGACTCCCTATGAAGATTACAGCCTAGAAAAACCGACAGGGCCGTTCTACTGCTATAGGGGGTTGCTATGAGTTGAAAATTGACTTGACAACACCCAACAACAATTTTAGAGAAAGGAGCTCTGGTGTCTCAGTGGTTAAGCACTCGACTGATAATCGAAAAGTCAGTGGTTGTATGGGAGAAAAGATCTCGTGATTTGCCCCTGTTAAGATGACAACCTAGGCAGCCTATGGGGACAGTTCTACTCTGTCATACATGTAGGGACAAGATGAGTTGGGATAAACTACAAGGCATACAACAGCAACAGTCTTAGAGAGATGCGCCAGGAAGGTTTCCTGGTGCCACCGCTACCAGTAACCTTTGTAAGGAGAAGTGGAGGAACACCTTCCCTATATTGAGAACTGGACCTAGGTCCTCAGGAAGCCAGGATCTGTCTCCACTGTGCAGCCCTTCTCATCTGGTGAGCCCAGCAAAATGGCAGCAGCTTATTCAGGCTCATCACAACAGACCAAAAATGTTTTAAGTTAATTCTTGCCCAATGCTAAATTTGGCAACTTCTTCCACTATCTTCAGTTCCTTCATGGGTGGCAGGCCCTTTCTTAATTTGACTTCAAACCCTTTTAACTGATTTCCTGTCTTGATTTCAAACAAACAAACAAACAGTAATAAAGCAGTGACAGGACATGATGCACCCATATGTGTCCATAGCTTTAGGACCATACATCCTGAACATCACTCAAATACGCTAAGTAGAGGCATACTTAGAAATTATAGTTCAAAGAGTAATTAAAGTGGTTCCATTATTTTATGAGGGTAATTATTTAAGTATCTGGGTAATTATTTAAGTATTTCAGTAATTAGACATTTACATGCTGAAACATTAAAAGTGTTGAAATAAAAATTATTTTGTGACCTCTATGCAAGGAGCTCTGGTAGCGTAGTAGTTACAAATTGGGCTGCTGACCTCAAGGTTGGCAGTTCAAAACTACCAGCCGTTCTGTGGGAGAAAGATGAGGCTTTTGGCTCCCAAGCCTTGGAAACCCTGTGTAGGCTCACTATGAGTTGGAACCGACACCACGGTACTTAACAACAACAACATGCATGAACAAAACCCCTAAGAAAATAGAGAACTGAATTATTTCAGGTACTAGGATTTCATTTGACTAATGAGAACTCTTTTGGTAAAAGTCCTTTACTTATAGTTTGTTTTGTTTTGCAATTTCTTGGCACCCATTTTGTGATTTTTCAAATCCTTACATTAAAAAAATATGTACACACATACACACACACATATATATGTATGTAACTCTACCTGGCACTTCCTCTCGTGCCTAGTCTTCTCGTTCCAAGATCAGGAAAAACCAAGCGCACAAGCTAAGAAAGAAAGAAAGAAGCCAGATTTAAAGTTGCAATTAGAAAACTTACAAATAAATTTTTTTTTAATTAGACATAAAACTTAGATTTCAGTAATTAGACATTTACATGTTGAAATATTGAAAGTGTTGAAATAAAAATTATTTTGTGACCTCTATGCAACAAGCTCTGGTAGCGTAGTGGTTACAAATTGGGCTGCTAACCTCAAGGTCGGCAGTTTGAAACTACCAGCCATTCTGCAGGAGAAAGATGAGGCTTTCCTAATTTGACTTCAAACATGTAAATGTCTAATTACTGAAATACTTACAGTTTTATTTAAAGTTGCAATTAGAAAACTTAGAAATAAAATTTTTTCCCCTGTTAGAATTTTTAAAATTATATTTCCTCATTTTTTGGTTATATATATAAAAAGACAGATATAGGACTTCTGGTTTTGGGGCAGGTAAGCAGAGACAGATAACGTAAGTGCCTCTGCAAAAGCCCAAAAAAGCAAAGAAAGAGCGGTCCATAGAATAGCTGTGGAGTTTTGGATCTCATTTAAGGTTCCAGGTGCCAGTTTCCTGTACCCACCTGTGGAAGCAAAATACAGCAATTTGTGAATTGATCCACAGCTGTGGTAGCCAGTGGCCAGTGGTCCTGAGGTCAGAGGGCGGGACCACAGTCAACCGGAGGCAGTAACCCAGTGCTAGAGGCCGTAGAGCCACTGTGTCTGGAGGGAAAGGTGTGGCTGATTTTTCATCTTTCACTTTTCATTTTTCATGTACCTTTACTCTTCACTCCGATCACACGCTGCCCAGCAGGCACCTTCAGGCAGGCGGAAGCACACCCCCCAAAAGGTCCAGCATTACACACACAGTTTTCCCATGACACAGAAAGGAAACCCGCAGGCTGCTTCTTATGATGTCTGACTCTGGGACCCAGCCCCAAACTTGACCAGGGTGGGGACCCTTTATCCCTGCCTGCACAGCAAAGGCCACTGGACAGCCAATCACAATTTTATTTTTGTTTTTGATTGGTGGTTTCTGTCTCTGCTTTTATATTGTTTCTGTCTTTGGTCCTTTTGGCCTCACTCTTTTCCCAGGGCTTGGAGCTTTTTCCCCCTACCTTACCCAGAAGAGACAGAAACTGTGGTCATATAGCCAAGCTACAAGCATACCCTGTAATACCCTACATCTGGACAAGAGCCAATACCAGCTTCTAGGCATTACACATGAAAAAGGAAGCCTATCTCAAGATTATATCCACCAAGAGATGCTCAGTAAGCTTAACAACAAAACAACATACATCCATTTAAGCATTAAAACCCCAC
>NW_006408668.1:3627076-3628481 GCF_000296735.1 Chrysochloris asiatica | reverse complement strand
GGAGGGTCAGAGAAAAAGAGGAAAACCCCAGTGAGATGGATTGACCAAGTGGCAGCATTGATGGACTCAAGTGTGGCAACAGTAGTGAGGTTGGCCCAGGATTGGTCAGTGTTTCGTTGTGCTGTGCATAAGGTCGCTATGAGTCTGTACCGAGACGATGGCACCTAACAACAACAACATCTTAATATGATTATTTTACAGGTGAAGAAAATGAACCACAATAATATTAAATCACTTGTCCAAGGTTATAATCTAAGAATTCTGATCCCAGGTTTAATGCTGTAAAAAAAAGTATACTGTCTTATACTTTGTCTATCTGTCTGTCTTTATCAGGATCACAACATGAAACAGATGGCACACTCAGAATTATTGAGAAGAAACTTAACAAAAGGAATCCTTATAAAAGAACAAGAAATCACGCAATTACATCGGAGAAAAAAAAAAAGTAGGGAGACATCTTACTTTGAATTTAAGGACGTTTTCTTACCCACCAGAAACTGCTCTGCAGCATTGTAAAGTTTTCTTTGAACTAGAAAAGGGGAGTCAATAGCAAACCCACGACCTCATGATTCAATGGAAAAAAAAACCCTGTGTGTTTCATCAGTTTTAATTTCCAGGCTCATCACTGGTAAAGGGTCAAATTTTCATGAGCTACTTTTTAAAATGTGAACTCAATAGCCATTAAGCAGTTAGTCATTATGGAAACTTATATTCATTATGAAAAAAGTATTAAACTTCTGTGAAATCTCTAATCCTTAAGGGGTGTTTCTTTCTTCATTTTCCTTCATGCAGGGAGTCTTGCATTCCTCCAGTTTGCAAATTGTTTACTAGATTATTATGTTGAGCTAATTCAAATATTTTTTTAAAACAATTATAGCTAGTCTACTTTGAGCCACTTGTTTTGATATATGAAATGATATCCCTGCATGCACATAGAATGAATAGACTGAGAGCTCAGATTAAACCTTATGTTTTCATTTGGTTATTTGTCACCAATCCCAAGTACCAAAGAGGAGCCCTTGTGGAAACTTTGGGTGAAGCATTAGGATGCTAACGAAAGGTTCAAACCCACCAGCCACTCTGAGAGAGAAAAATGAAGCTATCTACTCCCAGAGAGATTTATAGTCTCAGAAACCGTAAGGAGCAGTTCTACTTTGTCTTATGGAGTCACTATGCGTCAGAATTGATGAGATGACAGTGAGTTTAGTTTGGGTAGACCAAAGAGGAGACAGAAAGTCAAACCTGGAAGGAAGAAGTCCTTGGAGAAGGACTCTCTCTCCTTCTAACAATTGCTCTTTTTCTATGTACAGGTTCCTTGTAAGCACAATTAAGTGTTCTGGAATACCAATTCTTCACAATGTTTGTCATGGTCCACATAGTCGAAAACCTTTGCATAGTCAATAAA
>NW_006408668.1:3620962-3626653 GCF_000296735.1 Chrysochloris asiatica | reverse complement strand
AGAAATGGCTGAACATCAACTATTTCTTTTTGGTGCAGTGACTCTGTGTATCCCTTCCATCTTCCTTCGACGCTTTCTACATCATTAAATATTTTGCCCATAGAATCTTTCAATATTGCAAGTTGAGGTTTGATATTTTTCTTCAGTTCTTTTAGAAACGCTGAGTGTGTTCTTCTTTTTGGTTTTCTAACTTTAATTCTTTGCATATTTCATCATAATACATGACTTTGTCTTCTCGAGCTTTCCTTTAAATTTTTCTGTTCAGCTCTTTTACTTCACCATTTTTTCCAGTTGCTTTAGTTTTTCTACTCTAAGAGCATGTTTCAGAGTCTCTTCTGACATCTGTGTTGGTCTTTTCTTTCTTTCCTGTCTTTTTAATGACCTTTTGGTTTCTTCCTGTATGATGTTCTTGATGTCATCTCACAACTCTTTGAGTTTTTGGTCTATGGTGTCTAATGCATAAAATCCATTCTTAAGCTGATCTAGAAATTCAGTTGGAATATATTCAATATGTATTTTGGCTCTTGTGAACTTGTTTTCATTGTCCTTAGCTTCAGCCTGAACTTGCCCATGAGCAATTGATGGTCTGTTTCACAGTTGGCTCCTGACCTTGTTTTGACTGATGAAATCAAGTTTTTGCACCATCTATTCCCACAGATGTGCTCAGTTTGTTTCCTGTATGTACCATCTGGTGAAGTCCATGTGTAGAGTCATCTTTTATGTAGTTTAAAAAAGGTATTTGCAATGAATAAGTTGTTGGTCTTGCAAAATTCTGTAATGCAATCTCCAGCATTATTTCTATCACCAAGACCATATTTTCCAACTACTGATCTTTTCTCTCTGTTTCCAACCTTTGCATTCCAATCACCAGTAATTATCAATGCATCTTAATTTCACTTTTGAATAATTTCAGAATGAAGATTTCAGTCAATTTCATTGTCACCAGCTTTAGTGCTTGGTTGATAAATTTGAATAATCGTGATAACTAACTGGTCTTCCTTGTAACTGTATGGATATTAGCTTATCACAGACAGCATTGTACTTCAAAATAGATCCTAAAATGTTCTTTTGACAATGAATGCAACACTATTCCTCTTGAATTTGTTGCTCCTGGCATAGTTAACCATATGATGATCTGATTCAAAATGGTCATTCCCAGTCCATTTTGGTTCTCTAATGCCTAGGATATTGATCTTTATGCATTCCATTTCATTTTTGACAACTTCTAATTTTCCTAGATCCACACTTCATACATTCCTTGTTCCTATTACTCATGGATGTTTGAAGCTGTTTCTCCTCATTTTGAATTGTGCCCCATCAGCAAATGCAACTCTCAAAAGCAATGCTCCACTCATGTCATTATGGTCATCACTACTGTGAGGAGGCAGCTCTTCCCCAGTCATGTTTTGAGTGCTTTCCAACCTGAGGGGCTCACTTTAAGGTACTGTATCTGACAGTGTTTCTCTGCTGTTCATAAAGTTTTCAGTGACTAAGAGTTCGGAAACAATTTGCCTCTCCTTCTTCCTAGCCTGTTTTAGTCTGGAAGCTCTGCTGAAACCTGTCCACCACAGATGACCCTGCTGGTATTTAAAATACAGGTGGCATAACTTTCAGCTTCACAAGTCACCACAGTATGACAAACAAACAGGTCCAAAAAGAAGATGACAAACCAAGATAAAGTAGCTTTTATGATTATTGCCCTGACTGTTTCTGGTTACATATGCATGCATGCATGTGCATGCATGTGCATATATGTGCCCATGAATGTGTGTGTATTCATGTGCCCACGCAAATGAACTACAAACATGTGGCTATCTCTAGACAGTAGCTAATACTAATTTTTCTTTTGATAAACTTTCCTCTAATTTGTATATTTTTTACAAAGGGCTAATTATTTTTATAATCAGAAAAGCATAAGAAAATAATCTTAAAAGAGAAAGTCACCCTTCCAGAAATCCCCTAACCCATGTACAATATTACACTGCCCATCACATGCCAAATAGAGCAAGAAACATCTGCACAGGAACTTGGTGTGGAATCAACTCCATTCCCAGAGGAGGAGGGAGGAAGTGAGAATTAAGTATTTTGTTGTTTCTCTTGTAAACATGCTTCATGGTCATATCCTTTTCCCCCTCTCTACCCCCTCCACTTTAATATCCTCTAGTCACAAGTTCAGCAGCTCAGGATCCTGTCCCCAAAACCAACTTAACTGAACTGGCCCCTTCTTCAGGCAAGAAAACTTAGTGGTTGTACCTTTGTATCTTGGGAAATGGATTCTAAGGGAGGTATTAAGATGAAAAAATTGCTAAATACATGTAAATGATTAAACACTGGAATTTCATTTTAGCTTTGACTTTGGAATAGTCTTCAGTGGGACTACTCTAAAGATTAAATAACCTTATAACAAGAACTTAAAAAAATTTTGAAACAGAAGTTTTGATTTCTTAGAAAAGGAAGTAGGGATCATACAGAGCAAAAATATTTCCAGCCAAACTCACCCACTTCCCTCTAATCAGGCTGCCAGGTGGGTAGGTTAGAAAGAAATATTATAGTGCTAGGATCCCTAGAAAGGAGCTCTGGTAGCGTAGTGGTTACCAATCGGGCTGCGAACCTCAGGGTCAGCAGTTCAAAACTACCAGCTGTTCTGTGGGAGAAAGATGAGGCTTTCTGCTCCCGTAAAGATTTACAGCCTTGGAAATCCTGTACAGGGTCACTATGAGTCGGAACTGAATCCACAGCACATAACCAGGATCCCTAGAACTCAGCAAATCCTTTGATGATGTTTCCTAGGATTCTGAGTATGAAACGGCAAAATCTGGGCCAAGTGATAACATAGCCAGGGGAATTCCTAGCTGGTTGGAAACCTGACCCAGAAACACCTGAGGCGATCCAGAGTGTACCTAAGGCCTCCCATGTAGCCATATGGCTTTTGATTTATTTAGAAAGAACTGACAGATGATTTAAAAATATGTGTGCTTCACCAAGTTGAGAAGACTTGATGACCTACCTAGCATTCATAAAATATTGATAAATAGAGCTGCAGGTAAAACAAGAACAAGATGGTAAAATAGAACAAGAACAAGGGATTATTGAGTTCTAATAATCAACTGCCTAATGGTAAGATGAGAAAAATTATAATAATATTTTGTATTTACATATAGCATTTTACAATTAACAAAGTATTTGGAGGTCTAGCAGAACTTCAATTCATGGGAAAAAACACTTATTATATACTTTCCACTTTTCATTGTGAATTGCGTGAAGGTTTATAGATAAAATCATCAGTTTTACAATCAGCAAATCATGCGCTTTGTTTCAAATCAATGATTGCAGTCTCCTCCAGGCAACAACAGTTATCCCACCTCCTCCCCATGCTTCCTATTTCCATTCCACTCTCCTTCCCATCACTTCTGAACTTTGTCCTTAGGTAAATGTTGCCCTTTTGATTTTGAATGATTGGCCATTCCATTGTGAACATACCTTGCTCGTATTGTTGTCCCCCCTATATACCTATCTCTCTACTACTTGGCTGAATATTGGGCCATGAGGATGAGTTCCTTTCCAGACTTGAAGGGTGGGCCATAGTCTTGGGTTCTTCCAGTTTCTTTCTGATCAGTAAGTCCAGTATTTTTTTTTCTTTCTTTCTTTCTTTCTTTCTTTCTTATAATTTTGAGTTTTGTTTCACACGTCCTCCCACTCTATCTGGGACCTTCTAATGCAATCTCATTCAGAGCAATTGGTAGTGATAGCTTAGCACCATCTAGTTCTTCTGGTCTCAGACATGGAAACTGATGTTCACATATTCCACTAGTCCATTGCATCTTCAAGTCTCATTATTCTTCTTTCGTTTGTGCATGGAGAAACCAATAGTCACTCCATAGATGGCCGCTCTTGGGCTTTTAAGACCCCAGTTGTTCACTAAAGTAGGATGTAGAACGTTGTCTTTGTGGACTATGTTATACCAATTGACCATGGAGTCCCCTGAGACTATAGCCCTGAGCCCCCAGGCCTATTAACTCATTGCTTTAAGAAGTTTGATAATATCTACAAAATTTTCATCATTTTCCCCACTGTATGTTCCACCACATTCACAGGTGTGTTGGCAGCAAAAGTACGTGTTTTTTGTTGTTAAGTGCTATTGAATCAGTTCTGACTCATAGAAACCCTGTATAGTGTTTCTGTGGAGCAGCTGGTAGGTTTGAACTACCATCCTTGTGGTTTGCAGTCCAGTATGTTTATCCTACAGTGCCACACTAGGACTCATGTACAAATTTCCTTTCAAACTCATATATTTGTGGGTATACTCCCACTCTTCCTCCCATGCCTGTTCAGCCGTGTTTCTGTGCATGGACCTACCTGCAGAACACTGTTGTTTCAAGTTTGTGTATAACATTATTTACCTCTGTCATTAAGTTATTTTTGAAATCAACAATGACATGGAGGGGAAAAGCCTAATTTTGCATTAATGGAAGAACAAGTGTGCTCCTGTCCTCTAAGTACTCCTGAGGCAATGGGTTCCCACCTTGAGGCTACCTTTAAGAGGAACATTCAGAAATTGAGTATAAAACAAAACAGGAGAGCAGGAAGTTGAAGAATGGGGAACCAAGCATACTCAGAGTGGAAAATGGAAGATGGGGATATGTGAACAGCTGTTTGAAATTTTTGAGCAGCTGTTGTATTAGGTAGTGTGGGGCTTCAGGATAATGCACTGGACCACAAGGTTGGTTGGAATCAACAGATGTGTAGTTCAAACTCACCAGCCGCACCTCAGAAACCCTATATACCGACTCAAAGACATTCAACAACAACAATACTACATATTCTATGATAATCAAAAGTGCATTACTTTCACCAATGACTGGAAGTTTCAGGGATAAAGATTTGGGCTGAATATAAGAAGAATGCATCTAAATTTCAAAAACAATGCATCAGTATTTCAAAAACAAAATTGGAATTCACAGGATTGTTGTGGGAAGATGAATGAATTTCTTCTATGAGGATCAGCACAAAACTAGTTCCTATGAGGCAGAGGTTAAAGATGTACCAAATATACCACTCCATCATCTCTGATATCAACTATTCCTCATCCCATTAGTACTTTCCTCCCTTCTTTGGGTTTAGTAATTCAATGCAAGGTGTCACAAGAATCACAAACCATCAAAGAAATGGCCAAGATTGTGGTAGAGGTGGCAAGTCTTAAATCTGTGGTCGGGTATCAGGCTGGAGGTTTCTCCTGATTGATGAGGTTGCAAAGGTTGATGAAACCCAAATTGGCAGGTCAGATGCTGATTCATAAGGCTGTGGAAGCTTTATGAACTTCAGATGATAGGCTGCTAGCTCGAGAACGAGAGATCAGATAATGACAAGCCAGATGCAGGATCCAGAGCAAGAGAGGAAATTTTGTCAGAATGTTCATTTTGGATGCAGACCAAACCATCAAGCGAACTCCATTTACTTGAGCAAGGAAGTACAAGGGTGTGGCTTGAATAAGGGGGTCAGGACACAAGTGTCTTATTGTATAGTCCCACCCAATCATTCTGTGAAAGTCACAAAGACCATGGTTAGAAAGACATATTAAGAATGTCATTGTGCTGCAGAAGGTAACTTGGTTAATGTGGGAGACAGTTTGGCCCCATCTCCTGAAGTTGCGGAGTCACATACCTTCTGACCCCAATTTTTTTTTTTTTTTTT
>NW_006408668.1:3609887-3611552 GCF_000296735.1 Chrysochloris asiatica | reverse complement strand
TGGGCTTCCCTTTTCACTCTTCTTCTTGAGAAATTTCAAGATGCCACTATTGGTCGTTGTGATGTAACTTAGGATTTAATTTTCAGCCTATTTCCTTTTTTGTCTACCTGTCCCACTCCACAATTCCCATTCAGGCCTTTTTTTCTGGTTATAAACCGTTCCAGGCTGGCTGTGGCCATTTGGCTTTAAGTGGAAACTGTCTCTTTAAATTTCTAGGAGATCTGTATGCATGTGTAGTAGAACCCTCCGAGGGTGGGGATGGGGTGTCCACTAGCTCAGGCACCCCTATAGTCACCAGAATGGAGGTACGCAGACAGCAAGGGACTAATGAACAGATACCAAAAAAAAGAATGTCCACACCTCTATCTCAGCAGCTCTGTCAGTTGTCTGTGGCTACTCTGATCCTTCCCCCGCTTGGTCCCACACAAGATGACAGCTCCTGGAGCTCCCGAACCAGAAAGCAATGGATTTCTTGCTTCTGCCAGAAACTTCCCCAGCTGTAAGACTTCCAACCTTCTAAATACTCCTTTATATGTGGTTCAGAGTTCTGGAACCATCCTCTGAACCTGCTTGGTCCTGTATTCTGTGTTGTTGCCGGCAAAGCTCCTCACTGCACTTCCACCCAATCCGTCATCTTGTTTGTTCTTCCCCAACCACTACATTTTGAATTTTTCAGTTTCAATGAGAATGTACAATGCAAGGTACCTGGAGGCAAAGCAAGGTAAACTGTCACTCCCCTTTATTCCCTGTTCAGTAGAGAGCCAAGCAGGAATCCCTGGGGCAAGCAGTTAATCCACTCAGCTGCTAAACAAAAGGTCCACCTAGAGTCACCTCAGAATAAATGTCTGGCAACCAACTTCTGAAAAAGCAGCCATTGAAAACCCTATGGAGCATAGTTTTATGTTGACACAGTAGGTCGTTGTAAGTCAGAATGGATTCAATAATTGGCTGTTCAACTGGTTTAAAGAGCCAAACAATACCTGAGTATTACCTGCAGTGCTTGTGGCCACTGCTCAAGGTGGGCTCTTCAACTGTTCAGATATGCCAGGGCTAGCGAGTGTTCCCTGGCAAAGACGGGTTTTGTTTGTAGTTCTCAGGTCATAATCACAGCTCAGTCCCTCTGGGGACAGCCAGCTGGCCACTCCCATGAGAGGTGTGAGAGTGTGTGTGTGTGTGTAGTAGGGGTGGGCATGGGGTGGGAGCTGCAAATGGTGAAGATGCCCTGGCTCAGTAAGTGTAGGTGTATCCTGATAATCAGTCATTGACAACCTTCTATTTCCTGGTATGGCATAGGCTGTTAGGTTTCTCCTCGTTCTTTGAAAGAAAGAAATAAAGCAGGCAGCATAACTTTTAAAGAAAGACTGTTTTTTAAATAGGACATTGACAGTCAATATATCATCTCCTTTCCTACTGATGCTCTACTGCTGATTTTCTAGGATGAGGCATTCCTGAGGCCTAAAGTTTTTTTTCTTAAAAATGAAAAAGCCAATCACAATCGTTAATCCATCGACTTTCCAGCTGAAGGAAAAATTGATATATGAGGCATGGGGCTTTCTGGCCTAAGGCAGGAATTTCTGAGGTGTCCACTGCATCAACAGACAATTTAGATACTTTACAGTGTCTACATATAGCTGCTGGGGGAACATGGTGGCTCTGTAGAATATG
>NW_006408668.1:3603744-3609787 GCF_000296735.1 Chrysochloris asiatica | reverse complement strand
GCACCATCTAGTTCTTCTGGTCTCAGGGTCGTGGGGACTGATGCTAAAATGCTCCATTAGTCCACTGGACTGTTTCCAAGTGTTTTCAGTTTTCATCACTCTTCTTTCCTCCACATAGGGAGAGAGCAATAGTTGCACCTTAGATGGCCGCTCATGAGCTTTTAAGATCCCAGTTGCTACTCACCAAAGTAGAATGTAGTTGTCTTTGTGGACTACGTTATGCCCATTGACTATGGTGTCCCCTGAGACTATGGTCTTGAGCCCCCAGGCCCAGCAAACCATTCCTTTAAAGTGTTTGGTAATGTCTACTAAATTTTCATAACTTTGTCCCATGTATGGTCCACCATATTCATGGATGTGTTTGTACAAAATGGAATATCCATGTTCAAATATCCTCTGTCAAACCTTTATATATTTGGGGTATACTCCCACTCTCTCTCCCATACCTGTGAAGCCTGTGTATCTATCAATGTATCTACCTATGTTGTTGTTGTTAAGTAGGGTGGAGTCGGTTCTGACTCATAGTGACTCTACACAGGGTTTCCAAGGCTGTAAATCTTTACAGGAGCAGAAAGCCTCATTTTTCTCCCACAGAATGGCCTGTAGTTTCGAACTGCCAACCTTGAGGTTAGCAGCCCGATTCGTAACCACTACGCTACCAGAGCGCTTTTATCTACCTATGGTGGTTATGTGTCGTGGATTCAGTTCCGACTCATAAGGACCCTGCGCAGGGTTTCCGAGGCTGTAAATCTTTACGGGAGCAGAAAGCCTCATCTTTCTGCCACTGAACAGCTGGTAGTTTCAAACTGCTGACTTTGTGGTTTGCAGCCCGATTTGTAACCACTACGCTACCAGACAGATCACTATTATTGCAGTATTGTGTATGTAACAGTATATGCCTCTGTTCCTTTTAATGCTGGCATTCCTCCGTGTTTTCCCTTGCCTTCATCATTCTTTTGTCAGCCTCTTTCATGTTGTATATTGCCTTTCCTGTCACACAAGTTAATGCGTGTCTACCCTAGTCTAGTCAGTAGATCACTCACTCTTCCCTCCCACTCCTTATAACCATCAGAAAATGTTTCTTTCAGTGTGAAAACCTTTTCTTGACTTTTTACAATAGTTTGACCCTGAAATTTGACTCTTGGATATACACACCCAACTGAGAATCTTCACATGTAAAATAGTAGACATGTTCAAGAATGTTCACAATAGCAAAATCTGGAAACAACCCAAATGCTCATCAGTGGGATAAGTGGATAATAAACAGTCAACTGAAATTAGATGAATATTAAAAAGAAAATTACATGAAAAAAAGTTCACAGGATTACAAACAACATAGATCCTTCTAAAATAAAGTTGTTGTTGTGTCCCGTTGAGTCGGTTCCAACCCATAGTGATCCACCCTGTATAGGGTTTCTGAGGAGCAGCTGGTGAGGTCGAACTGCTGACTTCGCAGTTCAAGCCAATTTTGCAATACAGTCCATTAACCCACAAGGACACATAAAATAAAAATATGCTTCTTTGGTAATACATACTGATGCAATCAAACTCTTCTTTAAAAAGCAACCTAATGATGAACAGTGGAGAGGGTGGGAGATGGGATGTGGGAGAGCCAGCCCTGTGGTTTGTTGTGGGTGGCGGACTCACAGATGCTTATCAAAGCAAAAAGAACTAAACAACCAGATGGGACCGAGCCACGCATAACTCAATAATGAGAATGTGTCAAGAACCAATCAAACTCTACCGCCCGAGGACAACTGAGAAAGAGGAAGAAGGAAAGGAGGGAATGAAGGAAGGAGGGATGGGGAAGAACATTGAAATGGCAGCATCATGGCCCAGTGAGCAAAGTCCTTGTCACTCAAATAGTTGCATCCAAAGCCAGATGGCTCCCCCAAGTAGTAGGCTGTGCAGGTTGGGACCTGCATCAAGTCCCTGAGGAGGAGAGCAGTGAAGAGCTGGGAAGCCAGCCTGAACACCGCTTGCCAAGCCACAGATCCTGATGCAGGAAGAAGTTGCAGAAAACTACTTTTTCTACCCAGCTCTTTGCCCCAGAGCTGTCTTCACCTGGCGAGGGCACTTTGTCCCAATAAGAAGCTTCCTGCCAGGTGCTTTAGAAGGGATCTTGCCTAGAGTGGAGTTGGCCCAAGTGGCCTCAAAGCTCTCTGAACTCAAGGACTCCTTTGTGGAAATGACAAGGTGAGTGGAAAGAACTCTGAATCACACTTTAGGGGCTAGGACGTCCTGCTCCAGCACTGTAACTAACTGTGAGACCCTCAGCCCCTAATCACTGGGTTTGTGTTCTTGATAAGAAAACAAACTAATGCTAGGTGGCTGTGAAACAAGACAAAGCACTAAAGATGCTAACCATTTCCTTCCTACTTACATGTCCTTCCAGAGTGCTTCTCCTGACCACTGCTGGGAAGGGTCACCTTACAGACCTGTCATATACTGGAGCAGAGACTCAGGGACAATGGGGGACAGAGAAAGCCCCAAGACAGGCACCTTGCGAGTTGCTTTAATTGAAAATTGGAAAGCTGTGGAGGATGCTAGAAGCTAACTTCTAGGGACAGAATGGGACAAGCCAATAGATGAAAAACAGCATAGTTGTTGTTAAGTGCCGTTGAGTCAGTTCCGACTCACAGCAACCCTGTGTAAGGTTTCCAAGGAGCAGCTGGTGTGTTTGCACTGCCCATCTTGTGGTTGGCAGCCTGGTGCTGATCCTACAGCACCATACCAGGAGAGCCAGTGTTTTAAAGACACATTAGGAGGAGAATGAGGAGAATGAGGGATCCAGTCCTGTGCTGTCTGAAATGGGAACCACCAGCCACATGTAGCTACCAAGCTCTTGGGATATGGCTCAATCTAACTGAGGTGTGCTGTAATTATAAAACACACACCAAATTAGGAAGATTCAGCATGGAAAAAATATCTTGATTTTTTTATATCGATTCCGTGCTGAAAAATAATAGTTTGGATCTTTCAGGTTAAATAACATATGTTACACAGTTAGACCTGCTTTAAAGGAAATTTTAGAAGGCAATATTTTCTATGTGTTATTTGTCAACTCAAAATATGAGTTTGTATCTGTAGTATGGCATAAATGAATCACCATTATTATCACTGTTTATGTAATAAAACCTTTGTGGTGATTATTTATAATTGGGAGTAATTTCCCCCAGAAAAGATAAAGTAAGAATGTCTCTTGTCTTAAAGTTCATTAATGTTGTTGTTGTTGTTATGTGCTGTGGAGTCGGTTCTGCTCATAGCGACCCTATACAGGGTTTCCGATGCTGTAAATCTTTACAGGAACAGAAAGCCTCATCTTTCTCCCGTGGAACAGCTGGTAGTTTCGAACTGCTGATCTTGAGGTTCCCAGCCTGATTTGTAACCACTATGCTACCAGAGCTCCTTAAAGTTCATTAATAGACTCACATTTTTAAAATGAAAAAAATCAAATGATCCTTTTAATTTGTCCCTGCAATCTAGATTGGGAAAATGCCTTGGAAATAAATACTGGCCAAAGGTATTAGCGTAGTGGTTATGAATCGGGCTGCAAACCGCAAGGTCAGCAGTTCGAAACTACCAGCTGCTCCGCAAGAGAAAGATGAGGCTTTCTGCTCCCATAAAGATTTACAGCCTCAGAAACCCTGTTCAGGGTCACTCTGGGCCGGAACTGACTCGACGGCACTTAACAACAACAACAACGAAGGTATTATTATTTTTAATTTAACAAGTCCTTTGACTTATTCATCCTATCTAGTAACAAATCTTACTGATTCTGTGTTCTAAACAGAGGCCTGAATCACAGCCCATTCTCCCATGCTGCCTTACTGCAGCCTTGGCCAAGCCACCATCTCTCCCCATTCACCCAGGCTCTTCTCACTTCCTCTGACCTGGCTTCTCGATCCTTTCCTCTGGTTGCCTCTCTTGAGATGCAATAGACTTCGTGCTGCTCAGACTCTGCCTGGACCACTCTTTCCTTAGATATCCATATGCACACTGCCTTACAAATGTTACTTCTCAGTGAGACCTTTCCTGGCTGTCTTCACTAGTATTACAACTCTTCTCACCCTGCCTCTCTCTCTCACACATACACACACCTTTATTTCCTCTTCTGCTCTGTTTCTCTCCTTAGCCTTTATACTACAGTACAGTGTATCTAATATACTATATCTTGTTTATGTCTCCCTCCAACTGAAATGTAAGTCTTACAGTGGTGGTGGTTGTGTGCTGTGGAATTGGTTCCAACTCATAGTGACCCTGTACAGGGTTCCCAAAGCTGTAAATCATTATGGGAGCAGAAAGCCTCATCTTTTTCCCCACAGACTGGCTGGTAGATTCAAACTGCCGACCTTGCAGTTAACAGTCCAACTCGTAACCCACTACACTACCAGGGATTTTTGGACTCCTGCTGTGATGTGGGTTAATGTGCTAGACTGCAAAGTCAGCTTGAATTGCCAGGTTGGTGGTTCAAGTTCCCCAGCTGCTCCTCAGAAACCCTATGCAGTATTGCTATGGATAGAAACGGACTCAGTGACACTTAACAACAACAATAGGGCTCTTTAAGTCCTATGCTGTTGCTAAATGCCTTCGAGTTGGTCTGAGTGGCGCCTGAGGAGCAGCTGGTGAGCTTGAACCTCTGACCTTAGGTTAAAGATGACCTTGTTGTCCAGTGCATTAACCCAAAGTGCCACACCAGGATTCCTGTAACATGTATAAGGGCAGAAATTTTATTGGTCTTGGTCATTCTCGTGTCCACCAGCACCTCAAAAGATGCCTGGTACTAGCAGGTACATAACAAATATTAGTTGAATGTGGAAATCTCAGTGAGATGATCCTTGTGCCAACATTTGTTGTATGTTGTATGGTCTTCAGCAAAGTTCGTGGATAGAGTTCTTTACTCCACAGGAAATCTTTCAGAACCAATGAGTTCTCTAAGTCCAACCACAGTTTTGGAAGCATCCCACAAATTTACTCAGGGGCTTGTTCCCTGGCTAAATTGGCATTTCTAAGGCGAGAATAATATTCCAGAAAATCTGGTTTCTGAAGAGTGTTTGGAGCTGCCATATAGGTACCACCTTACTCCTCACTACAAAGTATGAACAAAATAATGAAAGCTTTTTAAAGAGATAAAGAAGTATGATTATCATCTTGTTGGCTTTCCAGAATGAAACCAATTATGCTTACTAAGAACATATTGGCTCAAATAGGAGGGAGCCTCAAAAAGATTCATAGAAAAAATTGAATTAAATGACCACAGAATTTTTCCATGAGCTTTTTGAAACCCCCTCATCAGTTTCAAGATTTCGTCATAAATTCATTTGTTTGCATTTTGTCCTCAATAAATATCATATTTTTTATCTTTACAACCTACCTTCCCAAACGTTGCTGGATTGACTTGAGTCTGAGCATTTTGTCCACAGGTTTCCACGTAAATCTCATACATGAGACAGCGAGGTACACTGTACCCTTCGCAACTGTAGAAATTATCCACCAACCTAGAGGGAAAGGAGGACAAGGAACAGGAAATTGGCATTATTTTTTTCTAGAGCAGGGCTTTTGGATAAAAATTAATAAGAATTAATCCCAAAAGTGTGAGATGCAACTAAATGAACTATGCCTAATTTCTTTAATGGAGCCTAGAAAAAGCTTACCAGCCAGCACCAAAAACTGCTTTGTTCTCAGTTCAGTGTTAACGTTTACCGATTATGGGCTTTTAGATTATCAATGTGATGTGTTTTTGTTTTCTAAGCTACCAATAAAATTTCTAGGGTGATGAGCATGTTAAAAAAAAAATGATTGAGCTCAGTGGACACCATATCATATGCCACGAAAAAGATCACAGCCAAGAGCTAAAATCAAAATGGTGAACTCTTCCTTGCTAAGACATAAACAATATGCTCACATAAAGTCCATCAACTTCACAACTCTCCACAGAGTCCCTAAACCCTGCAAGTTACCCTGAGAGCTGGGGATGGCTTCCTGATCCCTGCTTCCCTGTGATGGGCCTGTGATTGACAGCTGCTCTTCCATTCTCTTATTA
>NW_006408668.1:3577680-3598543 GCF_000296735.1 Chrysochloris asiatica | reverse complement strand
AAAATATGAACTGTTTCGAATGTACTCTAGTTTAGATTTTTGTTAATTGCTGGTCACGGTCATTTGTTTGGTCTAGGCCTCTAGGAACTGTTCTATTTCAAAGGGACATTACTGAGTCTGGTATCTGGAGGGACAAGGAAAAACTACTATAACAATACAGGTCTATGGCCAAGAGTTCTTTCTATGCCACACACTTAAAGGGCCACACACTTCTAGGTTTTGAGCCTTCTGTTACTGCATGGTCACTTGTCTTCTTTGATACTGGTACTCAGTCAGCATCACCCCATTTTTCTCTCTCTGTTTTTGGTTCTTTTCTAAAAGTTCCCAACCAAATCTCAGAGACTTGCTTGGACAAATGAATGGTTTTTAATTGGGCTTTAGTGAATCTTGCAAGAGCATCTCTGTTCAGGTACATGCGTTTCCTTTTAGCATAACAGTGACTGTTTCTGCCTTTATTCTCCAAACACACAGGAAATTGTTTGTTACCGTGGCCCATGTGTATGAGAGTAGAGCTGTGCTCTATAGGTTTTCAGTAGCTGAGTTTTAAAAAGTAGATGATCAGACTTTTCTTTCGAGGCCTGTTTAACTTTGGAGCGGAAGAGGTCACTACATTCCTAGCATAGCTGCTTAATATCAGTTTTTTCCAAGTCTGGCTGTCAGACAAAATGAATTTTGAGTGCCAAGATTTTGAGAACATTCATGGATGGTGTCTTCCTCATTTGGGGTGACTAATGACCCTAATGCTCATCAGTTTAGGGAGACACATACCTAGTCTAGAGGCCCCCGTGTTTCCCCAGTACTCCTTTTCATCAGAAAGAAAAATATCATGAACCTACACACACTAGTACCATTTGATTTAGCCTGATCCAAAGCTACTATGGAGTCTGTACCTTTCCAAAGAAATTTGCATTCTATTAATTATAATAGAACCTATAGGAATAGCACAGTGGTTATGAATCAGGCTGTGAACTCAGCAGTTCAAAACCACCAGCTGTTCTGCGGGAGAAAGATGAGGTTTTCTGCTCCTGTAAAGATTTACAGCCTTGGAAACCCTGTACAGGGTCGCTATGAGTTGGAACCGACTCTACGGCACCTAACAACAACAACATAGGAATTGTAAAAAGTCATATTTATACACATACAGGAGATGATTATTTATTCTATAGCCTGTACTCATCATGCATGTGGATTTGAAGACCATTTGGGTTTCCTCTTGGGCCTGTGGGTGGCACAAACTATCTATGTTGACTACCAACTGAAAGATTGGCAGTTTGAACCCACCCAGCAGTGTTTTGACAGAACAGCCTGGCAACTGGCTTCTATAAAGATTCTTGTTTTTTGTTAAGTGTCATTGAGTCAGTTCCAACACATAGTGACCCTGTATAGGGTTTCCAAGGAACAGCTGGTGGGTTTGAAACATTGACCTTTCGGTTAGCAATCTAGTGCTTATCCTAGAGCGCCACACCAGTACTCCTCTGTAGAGATTATACCCAAGAAAAAAACGCTATGCAGCAGTTCTACTCTGTAACACTTGGGGTCACTGTGAGTCGGAATTCACTTGATGGTAATGCATTTGTGAGGATTGAAGTCAGGGCTCCCGTCCAGTCAGATCTGCTGGTTCCGCCCCACAGCCCCAGCTCACCACTCTTCATCACTCCTTTGTACTCCCTGAAAGGCTGACCACTTCTCTGTCTCTGTTTCTGCAGCTCATGAAACAGAAATCTTTTATGACTACGCAGATGTCCCTCTATTCCCCGAGACAGCCCAGCTTATTGTGGGACCTTTCTTTCTCCTCAAAGAATCGATCATGTGCTGATGACAGTGGCACTGATGTCTCTAAGAAACTTTGGGGACCTAACAAGTGGAACAATTGGAAGTAGCGCTGAAAATGGAGACTTTCTTTCACATAACAACAATCGGCCCCCTCTCCAGTTTTCCCTGAGAGTCTTAGCGAACTTACTCAGTTGCTTCTCTGCATTTGCTCAGCTAGCCTGTAACCACTGCCTTTCCTCTGCATGGATGGCTTCCTCGGTCATTTTGTACATTCAGGAGACCAGGGCCCTGGATTGTAATCCAAGAAACTATGTTTTTAATGCTTATATTAAGCATACCAGCAGCAATGATTTACTAACTATACCTCAAAAAACAAACAAACAATGGTACCTCAAATTCTGGATGCTTAAAGACCAACCCTCCACAATGAAATAGATTCCCCTCTTCACCCTCTGCCCCAAACTGAAGTGCATGACCCCTGAGTCAGAGGCCTGCCTGAGCAGGAATCTATGTCATGGGACTTGAATTAATTGAAGCTCATTGTTCAGATAGCCGTCCCAAGGATCTTCTGCTACCATATGAAGTGATTTAGGACACCTGTAGGTAACTGTTGTTGTTGTTGTTAGGTGCCATCGAGTCGGTACCAACTCATAGTCACCCTATGCATAACAGAACGAAACATTGCCTGGTCCTATGGGCCAGCCTCACTATTGCTGCCACACTTGAGCACATTGATGCTGCCACTTTGTCAATCCATCTCACTGGGGGTCTTCCTCTTTTTCTCTGACCCTCTACCTAACCAAACATGATATCCTTCTCCAGTGACTGGTCCCTCCTGACAATCTGTCTGAAATATAAGAGATAAAGTTTGTCCATCCTGGCCTCCAAGGAGCACTCTGGCTGCACTTCTTCCAACACAGATCTGTTGATTCTTTTGGCCGCCCATGGCACTTTCAATATTCTCCTCCAACACCCTAACTCAAAATCATCAGTTCTTCTACTAACCAAAAATTGGGTGGCTAGAATTCACTCAGAGGAGCCTCAGAAGAAAGGCCTGGGATCTGCTTCCATTCTCTCCATCCACCACTGACCCTTAGAGTAAAATGTGTAGGTAATTTTTGAATCTCGAATCATTCTTTCAGGAGTCCTGTTATGGCACTGTGGGTTAATGCACCAGACCAGCAAAGCCATTTGAACTGCAAGGTTGGCGGTTCAAGCTCACCAGCTGCTCCTCAGAAACCCTCTACAGGGTCGCTATGGGTCAGACTAGACTCAATGGCACTTCACAACAATAACAACAATCATTCTTTCCAGCCAGTGGGTCATATTTCAAGGTATAGAAACTCTAATTTACTAAATGATGACCTGAAACATATGAGGACTTCAACAAATTCGTGGAAAAATTGAATGAAAAGATAATAGATTTCTTTTTTTCCCCAGAAACTTTTTGAAGCTCCCTCATAGTTAACAAAGCCATACTCAGAGTCTTTTATTATAAGATATTGCTGATGGGCGGAGGGGGCTGAGTTAGTGAATGTGAAAAATATTTAGTAGTGTTTTGTCCAACTGTGAAGAACATTGTGTGCCATTCAACATTCTTTTTATTTTTTCCTCTCATGTATGATAAAGTGTATATAAGATTTTCTGTTAGGGGAAAGCGGTAACTGCTTAGGTATTACAGGATTATAATAACAAAACACCCTTCATTTTTCTCCTTCACTCACAGCTCTCAGACAGCTTTCCCTGAGAAATATTCCTTGAAACATAAGAAAAATAATGTAGTCTGGTATCTAATAGTTATTCACCTTACAGAACTAAAGTTCTAGGACTGGTTTCAATTATTTTCCTATTTATAAAGAGTTACAAATCCATTAGTTCGTCAGTCCCAAGTGCTAAGGGTATTTATCTTTTCAGATTTTTATTATTCTACTTTTTCTTATTCAAATAGCCAGAAATGAATTTTACACACACACACAAACCCCTAAAAAAAAAAAGATGAGTAATGAATGCATTGTTAAATCTAAAAATTACTTTGCTTTTAAACAGAAAGGATCCCATTTTGGATTTTATACTAAAAGAAAACACTTTCTCTCTGGACCAACACCAGCGTGCCTTTAGATTTGTGGGCTTCTGTGATGGTCTGGTAAAGGCCAGCTCAACAGTTCAACCAACAAGAACCCCAGTGGGGTCCAGTCAGGATTGCTTCCCTTAAGAAGAGGGACCAGCACAGAAGCCCACAAATGGATAGACAACACTGTCACATGGGACTCCCAACCAAGAGGCTGTGTGTATGTGAATTATGTGATATGATGTGTGTGTGTGTGTGTGAGTCATTTGTGTGGTGTGTGTGAGAATCGTGTGAGAGTCGTGTGTATACGATGTGTGTGAGAGAATCATGTGATGTGATTGTGTGTGTGTGAGAATCATGTGATGTGTGTGTTTGATGTGTGTGAGAATCATGTAATGTGATGTGTGTGTGAGGAGCTTGTGAAGTGATGTGTGTGTGAGGAGCTTGTGAAGTGATGTGTGATGTGTGTGTGAGTCGTGTGTGTGATATGGGTGAGAGAGTCGTTGTTATGTGATGTGTGTGTGTGTGTGAGAATCATGTGATGTGTATGTGTGTGTGTGTGAGAGAGAGAGAGACTGTCCATTCCCCTCGTTCTGGGTCAGCATTAGGAGAGACTGGTTCTGGGACTGAACGGGTTTTCTTTTAATCCTTATTGTAAGGCCCACGAGCGCAGGCTGTTGTTCCTCACACTTGACATTGGCCCGAGGTCCTGAAAGGGCAGGAGAGCCAGGAGAGGCTTTTCCTCCTTTCTATGGCCCCCTTTCATTCTCTCTGCCCTGAACACCCCCAGTGCTGACCTCCACCCACTCCCAATGGGAAGGGGCCTTGGCGCCCCCTGGCTGCTCACCACTGGATGATGGCGCTGTGCAGGCCCCGGCTGCTCCCGCCGCCTGAGTGTGAGGCCAGCACACTTTCAGCCATGGCTCGCAGCTCTGGCCGGGCCGCGCAGCACCGGGGCAGGGAGCGGCCGTGGGCGGTCGGCGAGCCTGGGCTGCACCGGTCTCCGCCGCGCCGTCGCTCCTAGGTGTTTACTTTCGAGGGCAAGGGGCGCGAGTCGAGGGCGCGGGGCGGGGACTCAGCGTGCCTGCCGTTGGCTGCATGGATTTGACCTCGGGATCAAAGGATCCCAGGTCAAAATAAACAAGGCGCCCTTCCCAGCTATCCAACAAACAAAGACACAAACAAAAACACATTCAAATCAGGCCTGGGGTTTTGATCAACGGTTGTGAATGGACTGCACGTGAGAGTTGCTTGTACAGTTTTCAACAATGTTGATGCCCAAGCTCCATCCCTGATGACCTTTCAGGATCTTTTGTGAACTGAGATAAGGTCAACCCACCCAAACAACTGCAATGATACATAGATTTGGACATATAGCCACCCTATATAGGATTCCGGAAACTGTTAGTCTTTTGGGGAGCAGACAGCCTTATCTTTCTCTCACAGAGTAGCTGTTCAGTTTGAAGTCAGCCTTGTGATTAGCAGCCTTGTGCTTATCCGACAGCTCCCCCAGGGCAGTTGCTCTAAATCACTTCATGGTAACTGAAGGTCCTTAACACGGTGTAGATCATTTTAGTAGTGAACCCAAAGGAATATTAAGTTCCATGCCAGAATTCAGAGATTCTGATGTAACTAGACCTGGGGGATAGCCTGGGCCAATGGCAATTCCAGTGTGCCTCTGGTACTGAGAAGCACTAGTCCTAGGAGTCTGTAAAAAGCTCAGGACTGAAAAGCTCTGGGAATAGAGCCAGGCATCAGGATTTTTACCAGCATCCCTGCCTCCAAGTGAATTCTAGCACACACTGGTTTAGAACTTTTGCCCTAGGGTGATCCTGAAAATCTGTAGCCAGACTGTTGCAGTCCTTGTCCCCAACTGCTGTTTGTATTAGTGCCATTGCTGGGTAACATCAAAGAGATACTCTTGCAGAGCGTCAGTTTCCTTATGGAGAAATAGTGTAGTTTTTGGAGTAAATTAATAAATACACAGTAAAGCATGGAGAATAATTGTTCTTAAGTGCTAATGAGTCAGTTCTGATTCATAGCAGCTCTGAATAGGGTTTCCAAGGAGGATATGGTGGGTTTGAACTACCAACCTTGTGTTTTGCAGTCCAGTGCTAATCCTACAGCACCATACCAGGACTCCATGGGGGCATAATTGTTGTTGTTGTTAAGTACTGTTGAGTCGGTTCCCACTCATAGTGACCCTGTATAGGATTTCCAAGGAGCAGCTGGTGATAGGAGCTTATTAATACCAACCAGGGGCTTCTGGGTGGCCCTAAAAGTTAAGTGCTCTGCTGATAGCTGAAAGGTTGATGACTGCAATCCATACAGAGGTGCCTCAGAAGAAAGTCCTGGCAATCTATTCCAAAGAAGCTGCTGCTGAAAACCCTATGGAACACAACTCTACTCTGCCACATATGAGGTCACTATGAATTGGAATTGACTCCACAGCAAATGGTTTCATGCCATCCATTACTAAGGCTACAGATGGTTTAATGTCTCTTTATAAGGATTTCCTAATCTAGATGGAAAACACACTTGAGAACCACTTCTGGAAGCAGGGCAGAGACTCATTCAATAAATAGCACTAACTGCCTCCATGTGCCATCACCAGAATGTGGTTGTTGAGGCTCAAGAGAAGTTGTTGGCCACCTGCAGCAGAACACCAACGTTTATGATCATGTTCTGAGGGCCATTTCCTGCAGAATTGTAGGACATTCATTCAATAGGCTAGAGGAACCTGAGCCCTGACATCTGACCAGGTCCTGAAGCTGACCCAGGATAGTAGTTGGTTCTTTTTTGGAGTGCTGTACTAAGTATCATGGAGTCTTGGTGTGGCACTGTGGGGATAATGCACGGAACCACAAGGTTGGCAGTTCAAACCCACCAACCACTCCACAGAAACCCTATACAGAGCCACTATGAGTTAGAATCTACTCAACAGCATTTAACAACAACATGAAGTATCATAGGCACTCAGCCTCACCATGGTCCTGAAGCTTTAGGAGTTATCTGAGGGATGGAGTAACCAGTGAATGGGAAGGACCAAATGTTCAGACCTCTGTTTATGCTATTTATCTTCTTAGCTGAGTTCCCCAGGTCAGGGCTGGCTACCTGAAATAAGGACCCACCAAAAAACCCAAACCCACTGCCATCGAGTAGATTCCAATTCATATAGGGTTTCTGAGACTCCAAGTCTTTGCAGGAGCAGACAGCGTCCACTTTCTCCCAAGGAGCAGCTGGTGGGCTTGAACTTCCAACCTTGCAGTTAGCAGTTCAGTGTTTATCGTAGAGTGGACAATTGACCCTATTTTACCCCATGTCAGGCCAGGAGCCAAGGAGAACCATAACTTGAGAGAATCCTCAGGTAGAAACACCCTGTAAAGATAGGAAGCCAGCTGTGTGGGTAATAATCAAGGGCCAATGATACTGAAGGAAGAAGAAGTCCAACGTGCATTGAAGAGATTGGCAAAGAACAATGCCAGGAAATGATGGAATACAAATTGATATCTTTCAACAAAGTGATGCAGCAATGGAGGCACTCATTCATTATGCTAAGATATTTGGAAGACAGCTACCAGGCCAACTGATTGGAAAAGATTCATATTTGTGCCCATTCCAAAGAGAGGTGACCCAATGGAATGCAGAAATCATCTATCAGTATCATTAATATCACATGCAAGTAAAATTGTGCTCAAGATAATTAGCAAAAGGTTGCAACAGTTCATTGACAGAGAACTGCCAGAGGTTCAAGCTGGTTTCAGATGAGGATGTGGAACAAGGGATACCATTGCTGGCATCCGAAGGATCTTGGCTGAAAGCAGAGAATACCAGAAAGATGTTTACCTGTGCTTTTGTTGACTATGCAAACGCTTTCGATTGCATGAATCACGACAAACTATGGCCAACATTGTGAAGTATGCATGTTCACACTATTGCTCTTTAAGACAGACTTGAGGTCTTATTATATCACTGCCAGTTATGAAACATTTGCATATTTATTGAGCGCTGACCATGTACCAAGTCTTCAAAATTCAATAGTAAACCATAACCCTCTGGTTGACCTATGATCTCTTTGCCTGTTTATTGTATCAAATATTGGATGTTTATGAATTGCAAACATAATTTCACCTTGGCCCAGAGCTGTTGGAGCCTACTGATTAGAGGACTATAGAAATGAGGCTATTCACCTTGGCCCAGAGCTGTTGGAGCCTACTGATTAGAGGACTATAGAAATGAGGCTATCGGGTCAGTTCACCGAAGGGCCAGTTGATTTCATCTGTGACAGGTGATAGCTGGCGTCCCTAGTTCAGCCATCATATCGAGGCAGACTCTAAGCAGGCAGGTGCTCATAACCCTTTCAGAAAGTTTATTCATAATTATGCTTTTCTGACGGTCGTACAAAGGACATTTACTCTGTGCATGGCTTTTTATGCAGCAGTGTAATTTAGTTTTTTTGTTGTGTTGGGTATCCGAGGGGGTTACAAAAAGTTCATGGAAAAATTCCATTATCTTTTATTCCACTTTTCTGTGAACTTTTTGAAGCCCTCTTTTATAATCTTCATGTAGAATTAGGTATAAAATCCATTTTCTTTTCAAAGCATGCTTAATTGCAATAAATTAACAAAAACTTCATTATACTGAATTCACTGATGAAACAGCCAGACCTGTGCTTTCTCATACCTGAAAAATCCATTATATTTCTTTTTCCCATTCAACCTCCAGTTCAGCATCTTCATTCTAACGTCTAATACAATTCCAAGTGAAAATAAATCTTAAAGTTTGCATCAAGTAGGTAGAATTCCAACTGCTTATTTCTCAATTTATGCACACAAAGCTTTTTCTCTCTTTGCCAGAAAATATATCTCTTTCAGATGAACAGTGACTTCTTTTGCCTACTTTGGTCTAATTGATTTCTACATTATCCAATTAGTCTCAATTTAATCTTCTAAAAGGGCACCAGCTGTCCCTTATCTTAGCACAAAACTATCTCTGATCCTGAGTGCTTAATTTCATTCAGTTCTTGCATTTTTTCTACTTTCCGTGGATAGATTCAGACGTCTCCAGGTAATAGATATATGTTTAAATAAACCCAAGAAGCAAAGATGGCAAAACTTTGTCTCACATACTTTGGGCATGTTCTCAGGAACCAGCCCCTGGAAAAGGAGATTATACTTGATAAAGTGGTGGTGGTGGTGGTTGTGTGCCATGAAGTCGGTTCTGATGCATAGCGACACTGTATAGGGTTTCTGAGGCTGTAAATCTTTTCTGGAGCAGAAAGCCTCATCTTTCTCCTGTAGAACAGCTGGTAGTTTCAAACTGCTGACCATATGAATAGCAGCTTGACTCGTAATCTACTATGCTACCAGAGCTCCTTGCTTGGTAATATTGTTGTTGATGTTGTTACGCACAGTGGAGTCGGTTCCGACTCATAGAGACCCTGCACAGGGTTTCCGAGGCTGTAAACCTTTATGGGAGCAGAAAGCCTCATCTTTGTCCCACGGAACGGCTGGGAGTTTTGAACTGCCAAACTTGAGGTTAGCACTCCGATTTGTAACCACTCTACTACCAGAGCTCCTTCCTGCTTGGTAAAGTAGAAGGTCAGGAAAAAAAGAGGAGGACCCCAGTGAGATGTTCTGACACGGCAGCCGCAACAAGGACTCAAGTAGAACAACAATTGTGAAGATGGCACTGGACTCGGCAGTGTTTTGTTCTGTAGTACCTGGGTCCCTGTGAGTCATGGCCAGCTTCATGGCATCTAACAACAACAAAAATAAGAAGCAGACTAGCATGTGGTCAAGAATACAGAAAGTAGTCAGCATCTGCATTATAAAGAGCAGAAAAGTTTACATTATTTTAGCCTAGAAGCGACTCTCTAAAATTGTTGGACTCCAGACCAGTAAGCTCTGAAGATTTTCAAACTATACTGGAGCAAAACATTTTCATTGGAGAGATTTTACAGCTTATGTTCCAGGAGCTCTGGTAGCGTAGTGGTTACGAGTCCAGCTGCTAACCTCAAGGTCAGCAGTTTGAAACTACCAGCAGTTGTGCCAGAGAAAGAAGACGCTTTCTGCATCCGTAAAGATTTACAGCCTCGGAAACCCTGTACAGAGTCGCTAACAACCACCACCACCATCTTATGTTCCAAATGACTATCATATGTCCTCATGGGGCACTATAGGATAAGTACTGGACTGCTAACTGCAAGGTCAGTAGTTCAAACTCAAACTCCTCCTCGGAAACCGTATACAGGTTCGCTATGAATGGAAACCGACTCAATGGCACTTAGCAACATCAGCAATCGTATGTTTGCAGTTTGCTTGGTCTAGATTCTCCTTTTGAGTATCTGACTCATGCTCCAATTGAAATCAATGGGAACACCACATTTACAAGTAAATATGGCGCTGTGGGTTAATACGCCAGACTGCAAAGTCATTTGAGCTGCAAGGTTGGTGGTTCAAGCTCGCCAGCTGTTCCTTGGAAACCCTATACAGAGTTGCTATGGGTTGGAATTGGCTCAACAGCACTAAACAACAACAACAAAACCTATGTAACAGGAAAGTGGTGCTCCATCGAAAATATAATAACTACGCCGTATTGTCGAGTTGGACTCATAGCGACCTAATAAGGCAGAGTAGGGCTGTCCCTTAGGATTTGAGGCTGTAAATACTTTTGAGGGGGAAAGGGAGTAGGTAGGAGTAAGGACTGAAGGTTAGGGCTGAGACTATGGCTAAGCCTAGGACTTGGTTACTGTTACTCTTTTGGTTAAGAAAAGGGTTACTGTTTGGGGTAAGGGTTGGGATAGGGATAGAAGTAAGACTTGGTCTAGAGTTTAAGAGTTACACTTAGGCTTTTATTTCTTTCTTTATTTTACCTTTTTCTTGAAATCCATTAGCTTTTCTTGTCATTTGGAAGTTCTGTAACTATATTATTCCCACTTTTCCCTTACAGATTTTTGTTGTTGTTGCAACCCTGGTTCTCTCTTTTCAGCCTGGTAGGTCTGTTTTGCTTTGAATATTTCTATATCTAATCCTCATTTGCTGATGGGGTACAACTCGAAACAAGGAGAAACAGCTGCAAACATCCATTAATAATCGGTACATGGAATGTACAAAATATGAAAATAGGAATATTGGAAGTTGTCAAAAAATGAGATGGAGCACGTAAAAATCATATTATAGGTATTAGTGTGCTGAAATGGACTGGAATTGGCTATTTTGAATCAGTGTATCATTCATACGGTTTACTATGTCAGGAACAATAAATTCAAGAGGAACGGCCTCACATTCATTGTGAAAAATACATTTCAAGATCTATCTTGAAGTACAGTGCTGTCTGTGATAAGATAGTATCGATATGCCTACAAAAAAGACCAATTAATACCATTATTATTCAAATTTACCTACCAATCACTAAAGGCAGTGATGATGTAATTGAAGAATTCTACCAACTTCTTTAGTCTGAATTTGATCAAAATGTAATCAAGATACATTCATAATCATTGGTGATTGAAGTGCAAACATTGGAAACAGAGACGAAAGATCATTAGTTGGAAAATATGGCCTTGGTGATATAAACAATGCTGGAGATCACATGACAGAATTTTGCATGACCAAAAATTTATTCATTACAAATACTTTCTTTAAACAACATCAAAGATGATTATACTCATGGGCCTCCCCAGATGGAATACACAGGAATCAAACTGACTACATCTGTGAGAAGAGATACTGGAAAAAGCTTAATATCAGCCCAAATCAGGCCAGGGAAGACTGTATTGCTCATATGCTGTATTGCTCATATGCAAGTTCAGGCTGAAGAAAATGAAAACAAGCCCAGGAAAGCCAAAATGACCTTGAATATATCCCACCTGAATTCAGAGACCATCTCAAGAATAGATGTAATGTATTAGACACTGATGACTGAAGACAAGAAAGGTTGTAGAATGACATCAAGAACATCATACAGAAAGAAAGCAAAAAGTTATTAAAAAGACAGGAAAGGAAGAAAAGACCGATGTTAGAAGAGACTCTGAGACTTGTTCTTGAGCATAGAGAAGTTAAGGAGTCCTGGTGTGGTGCTGTGGGTTCATGCACGGGACTGCAAAGTCAGTTTCAATCACAAGGTAAGCAGTTCAAGCTCACCAGCTGCTCCTTGAAAACCCTATACAGGGCCGTTATTGGTCGGAACTGACTTGGCAGCACTTAACAATAATACAGAGAAGTTAAAGCAAATGGAAGAAATGAGGTAATAAAAGATCTGAACAAAAAGTTCAAAGAGCAGCTCATGAAGACAAAGTCAATGTGAAAAGACCTAGAGTTTGAAAACCAAAAGGGAAGAACATGCTTAATATCTCCCAAGCTGAAAGAACCTAAGAAAAAGTTCAAGCCTCAATTTGAAATACTGAAGAGACAGTGGGAAAACCTGACACTAGAGGGGCCCTAGATTGCCCCCTGGACAGCACAGTCCACCGGGGACAGGCCGGTGTCATGCTGCCACCAAACATCTGACTTTGCCTATGCTTGCATGTTGTTGAAATAGTTTCTTCTACCCAAATAAATAGGTCCAAGTCCAGCGGGGATAGTCAAGTACCCTGCTTCTCATCACTAGAGCCTGGCTAACACTAAAGTCTGCTTCCTTCTCTCACAAAACCCCACAAATTCAGATCTCAAAGTCTTTGGAAGCCACATGTACATGGGCTGGTATAAGAACTTTTTAAAAACAAATATTGCTATTTCCTTCCCATAAACCATATGGCTTCTCTCTTTTTTTAAGTTAATAAAGCATCTCATGTTGAGGGATGGGAGAAGTCCTTTTAAAGTTAAATATGTGCTCAGATGCTGCAAAAATTACATGTATGGCTTCCTGCAAACGCCACACATTTTACCGTTGTGAAGTTGTTGGATTTTTTGTTGTTGTTGTTCATACTGTTCATGAATTTATTTTAACTGCTCCTTCAAAAAAGTAAACTGGCTTTTCTTTTTAAAGTAAGAACATGCATCAGGAAAATCTAAGGCTGAAGGTACAAACAAGTTTACATGACTTGCAACAGTTTTAAACCTTACCTCATCAGTTCCGTTTATTTTGGGTCTCATGAAGACTGGGAGATGTGAGGAAAAGATTGTTTTGTGCAGAATTAGCCTTTATAGTTGAACTTGAACTGCCTGATGAGTCATCAGCTTTTGTATTGTTATTTTATGTGGATCTTGTTAAGTAAACTATTGTATATTTGTTTTAAAAAATATGCAAATTATTGAATGATGCAGAAAGCATCAAAAGAAGATGGAAGGAATGCATAGAGTCACTGTACAAAAATAACTGGTAGATATTCAGCCATTTCAAGAGGTACCCTATGATCAAGAACTGATGGTATTGAAGGAAGAAATTCAAGCAGCACTGAAGCCATTGGAGAAAAACAATGCTTCTCTAATTGACAGAGTACAGATTGATGTGTTTCAACAAACTGATGCAGCACTGAAGGCATTCACTCATCAATGTCAAGAAATATGGACAACAGTAACCAGGTCAAACAATTGGAAAAGATCCATATTTTAGCCCATTCCAAAGAAAGGTGACCCTCTGAAAAACAGAAATCATTGAATAACATCATTTATATTACATGCAAGTACAATTTTGCTAAAGTTAATTTAAAAATGATTGCAGCAGTACATCAACAGGAAGCTGCCAGAAATTCAAGCCAGATTCAGAAAAGAATGTGAAACAAGGGATATCATTACTGATGTCAGAAGAATCTTGACTGAAAGCAGATAATACCAGGAAGATGTTTACTTGTGCTTTTTTGACTATGGAAGAGCTTTTGATGGTGTGGATCATAACAAACTATGGATAATATTGCAGAGAAAGAGTATTCTGGAACACATGATTGTGCTCATGGGGAACCTTACATAGACCAGAGGCAGTTGTCTGAACAGAACAAAAAGATATTGAATGGTTTAAAATGAGAAAAGGTATGTGTTAGCGTTTTGCCCTTTTGCCATACTTATTCAATCTGTTTGCTGAACTTCTAATTCGAGAAGCTAGATTATATGAAGAAGCATGTGGCATCAAGATTGGAGCATTGGCAGCTTGCGATAGGCAGATGACACACTTTGCTTGTAGAAAGCAAAGAGGATTTGAAATGTTTACTGATGAAGATCAAAGACTACAGCCTTCAGTATGAAATACACTTCAGTATAAAGAAAACAAAAACCCTCACAACTGAACTAATAAATAACATCATGATAAATGGAGAAAAGACTGAAGTTGTCAAAGTCAATGTCATGGAAATAGCCATCAAGAAATCAAATGATACATTGCATTAGACAGAGCTTCTGCAAAAGAGCTCTTTAAATAAAGTGTTGAAGAGCAAAGCTGTCACTTTGAGGAATAAGGCGCACCTGACCCAAGTCATGGTATTTCCATATGCATGTGAAAGGTGAACACTGAATAAGGATGGCCATAGAAAACTGCTGCATTTAAATTATGGTGCTGACAAAAAAATCCAGAAAGTACTTTGCCAGAAAAATAAATAAATCTATGTTGGAAGAAGTACAGTCAGAACGCTCCTTAGAAGTAAGGATGGTAAGATATTGCCTCTTGTGCATTGGGCATATTATCAGGCAGGACCAGTCCTTGAAGAAGAACATCATTATTGGAATAGTGGAGGGTCAACTAAAAAGAAGACCCCAATGAGACGGATTGATACAGTGATAGCAACAATTGGCTCAGACATAATTGTGAGGATGGTGCCATGTTTTGTTTTGTTGCATATAGGGTCATGGCGAGTCAGAATCAACTCAGTGACACCTAACAACAACACACCTTGGTTGAGTCCAGGTGATATAGTCTCAGATTGTTGTCTGTTGTTGTTGGTTCTCTGTCTAAAGAACTCATTTTAGTATTTTTTTGTGAGTTTGGTTTTCACAATTTTCTGTTTGTCTGAAAACGACCTAATTTCACCCTCATATTTGGTGGACAGTTTTTCTCGATATATGATTTTTGGTTGCTATTTTTTAATTTTGGCATTTTATGTATGTGATTCCATTGTCTTCTTACCTGCATGGTTTCTGTTGAGAAATCAGAGTTTAGTCTTATTAATTCTCCTTTGTAAGTAACTTTTCGTTTTTCCTGAGGTGCTTTCAGGAGTCTTTCCTAGCCTTTGGTTTTGAAAAGTTTAACTATGTCTTGGTGTTTTCATTTTGGAATGCATCCTGTTGGGCGTTCATTCAGCTTCTTGAATGGCTATCTTTTCAACTGTCATGATGTTAAGGGAGATTTCTTCCAACAACGCTTAGACAATATTCTCTCTCTCTCTCTCTCTTTTTTTTTTGTCTCTTCCTGGTCTAGAATTACTATCACACATAAGTTATTCTTGATAGTGTCCCATATAAATCTTAGGCTTCCTTCAGATCTTTTGTTCATTTTTTCCCATTCTGTTGTTGCAAAGTACCATCAAGTCAGTTTATAGCAATCCCATATACAGTTTCCAAGGAGTGGCTGGTGGGTTTGAACCACTGGCCTTGAAGTTTACAGTTCAATGCTTATCCTACAGTACCACACCAGTAGTCTAGCAGATGAATATTGAGATATTTTTCTTTAAGCTCAGTAATTAGGTTTTCCATTGATTGAACTTTATTTTTTTTGCCTTTTCAGTATATTATCTATTTCTGAAGTTAGAGTTTTAATCTTCTGGCTTTGTAATTACTGTTTTAACATGGTTCCCATGTTTTCCAATTATTTTGTCAGTTTGTTTGCTGAGTTTTCCCATAGTTTTATCTGTTTTCCTTGATTTCTTCTGCAGTTTTCTAGATCATTCTCTCAATCCGTTGAAGTTGCCTAATTCACATTCTGGAGAAGGACATCAGGCTTGGTAAAGTGGAGAGTCAGTGAGAAAGAATCAAACTCCCAATGAGATGAAGTGGCACAGTGGAAGCAGCAATGGGCTCAAGAGTAACAATTATGAGAATAGCACAGGACCGGACAGTGTTTGGTTCTGTTGTGCATAGGGTCGCTATAAATTGGAACTGACTCTAAGGTACCTAACAACAACAATAACAACAACAACAACTTCCTTATCAAGTTGTTCTGATACCACTTTTGGTGTTATAGTTTCTGATTCTGTACTTTGGTAACTTGTTTGAGGCACTCTGACTTGTTTCTTTTTGTAGGCTGAAATTGTGGGCATTCTCTGAGACATTGTGGTGTCATAAATACATTTAGTTGATGATTGTATATTGGTGGATTCTCAAGCACTCGCCACCTATCTCCATGGGGTATGTACTACTGGCCTCAGGCTACCAGGAGGGCCTGGGAACAAGGGAGGATTGTACCACCTTGCCATCAATCTCCAGTCTTGTCTGTGCCTGTACTGTATCAAAAGCAGCTTCCCAAAACTCAAGACGGCCACATTGCTTCACATCATCCCACTACCTACCCTTTTTTTTTTTTTCCTCTTTCACTGTTCCTATTCCACTTCCTCTTCCGGTTGGCACTTAGTCCACCTCTCTACCCAATCCTTTGATGCTCAGGGTTCCAGGCTCACCATCTGTATCTCTTTCACTTGGTTTCCCATGTCTTTTTTGCACAGGGCCTGCTCAATATATCTGCTTACTCTGCCATCTTGTCCCGGAACTTCCTGAGGCTGTAAATCTTTCGAGGATCAGGAAGTCTCATCTTTCTCCTGCAGAGCAGCTTGTGGTGTTATATTTTCTGATTCTGTACTTTGGTAACTTGTTTGAGGTAACTTGATCTGAATGTCACGATTTGGAATACTGTGGAGACATATTATTGTTGTGGACATTATTTTCCCCAGTTTTCCTTTTTTTGCAGAGATCATGTGGTAGGTTGGCCACACATGGCATGACAAACAGTATTATCTGCAGAGGAACTAAGAGAATGTGTGGAATGAAAAGGACGATCCTTAATTCTCCACAGAATGCTGGGAAATTATAATTTGGAGCGTAACTCATTTAAACACTTTGGTTCCTGTTAAAAAGTCAGATTTTCTGAAGTTGGATAAAAATTAAGCAAAAACAAAATGGCAAGTAGTTTCCTTTCCTGCAGAGGATTCTTGTTAGTAAGTCACTTCATTAGCGATGTCACATAACACTGGCTGGCACTTTTCCATAATTGTGTTTAAAATAACAAATTATACCCTAATTCATTTCATACTTTTCCAAAAGAATGTACAAAGGCACATGAAAGAAATTACACTGGATTTGTATAAATATTATTTTAAAGGTTTATGGTGGTTTTGTTTTCTTTTTACATGGGTGTGTGGGAAATTTTTTTTTTTTTTAAGTTTTAGAATTATAGCATTAATAGACTTTTTGGTGTGGCAAACCTTCATCTTTCCTCATAATTCATATTATTCTTTGCCAAAAAAACATATTGAAACAGCTGCTTGCTCCCCACCTTTTGGCATAGAATTATTACATGATACCATCCCACCATAAAATGAATTTCACTACAGCATCTGACACAAAATACATGATGCACGTTTGCCACATCTTTCTGGAAGAAGCTAAAGGACATTTAGACTGCCCTTTAGTAGGTCATATGACTCCTGCTAATTTATTATTGCTGTCCAGTAGAACTCTTAGCCCAGAGGTGTAAAAAGAATGTTTTATAAAAAGTGTTTGCCTGTGAGCTCTGCTGGAAAACACAGGGTCACCATGAGTTGGAAATGACTCAACAGCTACTGCTTTGATTTTTGTGTGCTTTGGCGAAAATAGAAGTAAACCCATTTCAATAGGTGCTTCCAACTCAGTTGCCGTTGAATTGATTCTGACTTATGGTAACCCATGTGTTTCAGAATAGAACAGCTCTATAGGGTTTTTGTTGTAGGTTTTAGTGTCTGAATATCTATCAAGGCTAATTTCTTTTTTTTTTTTGGTTTTGGGTTTGTGGGTTTTTAAAAACTTTTTATTATGAATTGAGTGAAGGTTTACAGACAAGATCATCAGTTTTACATTCAACAAATCATACGCTTTGTTTCATCTCAATGATTGCAATCTGCTCCGTGGAACAACAGTTGTCTGGCTTCCTCCCTGAGTTGTCTACCTACCCATCCCTTCTCACCATTGTCCTTAGGTACATGTTGCCCCTTTGCTTTTAAAAAATTTGTATTTAAGACCTTTATTAACAGGGCTTGCAGTTTGTTGACTTTTTTTTTTTTAATCAAGCTGTAAATTTTTATTACAAATTAAAAATGAGGCTCTTAAAAATCTCAACTTGACCAGATATGAAACAATTTAAAAACCTTTACAGGTATATGAGGAAAACCAAGCTTAAAAAACCCACGTTTGCCATTACCAAAAACAGACATCTTTAGGTAAAAGAATAAAAATCCCACACTGCATAGATAATACAGATAGCTCCAGTTAAAATGTTATTGTTGTTAAGTGCCTCCGAGTCGGTTCCGACCCATAGCGACCCTCTATAGGATTTCTGAGAAGCAGGTGGTGAGCTTGAACTGCCGACCTTACAGTTCAAACAGCTTTGCAGTCTGGCGTGTTAACCCACAGTGCCACACCAGGAAAAAGGCAAGCACTTAAGGTCTTCAGCTTCAATCTTTTGTTCATTTATTTCTTCTTATTGAATGACTAAACCGGATGATCGTAGAGATAGTAAACTGGCATTCAACTCATCTTGTGATTTAAGGTTTTCTGGACAACTGCGTCGGTAGTTGAAGTTGCGGCGATTCCGGCTGCTGACCTTGGGTCTCATCTTAATTTCCATTATTCTCTTCATTACTGTTCCCTCTAGACTATTTTTGGTGAGGAGGGCCCCTGCAAAATCGTGATCTATAACCCTGTATGTATGTGCTTTTGTTACTAAGTGCTGTCAAGTCATTTCCGAGTGACCCTGTTTACAAGGAGCAGCTGGTGAGCTTGAACTGCCAACCCTGAGTTTAAAATGACCTTGCAGTCCAACGCATTAACCCACAGTGCCACACCAGGGCTAGATAGATAGATAGATAGATAGATAGATAGATAGATAGATAGATAGATAGACAGATAGATAGATAGACAGATAGATAAACAGATGACAGATAGATCTATAACTATATCTGTATCTATGACTATATCTATATCTAGTCTTACTGGTCTACCTTGTTCTCCTGCACCCTGCTTGTCAGCACCCACCATCACCTCTCCCTGCACAGCAGACTTGGAATAATGTGGTCCAGGCTCATAGGGCCTTAGCATGTAGTACTATGGGAACCAAGGCTGTGGTAGGGACAGCCCTATTTGGGCCTGGCCTTGGAGAGCATTCTCCAATCCCTAGTTCATTTCCCACTCTTACTATTCATTTTGCTGATAATTATGTGGAGGATCCTACAACATGGTGTCTATAATGGTTACTGTAACATTTGTTGCCTTGGCACCATTTTCTCCTTCAACAACTTAACTATAACTCTAGTAGCGTAGTGGTTACAAGTTGGACTGATAATCTCACAGTCAGCAGTTCTGAACTACCAGCAGTTCTGCAGGAGAAAGATAAGGCTTTCTGCTCCTGGAAAGATTTACAGCCTTGGAAACCCTATGCAGGGTCGCTATGAGTTGGAACTGACTCCACGGCACACCACCACCACTACCACCACTCTATAACCAGAGTACTCTCCCTTTAATTCTACCCCTGGCAACCATCAAATAATTTTCTTTATATTTCAAGCTCATATATTTGTGATATCTATCTATCTATATAGATATATATCACTCTTCCTCCCTTACCCATTTAGCCTATGTCTCAATCCATGTATCTATGCCCAGAACACTATTGTTACAAGGTTGTATATATATCATTATTTACATCTACCCCTTTTGCCCATGCATATGTCCCTGTGTCTAGTTTAACTATCTTCATTATTCTTCTACCAGCCTCCCTGTTCTTGTATATTGCCCTCCCCATCACCCAAGCTAACTTGTGTCTACCCTCTAGCCAATGAATTAGTCTCCCCTCCCTACCATCCCCAGTAAATATCAAAGAGTATTTTTTTGTTTGTTTGTTTTTTAGTCTGGAAATCTTTTCTTAAGCTTTTACAGTAATGGTCTCATACAATATTTGTCCTTTTGTGATTGGCTAATTTCATTCAGCATAATGTCCTCAAGGTTCATCCAAGTTATGAGGTGTTTTGCAGATTTATCATTTATTCTTCAATGTTGCATAATATTCCATTGTGTGTATATACCAAAGTATATATTTATCCATTCTTCCATTGTTAGTCACTTGGTACTATTGTAAATAGTGCTGCAATGAACATTAACATTCATATATCTACTTGTTTCCTGGCTCGTATTTCTTGTGGATATATCCCAAGTAGAGGGATTGCTAGATCATAAGATATTTCTATTTCCAGTTTTCTAATGAATTGCCATGCCATTCTAAAGACTGATTGAGCCATTTTATAGATCCATCAGTAATGTAGGAAGATTCCAATCTCTCTATACTCTTGCCAGCATTTGTTCTTTTCTATTTTTTTGAACTTTGCTTTTACTATTGGTGTGAAATAACATTTCATTGTTGTTTTGATTTGCATCTTTTTTTTAATGTTTTATTGTGAATTATATGGTAGTTTACATGAGAGAACTTTAGTTTTACATTCATTCCATCATATATCATCTCATTGCCATGGTTCCAATCCCCTCCATGCGTCATCAACCAACCAAAGGGTATATCCTAGAAGCCTACACCCTACACTTCCTCCTCCACCCCCACCCCCACCCCTGTTTTCTGCCCACAGTCCCTTTCTTTCTCTGGATCCAAAGTCCCCAGCCGCTTCATTACTCCACGTCATTGTCTCTGTCTCCATCTCAGGCATCTCTGTTTCTCTGGGTAGGGTCCCACTCTCGGCTCTTCTCCATTGCTGGTCCCAGAAACCTCCACTCCTAGCCTGTAGAATTAATCACTCCCTTCCTTGTTCCAAAACGTCTACCTTTGCATTTCCAACCCTCATAATCCGTCCTGATAAGCATTATTCACTACAGTATCATGAGTTACCCATCTGTATTTCCTTTCATC
>NW_006408668.1:3568845-3573141 GCF_000296735.1 Chrysochloris asiatica | reverse complement strand
GTTTGTTTTAGATATTTTGGCACTCTTTCAATGGGGGCATAGATATTTAATATAGTTATTTTGTTCAATTGTCCCTTTAATCATGAGATAATATCCATCTTTATCTATTATGCTGGCTTTTGCCTTAAAGTTTATTTTATCCAAGATTAGCACTTGATTTGCATCTTTTTAATGGCAATAGGATAAGTTCAGGATTTCTAGATAGGTTTGAATTACAAGGTTGGCTATTCAAATTCACCGGTTGCTCCTTGGGAACCCTACATTGGGTCATTATGAGTCAGAACCAACTCAACTGCACTTAACAACAACAATGGCTAATGCACGGGACCACGCGGTCTGTTTGAACTGCAAGGTCAGAAGTTCAAGCCCACCAGTTGCTCCTGGAAGACCATGTATACAGTGTCTATATGACTCAGAACCAACTAAACGGCACTTAACAACAACAATAGCTATTGATCATGAACATTTCTTCGTAAGTTCATTGGCTACCTGGATATCTTCCTTGATGAAGTGTCTGTTCATGTCCTGTGCCCATTTCTAATTGGGTGTTGGTCTTTTTCTTGTAATTTTCTATAAATTTTAGATAATAATCCCTTGTCTGTTATGTCATTCCCCAATTCCATCCCCCCACCCCCCCGAAACTGTGGGATTCTTTTTTACTCTTTTGGTGAAATCTTTTGAGGCACATAAGTTTCTAATTTTTAGGAAGTCCCAGTCATCTATTTTGTCTTCTACTGCCTGTGCATTTTTGTAATGTTTGATACTGTATATATGCCATGTATTAGAGCCCCTAAGTTTGTCCCTAGGTATTCACTGATGATCTTTATAGCTCTAGGTTTTATATTTAGGTCTTTAATCAATGTTAATTAAACTGGATTTTGTTGTTGTTGTTATTGGGAGTTTTTTAATGACCTGATCATTTTCTTCTTTTGTTATAGGTTTGTTCAAGTTTTATACTTCATTCTGTGTTAGTTTAGGTGCTCATGTTTTTCTAAAAATGTATCCATTTCTTTTTATATTTAAATTTGTTGGAGTACAACTCTTCATAGTATTCTTTTTTGGGGGGAGGGTAAATTGTATTTTTTTTTAATTGGAAAATAAATTTACTTGGAATGGATATGAGGCAAGTTGTACCATAAGCAGATTTTCTTTAAGTGGCTAAACACGTTTTAAAAGCAAGTTTTAATAAAAAAAATGTTTCTGATACAGGACCAGCAGTACAAAAAAATAGTGTGCGAGTACTTGGATTATACACCCATTTTTCAATAGTGCATCTTTAAGTATGTATTTTTGATTGTCCATATTCCACACAGAGTTACAACTCCATACTTCAACAACATGCTGACAGTTCCTAAAGAAATCTACTTTAAAAAGGCATATCCCAGAAGTTTCCTCGTTTGACCAAATGGTTCAAGCTCACCAGCTGCTCCTTGTAAACCCTATACAGGATCACTATGGGTCGGAATCGACTCGACGGCACTTAACAACAACAACAACAACACCTTAGTTTAGATGTGCAGAAGGACTTAGATATACCCAGAGTAAGCCACGTGCAACATTACTTGGTCAATTTTCTAAAATATGGTTTCAAGAATGACAGAATATAAGGGACAAAAACATGGAAGAATGACGTCCTAATTACTATACATGTATGCTCCTTTGACAGTAAAGGAAAACCTTTTATAGATAAGTTAAAAAGAAAAGGCAAATAAACAAATCTGGCGGTGGCTGAGGCAGAGTCAGGTAGGACAGGCTCCATGGGTAAGGGACTGAAAACCCAGAGAAGCTGCTTTCATGGAATACCACCAGAGCTCTGGATCTAGCATAAAGTTCAGGGTGTCAGTTACCCACACACGCCACTGGAAAAATCACACTGTAAAGGAAAATACTGAGATTTAAGAATCACTCTAAACACGGGACTCCCTCTGTGGCCACCCTACCTGGGGGGGAATTCAGAGGGCAGGGCTATAGGCAGACTGGTACAGGGCACAGGCGATAAAAGCTGTGCAGTGACATTTGCCAAAGAAGGTGCAGGGCGATTTTACACATTGTTTCCTCCTCTTCCCTGTCATGCCTTCTTTGCCCCGTCCAGATGCCTTCAGGCAGGCGGGAGCGCAACACCCCCCACCCACCCCCCCCCCAAAAAAAAAAAAAGTCCAGCATTGAGCCCAAAGTTTTCCCACAGCACAGAGAGAAAGAGCCCTATTGGATCCAAGGGCAAATTTTTTGGCAGGTGCTTATCACGTCAGCCTCTGGGTCACAGCCCTAAAATTAACTTGTGCAGGACCCTTTGCTTCGACATATCTAGCAAGAAAAAAGCAGACCTGTCAGACTGACAGATTAACCATATGAACAATCTGTAAAATCCCAACATAAAAAGACGCAACTATCTCGAGAACTATGCTGTACATACGCAGATATCTAATTGATATTCAGAGACAAAAATAGTAGACAATCTTTCTCCCTTTAACTTCTCAATATCTATCTATGCACCTCTATGGTGGTGACTAGAGGAGGGGCCTGAGCAAGTGGACACCCCCATCCACTGCTAGAGGCCACTACGGTACACACACCCTGCTTGTATAGCAAGGCAACTGGCCAGTTGGCCACAGTTTCATACTGGTGGTTTTTATCTCTGCTTTTATATTGCTTTTGTTTTTGGTCCTTTTGATCGTACATTTTTCCTGGAGGTGGGAGCTTTTTCTCCCTCGGTTACCCAAGAAGAGACAGCCATCAAGACCATATAGCCAAGCTACAAGCATACTCCATAATATTCCACCATTGAGACAAGAGCCAATAACAGCTGCTAAGCATTACATGCTAAAAGGGAAGCCTATCTCCTGATCATATCCACCAGGAGACACCCAGTAAGCTTAATAACACAACAACAAACATCTATTTAAGCATTAAAAACTCACATAACTACTGGAAATGATCAATAAAACACAACAAAAGACCTCAAAACATGTCCCAAAACAGAAGAGTAACTGAGACAAAAGAGCTGGAGACAGACAAAGGCTTTCCAGAAAAGGAAGAGCCAGCTTTTGGATTTGCCTAAGAAGGAATTTAGAAGAATGACATGGAAACAAATTCAAATGTTCCATAAAAGGGTGGAGGAAAACAAGGAAGAAGTCAGGAAAGTACTACAAGAGCACTCAAACAAGATTGATACAGCATTGGAAACAATTTAAAACTTGCAAAAAGAGGTCCAGATGATTAATAATAAAATATCAGAAATGGAAAATACACTGAAAGGGGAAAGGAGCAGAAATGAAGAGATGGAGGCCAGAAACAGAGAGCTGGAAGACAAATCTCTCAATACTGCTAAGATAGAAGAGCAAGCAGAAAAAAGGACAAAAAAATCTGAAGAGAGTCTAAGATTCATGCTAGATTACATGAAGAGGAACAATTTAAGAACTATTGGCATTCAGGAACAGGAAGAATCAGAGAAGTCCACAGAAGAGAAAGTTGATGAGCTTCTAGAAGAAAATTTCCCTAGCATCTTGAAAGATGAGAAGATAAACATTCAAGAAGCTGAATGTACCCCAGGAAGGATAGACCCCAAAAGAAAATCACCAAGACATATAATAATCAAGCACTCCAAAATCAAATACAAGGAGAGAAATCTAAAAGTGGCCAGGAAAAAGAGACGTGTCACTTACAAAGGCAAGCAAATCAGATTAAGCTCTGATGTCTCAGCAGAAACCATGCAGGCAAGAAGGCAATAGGGAGACGTATACAAAACCCTAAATGAAAAAAACTGACAACCAAGAACCATCTAGCCAGCAAAACTGTCAATCAAATATAATGGTGCAATAACAACATTCCAGGATAAACAGAATCTAAGAAATTTTTTTCAAAGCCAATCCAGCACTTGAAAACATCCTAATGGGAGTTCTTTGACTGAGAACCAACAAGAACGGCAACAACCAGAGATTGACAGGCATGGCAACACCACTTGAAATTCAGACAACAGATAGCAGATTCCAGAACAGAACAAAACTACAACAACTAATTCAAAGGAACTGGGAGGTCAACCTAAGATCAAAATAAAATCAATGTCAAAGAAGGGAAAAATGTAGGAATCCAGGTGGTGAGGAGGTCAGGTAAGATTACAGAATACAATAAATTGTCTTAAATGGAGAGAAAAGTTAATAGACTATAAGGTAACCCCAAAGAAGTTAATACTTTACAATTTACCATGAAAATGAATTTCCAAGCAGAACAAGCAAACATGAAAACTAAGGAAAAAGCCAACAAGAAATAGCACAAAAAAACACAAACTCAGCACAAGAA
>NW_006408668.1:3567040-3568535 GCF_000296735.1 Chrysochloris asiatica | reverse complement strand
GATGGCACTCAACAACAACAACAACATCTATAATTACATTGAATATCAATGGATTAAATGCACCAGTGAAGAGACAGACAGTGGCTGAATGGATAAGAAAACAAGACCCTTCAATATGCTGCCTGCAAGAGACACACCTTACACACAAAGACAAAAACAGACTAAAAGTTAAAGGATGGAAAAAAATATACCATGCTAACTGCAACACTAAACAAGCAAGAATGTCAATACTAACCTCTGATAAAGTAAACTTTAAGACAAAAACCAGCATAAGAAATAAAGAAGGACACTATCTCATGATCAAGGGTCAATTGAGCAAGATGACATAACCATAATAAATATCTACACTCCCAATGAAAAAGCACCAAGGTATATGAAGCAAACCATACTAAAAATGAAGAAAGAAATAGATAAATCTACAACTATAAAGGGATATTTTAATAAACCACTTTCAAAAAGGGACAGAACAACCAGAAAGAAACTCAACAAAGTTATAGAGGAACTAAACAGCACAATCAACCAACTTGACCTCATAGATGTGTACAGAGCATTCAAGCCAACAACAGAACAATATACATGCTTCTTCAGTGCACATGGAACATTTTCCAGAATTGACCATGTGTTAGGTCACAAAGAAAGCCTCCATAAATTTACAAATATCAAAATACTATAAAGCATCTTTTCAGACCACAATGCTATAAAACTAGAAGTCAATAATAAGAAGACCAAGGAAATAAAGTTGAATACATGAAAACTGAATAACACCCTGCTGAAAAGCAACTGGGTGAAAAAAGAAAGTAAATGTGAATTCACAAATTCCTAGGAACAAATGAGAATGAAAACACAACATACCAAAATCTTTGGGACACTGCGAAAGCAGTGCTGATTGGACAATTTATTGCAATAAATACACACATCCAAAAAGAAGAATTAACCAAAATTAACACATTAACACAGCATCTCCAACAATTAGAAACAGAGCAACAGAGGGAACCTACAGTCACCAAAAGAAAAGAAATAATAAAGATAAGAGCAAAAATAAATGAGATGGAAAAGCTATAGAAAGAATCAACAGGACAAGAAACTTCTTCTTTGAAAGGATTAATAAAATTGACAAACCATTGGCAAACCTAACAACAAAAAAGGGAGAAGGCACAAATAACTCACATTAGAAACCACATGAGCGATGTCACAATGGAATCAAAGGAAATCACAAGGATAATAACAGAATACTATGAAGAGTTGTACTCCAACAAATTTGAAAACTTAGAAGAGATGGATACATTATTAGAAAAACACGACCTACCAAAACTTATGCACAGTGAAGTAGAAAACCTGAACAGACCCATAACAAAAGAAGAAATTGATCACATCTTCAAAAAACTTCCAACCAAAAGAAGTCCAAGCCCAGATGGCTTCACTGTTGAGTTCAACCAGACATTCGGGGAAGAGCTGTCACCAATTCTACCCAAATTATTCCAGAGGACGGACAACT
>NW_006408668.1:3552447-3566182 GCF_000296735.1 Chrysochloris asiatica | reverse complement strand
TCTTTCTCCCGCGGAGCGGCTGGTAGTTTCGAACCACTGACCTTAAGGTTCGCAGCCCGATTCGTTACCACTACACTACCAGAGCGCCTTACGAAATATGATAGGATGAATTTAAAACTGATATTCTTCCATGTAAACCTCACAATAAAAACTTATATATAAAAAAGGCAAATAAACAATTTTGTACAGGAAATTTAATACATTCTGTATAGTGTCTTCACTTTGCTGTCATCATTTGTACAAATTCTTCATAGTTTACTTGACCAGCACCATCAATATCTGCTTCCCTGCTCATTTCATCAACCTCTTCTCCTGTTAACTTCTGTCCAAGGTTTGTCATCACATGACGAAGTTCTGCTGCACTAATATACCCATTGCCACCCTTATCTAATACCCAGAATGCATCTCAAATTTCTTCTTCACTCTCTGTGTCTTTCATTTTTCTTGCTATCATTGTCAGAAATTCTGGGAAGTCAATTTATCATTACCATCAGCACCTACTTCATTAATCACGTCCTGTAATTCTGCTTCTGTAGGATCTGCCCAAGAGGCCTCACTACAATTCCTTTGTTGCTGTGGTTCCATCCTTGTTAAATTCTGAAAAAGCTTCTTTGAATTCTGCAATCTACTTTTCAGTCACTTCAGTCTAGGTCTCCAAGACACAATCACACAGCAGCTTGGTTTACTACCTCCACTCAGACTCTCTTCATAGAAATTCTATTATTATCTTTTTATTTCCATTGTTTCTGTTGTGGTGTTACCCATATGGTTTCTTGTGTGTTATTTGCGTCTTCCTACTCTTTTCTTTTGTTAGATTTTCCAGTGGTGTGTCATTTTTATTAATACTGTCAAAGAGCTAGCTTCTTGTCTTGTTGATTCTTTCTAATGTGTTTCTGTTTTCTAGTTAATTTATTTCTATTCTAATTTTTATTTATTTTCTTCTGGCGATTATAGGCTTACTTTCCTACAATCTTTATAATTGTTGGACTGTTGTGTTAATGTGCTGAATTTGGTTCTTTCTTCTTTTTGGATGTGTATATTTATTGCTATAAATTGCCCTCTCTTCATTGCTTCTGCTGTGTCCTAAAGGTTTTGGTATGCTGTTTTCATTCTCATTTGCTTCAAGGAATTATTTATTTCATTTTTTGTTTGTTGCATTACCCAGTAGCTTTTAAGCAGTGTTTGTTATTCAGTTTCCATGTATTTTATTTTATTTCCTTGATCTTCCTTTATTGATTTATAATCTTATAGAATTGTGATCTGAGAAAATGGTTTGTAGTATTCTGATGTTTTAAAATTTATAAGAGACGTGCTTTGTGGCCTAATGCATGGTCTATTCTGGACAGTATTCCATGTGCACTGGACAAGAATGTGTACTGTGCTCTTGTTGGGTTGAGCGCTCTGTATAAATCTATGAGGTCAAGTTGATTGATTGTGTTGTTTAGTTCCTCTATGTCTTTGTTGAGTTTCTTTCTGGCTGTTCTGTCCTTTTTCAAAAGTGGTGAATTCAAATCTCCCACTATTATTGTTGTTGTTGTTGTTAGGTGCCATCGAGTCAGTACCGACTCATAGCAACCCTATGCACAGCAGAGTGAAACACTCCCCAATCCTGGGCCAACCTCACTACTGTTGCCACGCTTGAGTCCATCAATGCTGCCACCTGGCCAATCCATCTCGTTGGGGGTTTTCATCCTTTTCTATGACCCTCCACCTTATCAAACATGATATCCTTTTCCAGCAACTGGTCCCTCCTGACAACATGTTTGAAGTATGAGAGACGAAGTTTGGCCATCTTGGCCTCCAAGGAGCACTCTGGCTGCACTTCTTCCATCACAGGTCTGTTGGTTCTATGGGCAGCCCATGACACTTTCAATATTCTCCTCCAACACCACAACTCAAAAGCATCAATTCTTCTGTGGTCTTTCTTATTCACTGTCCAGCTTTCGCATGCATATGAGGTTATTGAAAATACCATGGCTTGGGTCAAGTGCACCTTAGTCCTCAAGCTGACATCTTTGCTCTTCAACACTTTTAAAAGGTCTTGTGCAGCAGATTTGCCTAATGCAAAACATCGTTTAATTTCTTGACTGCTGCTTCCATGAGTGTTGATAGTTGATCCAAGAAGAATTTCTTTCTTCAATTCTATTATAGTTGTATGTATGCATTTTGAGGCTCTTCCATTGGGAGTACAGATACTTATTATGGTTATGTCCTCACCACCTGGAACTCTGTAACTATACTTTCCCCTCTCTTCACTTTGTAGTAGTACTGATCATATAATGACATCTCTGATTCCCTATTTCCAGTCCTGTAGTTTTGCTTCACTCTAGACACTTCCATGTTGTTATTGTTGTTAAGTGCCGTCAAATTGGTTCCAATCCTCAACGACACCGTATAGGGTTTCCAAGGAATGGCTGGTGAGCTTGAACCACCAATCTTGCAATTCAAACTTACTTTTTAGTCCAGTGCATCAACCTACAGTGCCACATCAGGACTCCGAGCACTTCCATATCTGGGTTGAGTTCCGGGTGGTGTTGCCTGTATGTCAGTCTCTGGTTGTTGTCTGCTATTGTTTGTTCTCATTCCAAAGAACTCCCTTTAGCATTTTTTTTTTTGGAGAGTTGGCTTGGTTTTTACAAAGTCCTTTAATTATCCAGAAATGTTCTAATTCTGCTGTCATATTTGAGGGACAGCTTTGTTTGGTATATGATTCTTGGTTGGCAGTTTTTTTTTCCTTTCAGAGTTTTATATATGTATTCCCTTGCCGTTAACGATTCCTGCATAGTTTCTGCTGAGAAATCAGAGATCTCATTGGTTTTTCTTTTCAGGTAACATTTCATTTTTACTGAGCTGCTTTCAGAATTCTTTCCTTCTTTGATTTTGAAGAGTTTGATTATGATATGTAATGGTGATTGTCTTTTGAGATCTATCCTGCCTGGGGCTCATTCAGCTTTTTGAAAGTTTGTCTTCATGATGTTAGGGAAATTTTCTTCCAGCAACTCTTCAACTATTTTGCATTAGGTTGCTAACCACTAGGTCAGCCATTTGAGTTCCATGGGAGAAAGATAAGGCTTTATGTTAGTTGCTATGATTTAGAACCACAACCACTACTACCACCACTAATATAAGACCCCAAAAAGCCAGCCCAAGATGCCAACCATTGTCAGGATAGCCTTTCTCAAAGACAATTTTCATGTCTTCAGATGAAAAGCTTGCTCAGTGTCTCTCAGTTATAAACTATGTCCATATGAGTGTTCCAGATAGTACCTCTTCTATCTGACTCTTATTATCTCAGATCAGAACTTTTAGTTTTGCAACATTTCTCAGAACCTTCCTCAGGAAATGGATGAGACACAGTAAAGACCTCTTGTCAGAGATCATAGGGGAGACCCAATCAGACCCCATCATCCCACAGAGCCCATAGGAGAGCGATGGAGGTCTAATCATAGCCAGCCACAATCACAACTAGCAACAGACATTGGCAATGGCTGCCAATGGCTAGAGTAAGCATCACCCAGGAGGACACAGAGTCCACAGGCACTGGAGGAAGAGTGCAAGGTCTGAGATGGAATTCAGGAGTGTTTCCATGATCCATGTTTCTATGATTTCATGAATCCATGTTTCCATGATTCCTCCCTGTTTCCATGATCCATGTTCATGTTGAATTTACCCTGAAAAGTACCAGTGTATGCATGGTGCTCTCATATGATTGTTTTTAGTTCCCTTTTCAATCTGAAGAATGCCCTGGTTTGGGCAATGAATTATATGTTTCTCCTATTCAGAATTCAACTCTAGTCCCAATACACCCCGGTGTCATCTTGAAGAGAGATGGGGGAGAGAAATTAAAATCTGAGAGATAAAGTCATTTTACCCAATGATCAATACAAGACATGATCTCAGTGGACTGAATCAGTATATCATGTTAACTTTATTAGATAGGATAAAATTTGATGCCACCTCATCCCTGTAATGGTTAAAGTTGTGTGTTTAGACATGACTCTCTGGTTTGGCAGTTATGTAATTATGTAATATGGCAGTTATGCAATGATTTAATCATCCTCCATGATGGGATAAGCCAAGATAGGGGATTAGAGTAGAATAGAAAAAATTTTAGCCACTAACAGGCCAGATTTCATGTAAAGGGTGTCTTAGGGGTGCAACCTGCATCAAATGTACATCCTGACAAAGCTCTGGGTCCTACATCTGGTTCTGGCTCTCATCATCTGACCTCCAGTTCTTGGGTCTTGAGCAAGCAACATTGCCTGCTGACCTTGGGATTCATTAGTCTTTGCATCCCACGAACAAGCAGCTTGCTCTCTGACCTTCTGATCTTGGGTTCTTCAAATTCTGCATCTATTTGAATCAAAAGTCTCCTAATTAACCTATGAATTTGGGACAAGCCATTCTCTACAGCCATATGAACCATTCCATTGAGATCAATGTCTCTGTGTATATATACAGATAGAAGCATCACTACTTTTGCTTCTCTAGAGATAACAGACTAAGACATCTCCCCACATTCAGCACATGCAGAAGAAAAAATGTCTCAGGATCTTGCTTATCATTTTGTGAGTTTGCTACAGTTGGATACTATTGTTTGCCCCATTTTACAGAGGAAGAAAAGGAAACTGATATTTTAAAGAGACTTAAAGTGCCATTGTCCAAAGTGAAATAGCCAGTAATTGAGAGATCACATAAAACCATGTGTTTAACCACAACAGGGGTGTGGGGATCATTCTAAGGGACAGTTTCCTCATTTATAAAATGGGGCACTAAGGTATCTACCACACGCTTTAGTTGTGAGGACTAAAAGAAAGGAAGCTTGCTTAGCATTTAGCAATGCTAAATGCCTGGCATATAATAAGTGTTCAGAAAACTTTTGGCTGTTACCTATTTTACAGCTTCCTGTGGAAACAAATAGAGTTAAAATGAATTCAGTTATTTTAAACTTTTGGTTTAGTAATAGTATTATGGTTATTTAATTCCTTTTTCTTATCTTTATTCAGTTTTGAGATACATACTCAAATATCTGGTGATAGAATAAACACTGTCATCCTAACCACTAGATCAGCAGTTCAAACCCATCAGCTGCTCCTCTGAAATCCTATACAGAGTCACTATGAGTTGGAACTGACTTGACGGCACTTAACAACAACAACTAAAATATTTGCTGATGACATTTGATGATGTCTGAGATTTTCTTCCAAGTATACAGTTTATGGTGTGGGAGGAGACTAGATGAAAAAGATAGACACATTTTGATCACTGTTGAAGCTGGTTGATAGGTAAAGGGAAGTCATTATATTTTGCTCTCTGGTAGTGTAGTGGTTACGAATCGGGCTGCGAACCTTAAGGTCAGCGGTTCGAAACTACCAGCCGCTCCGCGGGAGAAAGATGTGGCTTTCTACTCCCGTAAGGATTTACACCCTCGGAAACCCTGTACAGGGTCGTTATGGGTCAGAACCGACTCGACGGCACTTAACAACAACAACAACTATATATATATATATGTGTGTGTGTGTGTGTGTGTGTTTGAAATTGCCCATAAAAAAATAATGCACCTGTATTTTTGGAGTTGTATCTTGTGGGACCATGAGAAATATTTACATTCACACATTTCAGTTCTGCCCAAAACATTGCCGTTGTTGTTGCTTTTAGATGCTGTTGAGTTCATTCCAACTCACAGAGACACTATGCACATCAGAATGAAGCACTACCTGGTCCTTCACTCAAGTCATGGTATGTAATTAACAGTAAAATTAGGATTGATGTTTTATCAATATGGCCTTAATAGTATGATTTAATGTTCTGCAGAATACTCTAGTGTTCTTGTTTTTAAGAACATGTTGTTGGGTTTTTTGAGACTCTCAAATATTATATATCTGTATTGGTGATTCATTGGCTCATTACCATAAGAAAGGATCTGAGCTAGTCCTCTGTAAAGTAGCCTGCTTAACTCTATTTATCTTAATGTTTTCCACTAAATTAATTTCATTTTCTACATAATCTCTCCTTCGTTTTTTTAATAACATTGATAAACATCTTGAAGGACACTAAGGTCCCAGGGAACTGAGTTTGAAAAATATGGTATCCCCTACAGTACGGATTAAGTCAGATATTGTGGAATGTCCTGAAAGTTAAGGCTGCTATTTAAAAAACTGGTTTCTAGATGTTTCACAAGAAGGAAATTTGATGTCTTCCTATGGTCCACTTTTCCTTCTCCCTTCTCTCTTTCCCCATCTCCCCAACCTTGAGAAGAGGAAGGGGCGGTCCCTTGAGCACATGTGGTTCACCTCCCACCACAGAAACAGCATCTCTAAAGGTGACATGAACGCAAGGCTACAGAAGCATTTCCAGCTCCCGGGCGGGCATCTTGGTGAAGGCTGTGAGCCACCTTACCTCTCCACAAGTGCAGCAAAACCTGGTCCTTACTTCATAGGTCAGGCATGATTTGAGTCAGGTGCTTCTAAATCAGGGTTTGGCTCAATCCAAGGAGAGGTGATATATGGAGCTAAAGATATGTACTTAGTCACAGTTTACATGCTCAGCATTTTTATATGATTTCATTGAAAATTCCCTGATTTTCCTCTTAGCTAACACTAGAACTTATATTTAATTCCACATTGAAAAGCACTATGAAATCTGAACAGACTTAGAAATTTGGATTTCCTTGCTCCGAATGTTTGATTTATTTTAAAATATAAACAAGCATGACCATAGCATTTCAATGAGTGTGATTCTAACTGCAGAAGAGTCCGTTCACAGACACATTTATTTATCTTCTCGCCACACAATTAACCACTTCCGCTTTCCTGACCCTTCTGCAGCCCAGCCAACTGGCCTGCTCCTTCCTCCTCATCCTTCAGGTCAACTTTCCTTATCATTGTCCTCTATGGGCTCTGGGATTCTGAAGGCACCCTAACTTCCTCCCTCCACTTTTCCTTCTCTATCCTTTTTCCCTTTCTTTGTTTCATCTGTAATTGGGGAAAAGTTAGTAATTTTGGATGATGATGAAGATTATGATGATAAAAATGCTAATTCTAAAAACACCACTCTTTAATATAATTGTTACTACCTTTATGTCACATTTGCTTATAGAATACTTCCATGCCCATTAATTTATGGGGTAGCTTTTTTGTTCTTTTTAGTTTATAGAGATTTTTAATATTTCTTTTTTTTAAGACTTTTTGTTGTGAGTTGAGTGAAGGTTTACAGAGCAGATCATCAGTTTTACATGCAACAAATCATATAGTTCTTTTCATTTCAATGATTGAAATCCCCTCCATGTAACATCACTTAATCTCACTTCCTCCTTGTGATTCTTGTTTCCATTCCTCTTTTTTCTCAACCCTTCTGAATTTTATTCTTAGGTAAATGTTGCTCACCCTTTTTATCTTAAATGGTTGGTGTGCATACCTCACTAGTCTTTTTGTTCCCCCTATCTATCTATCTACTACTTGACTGAAAATTGATCCACCAGGGTGAATTCAGTTCAAGACCTGAAGGTGACCAAGGGCTGCAGTCTCAGATTCCTTGTGACCAGTAAGCCTGGTCTTTTTTATGATTTTGAATTTTGTGCCACATTTTCTGTTACTTTTTTGAGGACCTTCTAATGTGATTCTTTTCAGAGCAGTTGGTAGTGGTAGCCAGGCATCATCTAGTTGTGAGACCCTCAGGGTCACAGATATGGATGTTCATGTGATCCATTAGTCCACTGGACTAATTGTTTCCAAGTCTCTTCAGTTATCATCATTCTTCTTTCCTCCACACAGGGAGTTACCAATAGTTGCTCCACAGAATGCTGCTCATTAACTTTTAAGACCCTAGTTCATAGAGTAGCTGCTGTTTTTATTTTATAAAGAAACAAATTTCTAGAGAAGTTAATTTGCCCGAGATAATATTATTGCAATTTGTATGGTTTGAATCACTAAATCTGCTACCTGCTTAAATTGCTACTATCATTCACATTTCCCCAACATTCTGTATCTTCCGTTAACCAATGATGAACATAGCTACATGGCCACCCACCTAAGGAGTTGTAGGTCTATAGCTACAAATGATCACAGAAATTATTTGAACAATTGTGTCTCTAGCCTCATCTTGCTAACCTCCCTTTTAGTCTCCTGACACAAAGAACTTGTAGTTCCTTAAAAAGGTACCATCACAAACATGTGTTTGTGTGGTGCAGTGCCTTTGAACATGCTCCTATTTCTGCCTGGGCTCTCGACACCTCTCATCATAGTCTCCTAGCTAAATGCTGCCCAGTGTACCACAACTGAATCTCCCCTTGTCCTAGAAACCTTCCCAGTGAACCCCTCTTACTTAGTCCATTTGAGTGGGAGTTCCCCCAATGTAGTGGTGTCACTATGGAAATGCTGCGATTGTGGACTGCACTGGTTTACACTGTTAAAAGGGGTAACACCAAAGTGACTTCCTATAAAATTTTTATGCAGCATTTCAGCACAAATTTATTATTTCTCATAAAAACAACCCTGTAGTTAGTTATATAGCGAAAGCATTTTTTTTTTGTAAAACCGGCTTACATGTGTCAATGTAACTGCAAGTTACTCTAGACTAATTTACTTTTGAACCTTCTAATGTGATCAGGTCAGAACTGCCGTATTATCTAATTACAATGAGGCTTCAAATCGCATGGTTTTGTCTGCATATGTTATAATTAATTTTGCTATCGTTTATGGCACTATTATTGTCATTACATTCGGTGATACATAGAGAAGTAACATTAGTACAGAAAACATTCCTAAGGATTCTGTATGGTCTAGGACAGAAGGAAGTTCATGGGGGAAGGTGACACCATGAATTATTGCATTGGGTGATACCAACCCCAGTGACATCATTGCCCCAAAGCCTTCCAATAGCTGTTCCTATAAAGTGAGCTCCCTACAGGCAGGGACTGATGAGTACATAATTGGAAGATACCAGTAGATGCTGAGTAGATGTTTGTTGGAAGACTAAGGAAAATGAGACAGATCCTCAAAGATAGAAACTTGAGTGTTATATATCTCAAGTACAGTTTCTTTCATCTTTTTGCTGTAGCCTAGCATTTTCTGTTTAATAAAGTGAGGGTTGTGTTTTTGTTTGGACCCATCCTAAGAGTCATCACTTGTACTTCCTGACTTTGTTACTTTTGCCACATCAGATACAGCCCATCATAAAGAGGCCTATTACATTTTATTTCCTCTGCAAGGAAGAAAAACAAAACAAAACAAAAGTCTCAATTTATCACAAAACCCAGCACAGGAAAGCTTAAACAATGGCTCCTAAGCTCAACTCTCAAGCTGCTAAAAAAAAAAAAAAGCAACAAAACTATTTGTCTTATATAAGGAAGAAAGTTTCTCAAATCCAACAAAGGCAACTCTTCTTCCTGGAGACAGAAGCTTTGCCAGTAATGAGAGGAACATTCACAGTGCAGGTTGAGTGAGGATAGAGGGACTCTCACCAAACCACAAAGGAGGGGCTGTTGGAATTCCATTGTGCAGCAGCTCCATTTAGTATTGAGGATGGAGATGGACAACAGCCAATGAATTGTAGCATATTTATATTTAAAAACACACTATTTGAACATCAAAAAGTCCCAGCTTTATTATGGAGGAAGGGTCTCCCATAAAATCAATACCCCCTGGTTAGGCCCTGGGTGCTGATTTTTCTCTCATTGTACTGTGAGGCTAAGAACATGAAAGCTCAGTTTTGACCAGCTTGGCAGATGCCTTCAAGACATAAAGAACATCAGACTTCCACTTACCCTCTTTGATTTCCACTTCTTAGATTTTAGGGTAGTAATTCTTTACTCTTTTGTCAGCTCTTTGCTATTTTAAATATGTTATTATTATTATTATTATTAATTTGTACATTTTCACTGTTTTTCAGCATAGCTAACTTGGTGTGGTGATGTGGGTTAATGCGCCAGACTGCAAAGCCATTTGAACTGCAAGGTCGACAGTTCAAGCTCACAGCTACTCCTTGAAAACCCTGTACAGGGTTGCTATGGGTCGGAATCGACTCGATGGCACTTGACAAAAACAACAGTCTTTCTGAGATTAAAAAAAATCCTCATCACTGAGTCAATAAACAACATCCATATCAGTGGAGAAAAGACTGACATTGTCAAATATTTCATTGTGCTCAGACCCACCATCAACACTCATGGAAGCACCAGTCAAGAACCAAACAATGTACTGCATTGGGCAAATCTGCTGCACAAGATCCCTTTAAAGTGTTGAAGAGCAAAGAGGTCAGTTTGAGGACTAAGGTGCACCTGATCCAAGCCATAGTATTTTCAATAACCCCATATGCATGAGAAAGTTGGATAGTGACTAAGAAGGACTGTAGAAGAATTGATGCGTTTGAGTTATGGTGTTGGAAGAGAATATTGAAAGTACCATGGACTGCCAAAAGAACAAACAGATCTTTGCTGAAAGTACAGCCAGAATGCTCCTTGGAAGCATGACTTTGTCTTTGGACATGCTAACAGGAGAACCAGTCGCTGGAGAAGTAAAGTGAAGGGTCAGAGAAAAAGAAGAAGACCCTCAATGAGATGGATTGCATGGTGGCAACAGCAATGGGCTCAAACATAGCAATGCTTGTGAGGTTGGCATTAAACTGGGTAGTGTTTTGCTCTGTTGTACATAGGGTCACTATGAGTCAGTACTGTCTCAATGGCACCTAACAACAACAACAATCTTTCTGAATAACCTAGTTCACCGTATTTCCACAAATAGATGTTTCCTTCTTTGTAGACTGATTCCTACTCACCCATTAAGACACATTCAAGTGTCAGTTCCCAAATGTGTTTCCTTACACTCCAAACTCTCTCCATGTAATCCTTCAGCCCTTCATAGGGCCCTGTGAAATATTAAGTACAAAATTCAGCTTAACAAATTAATATAAAGCTAGTCAAGGGCCACTTTGAAAATATTTCATATTTTGTGAAATATGAAAGCAACAGGTAGTACTTTGTGACTGACTTCCTTCCTTTAGTATAATATTTTACAAGTTTTATGTTGTGGCATGCGTCAGTACTTTTATTTCTTTTTAGTACTGAATGTGGTACTGGGAGTTAATGCACTGGACTGCAGTCATCTAAACTGCAAGGTTGGTGGTTCAAGCTCACCAGCTTCTCTTTGGAAACACTACATAGGGTCACTATGGGTCAGAAGTGACTCGACGACACAACAACAACAACAACTATTCCATTGGGTAAATGTATATTTATTTATTCATCAGTTGTTGTTTGTTGTTAGGTGCCATCAGGTTGGTACCAACTCATAGCGACCTTATGCATAGCAAAGCAAAACACTGCCTGATCCTGGGCCAACCTCACTACTACTGCCATGCTTGAGTCCATCCATGCTGCCACTTGGCCAACCCATCTCGTCAAGGGTCTTCCTCTTCTTCTCTGATCCTCCACCTTACAAAACATGATAGCCTTCTCCAGCGACTGGTCCCTCCTGACAATATGTCTGAAGTATGAAAGATGAAGTTTGGCCATCTTGGCCTCCAAGGAGCATTCTGGCTGCACTTCTTCCAAAACAGATCTATTGGTTCTTTTGGCAGCCCATGGCACTTTCAATATTCTTCTCCAACACCATAACTCAAAGGCATCAATTTTTCTACGTTTTTCTTTATTCACTGTCCAGCTTTTGCATGCATATTCATCAGTAGACATATATTAAGAAGAATGCTGATATAAACATTCCTGTACACAATTTTGTGTGTGTGTGAGAGAGAATGTATGTTCTCAATACTCTTGAATATACACCTAGGAGTGGAATTGCTGAATCATATAGTAACTTGATGCTGTATGTAGACTTTTTAATCCGGCATTGATGATAAATTTGATTATTGCTTCTAGGAGTTCTTCTATTTGCTTGAATATTATCTGATAGAATTATCAATTGAAGATAATGAGAGTTTTGTTTCTTCCTTTTTCTGACCTTAAATATTTTTATTTCTTTTCTTAGATAATTTTTAAGTAAAAAAATTAAACCTACTTTCATTGAGTCCATTCCAACTCACAATGAGCCTATAGGACAGAACAGAACTACTCCATACGGTTTCCTAGACTGTAAATATTTACAAAAGTAAGCTGCCTCGTCTTTCTCCTGTGGAGCAGCTGTTGGATTCGAACTGCCAATCTCTCAGTTAATGGTCATCCTTAACCCACTATACCACCAATGGTCCTACATCACTATTACCTCAGTACAATATTTAATCCACTACTTATATGTCAGTTTGTCATATGGTGTTGACTTGCACATTGCTGTGATGCTGAGCAATTTGCCACTTGTATTTCAAATGCTAGCAGAGTCATCCTTGGTGAACAGGTTTCAGTGAAGCGTCCAGACTAAGACAGATTAGAAAGGCATACCAGGTGACCTACTTCTGAAGAAACTGACCTATGAAAACCTTAGGAATAGCAGTGGAGCATTGCTTGATATTGTGACAGAATATGAGTCTCTCAGGCTTGACTAGAACTGAAAATATGACTGGGCAAGAATTGCTCCTCAAAGTGGAGTTGACCTGAATGATATAGATGGAGCAAAGCATTAGGGACCTTCATTTGCTGATATGACATGACTCAAACTGAAGAGATAACATCCATACATAATTGGAACATGGAACGCATGAAGTATGAATCTAGGAAAATTGCAAGGCATAAAAAATGAAATCTAACACAGAAAGATCAATATCCTAAGCATTAATGGGTTGAAATGAACTGGTATTGGCCATTTTGACTCAGACAAACATATGATCTATTATGTCAGGAATGACACGTTGAAGAGAAATAACTTTATATTCATCATCACAGGGAACATTTTAAGATTTATCTTGAAGTTTAACACTGTCAGTAGAAGGAAAATATCCATATGCTTGCAAGGAACACTAGTAAATATTGTTCAAACTTATGCACTAACCAACGCTAAAGATGAAGAAACTGAACATTTTTGGAGTCCTGGTATGGTGCTGTAGAATAAACACTTAGCTAACCTCACAAGGTCAGAAGTTCAAACCTACCAGCTGCTGTTGCAAAGCCCTATACAGGGTCTCTATGAGTCAGAACTGACTTGACGGTACTTAGCAACAACAACAACCAACTTTTGTAGTTTGAAATTAAACATGCAATCAAGATGTGTTAATAATTACTAGTGATTGGAAAGCAAAAGTTGGAAACAAAAAGAGAATTATCAGTAGCTGGAAAATATGTCTTTGGTGACAGAAAAAACACTGGAGATCAAATAATAAAAATTAGCAAGATCAATGACTTTTTCATTGCAAATATCTTTTCAAAAACGTAAATGATGAGTATACATGTGAATGTCACAAGATGAAATACACAGGAGTCAAACTGGCTACATCTTTAAGAAGAGACGATGGAGAAGCTCATCAGAGCAAGGCCAGGGGCTGACTTCAGAATAGAAAATCAACTACTCATACACAAATTCAGGCTGAAGCTGAAGAAAATTAAAACAAGTCTACAAAAACCAAAGTACAACCTTGAGTATATCCTGTATGAATTTAAAGACTATGCCAAAAATAGAGTTGACTTGCAGTTCAAGGACAGAGGACCCTAGGACCAGCAAGGGAGATGAGCACGAGCAGAATTATCCAGAGAAGTAGCAACACCAGAGATGGAGGCAGAGATGAGGACATAGAGAAAGAAAGCAGCTGAGGACTCTAAACTCATGGAAAGAGAAACACTGAGTGCTGGAGGCCT
>NW_006408668.1:3530483-3547627 GCF_000296735.1 Chrysochloris asiatica | reverse complement strand
AGTCACTGTACCAAAAAGATTTGTTTGATGAGCAACCATTTAAAGAGGTAGCATATAACCAAGAACCTATGCTACTCAAGGAAGAAGTCCAATCTACACTGACAGACAGTATTGACCAAAAGCAAGACTCCAGAAATTGACAGAATACCAATTGAAATGTTTCAACAAACAAATGCAGTGATGGCAGGGCTCACTTATCTATGGTAAGAGATTTGTTAATCAACTCAAAGAGCTCTATATTTATGCTCATTCCAAAGAAATGTGATCCAGCCAAATATGGACATTATTGAACAATGTCATTAATAATACCACACATAAGTAAAATTTTGTTGAAGATAGTTGAACAATGATTGCAGCAGTATATTGATAGAAATGCCAATTCAGCCAGATTCAGATGAGGACAAGGAATGAGGAACATCTTTGCTGACGTCAGATTGATCTTGGCTGAAAGCAAAGAACACCAGAAAGGTGTTTATCTGTGTTTTGTTGACTGCGCAAAGGCATTCAACTGTGTGGATCATAACCAACTATGAGTAACATTACAAAGACTGGGAATTCCAGAACACTTAACTGTGCTCATGCAGAACCTGTACATAAACTAAGAGGCAGTCATCTGAACAGAACAAGAGGCTATTGTGTGGTGTAAAATCTGCAAAGATGTGTGTTAAGGTTATGTCCTTTCCCTGTACATATTCAATCTGTATGCTGAGCAAATAATGGGAGAATTTGGACTGTATGAAGACAAATGCAGCATCAGGATTGCAGAAAGACTCCTTAACAGCCTGCTGTATGCCAATGATACAACCTTGCTTGCTGAAAGTTAAGAGGACTTGAAGCACTTACTGATAAAAAGCAGACTCCAGCTTTCCGTACAGATTACAATTCAATGTAAAGAAAACAAAAATCCTCATAACTGAACCAATAGACAACATCACGATAAACTGATGAAATATTGAGGTTGTCCAGGATTTCATTTTACTTAGATCCATAATCAACACTCATGGAAACAGCAGTGAGGAAATCAAATGACATATTGCATTAGGAAAATCTGCTGCAAGTGTTAAAGTGCGAAAATGTTACTTTGAGCATTAACCTGACCTACGTCATAGGATTTTGAATCACCTCATTGCATGTGAAAGCTGGAAAATGAATCGGGAGGAGTAAAGAAGAATTGATGCCTTTGGATTATGGTGTTGGTGAAAAGTAATGACTGTCAAAAGAATAAACAAGTCTGTCTTGGTAGAAGTAAAACCAGAGTACTCCCTGGAAGTGAGAATAGTGAGACTTCATTTCACAGATTTTAGACATGATACCAGAAGCACAAATTTCCTGGAGAAGGACATCATGCATAGTAGAGGGCCAGTGTGGGGTGGGGCAAAATGGGGGTGGGGCAAAGACCCTCAACAAGAAGGATCAACACAATACCTGCAACAGTGAACTCAAACATAGCAATAATTGTGAGTGATAGTACAAGATGGAGAAGTGTTTCTTCCTGTTGTGCATGGGGTTGCTATGAGTCAGAGTAGATTCAATGGCACTTAAGAACAACATTAAAGAAAAGAAGAAATAAGGAACATTATTGTCTTTTACCTATTTCAAAAGGAAAGTTTTCAATTAAATTTAGTTGCTACAGTTTTTAGATAGATAACTTTTGTCCGATTACACAGGTTTCCTTACCTATTTATTTGTACTAAGACTTCTATGATTTGTAGTAGGTTTATCAAACATCTTTTCCTGTATTCGTTGAAATGAGCATATGATTTTTCTCATTAAAATGGTTGTGGTGGTGATTGTTATGTGCCATGGAGTCGGTTCTGAGTCATAGCAACCCTGCACAGGGTTTCCGAGGCTGTACATCTTTACAGAAGCAGTAAGCCTCATCTTTCTCCCGCGGAACCGCTGGTAGCTTCGAACTGTTGATCTTGAGGTTAGCAGCCCGACTTGTAACCACTGCACTATCAGAGCTCCTTAAAATGGCTGTAGTTATTGTTAAGCATCGGTTCCAACTCATAGCAACCCTGTATAGGGTTTCTGAAACTTCAAATCTTTGCAGGAGCAGAAAGCTTTATCTTTCTTTCACAGAGAAGATTGGTGGGCTTGAACCACTGACCTTGTGGTTTGCAGTCCAGAGTTTATCATATTTTGCTGTTGTTAAGTGCCTTCGAGTTTGTTCTGATTCATAGCAACCCTGCATAGGGTTTCTGAGAAGCAGCTGGGGGAGTTGAACTGCTGTCCTTATGGTGTATTGTATGGAGTCATTCAAATGATGTTGACGGTTATTCCTAGAATTAAACTCAATTTGATTATAATGTGTTATCCTTTTCATAAGGCTGTCCATAATATTGCTAGATTTGAATTGCTAATATTTTGTTTAGGATTTTTTCCAGCCTTAGTAGTATTGTTGGAGAGTGCTATATATTTTTCCTTTCTCATATGATGTTTATTGGGTTGGAATATCAAGATTATGTTTGCTTTATACAGAGAGTTGGGGAGCATGAGCTCTTTTGTGTATGTTCTGAAGCTTTTGTGTAATACTGGTATTAACTTGATAGAACACACCGTAAATGTCATCTGGACCCAAATTTTTTAAAAATGCTTGGTGTGGCATCATGGGTTAATACACTAGACAATTGGTTTGAACTGCAAGGTTGGCAGTTCAAGCTCACCAGTCACTCTTCAGAAATCCTATACAGGGTCACTATGAGTCAGAACTGATTTAACAGCACTTAACAAAAACAAACAACAATTATAGATACAACATTTAAATATTTATAAAAATTATTTAGGTTTTTTTCCCCCCTTATGTGCCAATTGGTAAATTGAATTTTCGTAAGAAGTCTTAAATGATAAGGTTCTTCATAGTAAGGTGGGTAGCCCAGGGGGCCTCTTGGAAAGAGTTACAAGGAAAGCAAAGACTTCGTATCAAGGACAGGTGGTCTCTCTGGTTCTCTACTGTACGCCCAGTGCCTGAGACATATACAGTAGTCACTCAGTAAATGTTCATTGAATTCTCAGTGCTAGATGATTTTTAAGAACTGTTGCCCCACATCCCCACAGAGAAGCCTCCTGAGTAGCTATGATTGGCCTGGCTGAGGCCCTCGTGTGACCCAAACCCCAACATCTGTAACTTGACTTCTTCCAGTCCCTAAGATAGTATAGTGAGTCTCTTGAAGGATGAAAGTATTAATCTCCAAACCATGCTTTTATAGTCCATTTTCTGTAAACAGATCACCCATACAATCTCTGTATTTTACTCCAGTGTGCAGTCTAACTAATTTTACCCACCTTGAAGGATGACTTTTTCTTGGGGGTGGAGGAGAATGCCAGTCCAGGTAGGGACTGGAACTTGAGCATTGAAGACTGACACATGCGTAACATCTCATAATAATAAGTTTTGTCTGCTCTTACCAGAGGACTTTTCAGGTGGAATTCATCTTGAAGAAATGCTGTGCATGTACCCAGCATGCTAAATGGGCTATTTCCTGAAAATCACTGCCTATCCTATGAATAAACATGATGCCTTCTTTTCCCTACCCCAAACTTTATTAACTCCAGTAAAGTCTTTGTTTGGGGAGACAGGGGTGGAGGGAGTGGGGTGTTGTTGTTGTTGTTAAGGTTTGCATTGCCCTCCTTGTCTCCACTTGCAGGCCTTTTCCCTATAATAAATCTTTAATGGTATGGAAACGCTGCCTTACTTGAGTATTCTTAACTAACAGACCTCTTTCTGGAAGAGTGGAGATGTGGTTAGCACTCCCTGTAACAATAATAATTCTTATATTTTAATGCTTAAAAGATCTCTAGTGATGTCCCTTTTATCATTCTTGATATTTGTTTGTCTTTTCTGTTTTTTCTGTGGTCAATGCTTACCAGAGATTTGTTAATTTTATTACTCTTTTTAAAGAACCAACTTTTGGCTTTGTTGATGCTCATTATTGTATATTTAAAGAATATTTTTATCTTTTATGATCTATTTTTTGTTATTATTTTCTTTATGCTTTTTGACGGGTTACCTTTCTCTGGCTTCTTGAAATACAGCCTTGACTCATTAATCTTAAGCATTTCCCCTTATATTTAAAATAACAAAAATACTTTATAAGATGCCATTCTTTGCATCCAGCAACTTTTTTATATGGTGATCTTTTTATTATCATTGAATTAAAATAATTTTTTACTTTGTATTATGATTTCCATTTTGACTTAAAAGAAACATGCTTCCTTTTATAATTCCAAACATATGGGGATTTGGAATTTTCTTTTTGTGATTTATTTCTATCATAATTGCACTGTGGCCAGATAACATAATAGGAATTGTTCCAACCCTTTGAAATTTGATGAGGTTTACTTTTAACACAAGAAAAGTTGCATGTGTGCTTGAAAAGAACATGAATTCTGCAAGTTATTCTTATTTCCTCTTTCCTTCTTTATTAAAATCTCATGCTACAATTGTGGACTTATCTACTCCCTGTAATTTTCTAAATGTGTTCTCATATAATTTGAGACCATGTTACTACATAGGAAACTTAGAACTTTTATATTTTCTTGGCAAACCAATCAACATAAAATATGAGTGAATGAAGAATAATGTACTAGATAAGATACATCTTACTTTCTACCTTCCTATATCCTTATAGTTTGGAGTCCTGGTGTGGTGCTGCGGGTTAATGAGCTGTACTGTAAGGTCAGTTTGAATCACAAGGTTGGTGATTCAGGCTCACCAGATGCTCCTTGGAAACCCTATACAGGGTTGCTATGGATCTGAAACGACTCAACAGCACTTAACAACAACAACAACATATTCTTATGGTTTAGTTGTAATTCTTGCAAGGATATATAGTATATTTTTAAAAAATATTTTCTAACAATGCTTTTTAACTATAGCATTCAAACTCACCAGGTGCTCCTCAGAAACCCTATACAGTGTTGCTATGAGTTGGAACCAACCAACAGCACTTAACAACAACAAAATTTTATATAATTAGCAGTATTGTTGAGGTTAAATCTACCTTCTTAGTACTTGCTTTATCTTTGCCCTATCTGTTCTTTGTCTCCCTTTGTCAACTTTGATTTATTTTATTACTGTATTTTCCCCCCTATTCATTGGAAGCTATTCTTTTTTCCCCTAAATTTTATCTGCATTTTGTTGTTGTTGAGCATATACACAGCAAAATAAACTAACTCAACAGTTTCTACATGTTCAATTCACTGACATTGATTACATTTTTCAAGTTCCTAGCTCCTATTCTAAGTTGTTCCTCTCTAATTAACACAAACTCACTGCCCCCGGAGGTTTTTTTGAGTTTCTGTTGTCACTTTGATGCCAAATGGACAATTCTTAAAGTGCACATGCTTAAGACATTCTTTTTTTTTTTTTTAACTCATTAAGATAAATTATTATTTACTTTTAAGAAAACTCTAGAAGATACTTTAAAGTGAATCTCTGTGCCTAGTAATTCCAATATATGGAGTCCTTGTTTTATTATTCACTATTCCATTTCTCATATACTTGGTCATTTTTTCACTGTGTGCTTGTAATTGAGAAATTATTTGTAAATTAAATTTGAGTATTATCTTCTCCTAGAAAGGACTTTTATTTGTTTCTGTCAGGTGCTTGGATATCATTTTAATCTATTTTCAGTGCTGGAGACTTTCTAGGTCAGCGAGAGGTATCAAAGCCTACTTGTAAGTAAAGTTTGGGCTGATTTACTTTTTATTCTGAAGCTGTAGGTTACAGTGGCTAAAATTTCCTCTAGTGTCATGGTTTTTTTTCTCCTTGGTTGTCTTTGAAAGGAGCCCTGGGCTAAGCATTTTCCTGCTAAATACAAGGTCAGTGACTCAAACCCACCAGAAATTCTGACTGAGAGAGATGAAACTGCCCCCTCCCATAAAGATCAGCAGTCTTGGGAACCCTAAGGAGCAGTTCTTATAAGGTTGCTATGAGTTGAAATAGACTTGACAGTTATGGGTGAGTTGTCTTTGAGTTTCCCTAGAGATTTCTTAAGTAGTATCTAACTCTTGCAGTTCTTTTCCATTATTCTTCCTTAGCGTAGTGGTTATGAATCGGGCTGCAAACCTTAAGGTCAGCGGTTTGAAACCACCAGCCGCTCTGCGGGAGAAAGATGAGGCTTTCTACTCCCATAAGGATTTACACCCTCGGAAACCCTGTACAGGGTCGCTATGGGTCGGAACCGACTTGACGGCACTTAACAACAACAACAACATTCTTTTATAGTGACCCTATTGATGTTCAGGAGCTCCGGTAGTGTAGTGGTTATGAATCGGGCTGCCGACCTCAGGATCAGCAGTTTGAAACTAACAGCTGTTCTGTTGGAGACAAATGAGGCTTTCTGCTCCCCTAAAGATTTACAGCCTCGGAAACCCTATACTGGGTCACTATAAGTCTGAACCAACTCTACAGCACATAACAACATTGATGTTCAGATGGAGTTTGAGTGTGGCTCTATAGAATAAACACTGGACCACAAGGTTGGTTTGAACTTCAAGGTCAGTGATTCCAACCCATCAGCCTCAACTCAGAAACCCTATACAGGGTTGCTACGAGTCAAGTAAAGTTTTACTAAAGGTAATACAAAAAGGACAGCTAGCATACATTGACAGAGAACTTCCAGAGGTTCTATCTGGATTCGGAAATGGCTGTGGAATGAGGGATATCATTGCTGATGTCCGATGGATCTTGACTGAAAACAGAGAATATCAGAAAGATGTTTACCTGTGCTTTATTGACTACGTAAAGGCTTTCAATTGTGTGGATCATGACAAGCTATGGACAACATTGAGAAGTATGAGTATTCCGGATCACTTAATTGTGCTCATGAAGAATCTGTACATGAACCAAGAGGCAGTTGTTTGAACAGAACATGAGAACACTGAATGATTTAAAATTAAGAAAGGTGTGTGACAGGGTTGTATTCTTTCACTATACTTATTCAACCTGTATGCTCAGCAAATAATCCGAGAAGCTGGGTTATATGAAGAAAAACATGGCATCAGGATTGGAGGAACACTCATTAACAACCTGCGATATGCAGATGAGACAACCTTGCTTGCTGACACTGAAGAGAACTTAAAATACTTACTGATGAAAAGTAAAGACCACAGCCTTTGGTATGGATTACATCTCAATGTAAAGAAAACAAAAGTCCTCACCACTGGACCAATAAACAACATTCTTCTCAATGGAGAAAAGATTGAAGTTGCCAAGGACTTCATTCTTCTTGGATCAACTATCTACACTCATGGGAGCAGCAGTCAAGAAATCAAATGACGTATTTCATTAGGCAAATCTGCTGCACAAGACCTTTTTAAAGTGTTGAAGAGCAAAGATGTCAGTTTGAGGATTAAGGTGTGCCTTACCCAAGCCATGGTATTTTCAATAATCTCATATGCATGTGAAAGTTGAACAGTGAATAAGGAAGACTGTAGAAGAATTGATGCCTTTGAGTTATGGTGTTGGAGGAGAATATTGAAAGTGCCATGGGCTGCAAAAAGAATAAACAGATATGTGTTGGAAGAAGTACAGCCAGAGTGCTCCTTGGCCAAGCTTCGTCTCTCATACTTTGGACATACTGTCAGAAGGGGCCAGTCGCTGGAGAAGGATATCATATTTGGTAGGGTGGAGGGTCTGAGAAAAAGACCCCTAGCAAGCTGGATTGGCAAAATGTCAGCATCAATGGGCTGAAGTGTGGCAACAATTGTGAGGTTGGCCCAGGATCGGGCAGTGTGTTGTTCTGTTGTGCATAGGGTCGCTATGAGTTGATACCAACTCAATGGCACCTAACAACAACAACACTGAGTCGTAACTGATTCAACAGCACTTAGCAACAACACTGATGTGCTGATCAGATGTCAGAGGAAGGAAGGAGTATAGTCTAGGATCTTCTGAATAGTCTTTTAGTGAACCTGTGTCCCTGAGCTGTGACCTTCACAAGTGCTTCTCAACTTTTTTTACCCCCACCACTTAAGACAGAAAGGATGGGAGGGAAATCATTGGGTACCTTGTTACTATAGTGGTAAATATCCCTTCCTGTTATGTGGGAGACTGGCATTCAATTCTTGAATGGGAATCCTGATATAGGTTTTTGGACTTCTGGTGTGGCACTGTAGGATAAGCACTGGACTGCTAACAACAAGAAAGAACACTTGGATAATGTTAAAATTATTGTTGTAAAGAACAGAAAAAGTGGATTTTAAGGACGTGTCAGGGTCAGATAGCAAAATAACTGAGCAACTGGGTAAATGAAAGAACTACATCCTGGGCAAAGTTGGCATCAGACAGACAGGAACAAGGCATAGGTTATAAAACCATAAAGTAGGCCTATAATTAGTTCTACTTCAAATTACAATGATGAGGTTTGTTATTTATGATTTAAAAAAATTTTTAATGCTATGTATCATAATAATGTTGCTTAATAGACCAGTAAAACTATTGGTAAAAGTATGCTCGTTGATTGATTTCAGGCAACACATAATTAATGTGATGATCCACGTTGGTTTTGTCAGTACCCACATGGACTAACAGATCAGGGACTCTTGGAGTCAATTAGACCAGAGACCAGGATTTCGTTCTCTACTTGTCCATTGTGTGGCAGTGGGGAAGGGGCTCTGTGAGCTTCATTTCTTCACCTACAATGGGGGACAACAACAACTTCTGTGTAGGGTTGTTTAAGAAGGCTAAATGATATGAGATAATGAGAGGCAAGTGCCTGGCATGAGCAGATGAGGTGCTCAGTAAGCACAGATTTATTTCTTCTAGTTATCTTGAGCAAAGAGCTCAGCAATGAGCTGAACAGACGGCCACGACACCCCAAAGTAGGTAGCCCAATGCCCTCCAGACATAGGCATTTTTCTCTCAGAGATTAAAGATCATCTGCACAGTAATTTGCCTGATTTTATTTACAAAGCCTATTCACTTGGAAGGAATATACAAAATCATTGTATCATGTATGGATCAGGATTTCGGGGTGGTAAAGGAAGGAATTTCTCACAATGTTCTCCTGCCCTGCTTCCATGGAAGAGCGGTGTCCTGGCTAGTGTCATCAGATACCCCTCAACCTGAGATGGCTCTCCCAGCCCATGAACCTTGCACAGAATTTGTACCTCCACCCTCACCACTACCTCCTTTGCCACCAGTGGCGTTGGGGACTCCAGGCCTCCATCTTTCCACCCTAACTTCTCCAGCAGCTGTGCAAACCTGGAGCTGGAGACAGAAACAGAGTCAGTTGTGTCCCTGAAGCAGGAGCGACCACGCAGAAGAGACAGCAGTGAGCATGTCGGTGGGGGCTGCAGGTCCAGTGGCCCCTCGAGGCTGGAGCGCCACTTGGCTGGTTATGAGAGCGTCTCCTCCCTGATGACCAGTGAGCTGGAGAGTACCAGCTTTGGGGACTCAGACGGGATGACACCATGAGCAGGTTCAGCTGGTTCCAGGAGTAGAGCGGTGCCTCCCGCCTTCTCAAACACCATCGGCGGCGTAGGAAAGAGCGGCCACCCCTCCTGGAGAGGACCTCATCTTTCAGCAGTGTCACTGACTCCACAATGTTGCTTACCATCATCACAGTAACGCTCAACATGGAGAAATACAACTTTCTGGGCATCTCCATTGTGGGCCAGAGCAATGAGCAAGGAGATGGTGGCATCCACATCGGCTCCATCATGACGGATGGGGCTGTGGCAGCTGATGGGCGCATTGTGCCTGGAGACGAGCTTTTACAGGTGAATGACATGAATTTTGAGAACATGAGCAACGATGATGCTGTGTGCGGGAGCTGAGGGGCATTGTACAAAAGCTAGGCCCCATTGTGCTGACCATGGCCAAGTGTTGGGACCCCTCTCCACAGGCCTACTTCAGCTTTTCTGAAATGAGCCCATACAGCCAGTTGACCCTGCCGCCTGGGTCTCCCACTCTGCTGCGCTGACCGGCGTTCTCCCAGCCTATCCTGACTCTTCATCCATGAGCACAATTAGTCTGGATCCTCTCTGCCTGATGGCTCTGAAGGCTGGCGTCTCTCCATCCATACCGACATGACATCTGTGACCAAGGCCAGGGCAGCTCCAGAGTCTGGATTGGAAGTTCGGGACCGCATGTGGCGCAAGATCACTATCCCAAATGCCTTTCTGGGCTCAGATGTGGTTGACTGGCTCTACCATCATGCGGAAGGCTTTCCTGAGCAGCTTGAGGCGCTAAAGAATGCCAGTGGGTTGCTTAAGGCAGGCCTCATTTGACAAACTGTCAACAAGATCACCTTCTCTGAGCAGTGCTACTATATCTTTGGAGACCTCAGTGGTGGCTGTGAGAGTTACATGGTCAACCTGTCTTTGAATGACAACGATGGTTCCCGCGGGGCTTTGGACCAGGACACCCTGGCTCCCCTACCTGGGGCTACCCCATGGCCCCTGCTGCCCACCTTCTCCTACCAGTACCCAGCTCCCCACCCTACTATGAGCTTTCATCTTACAAGTATGGTGGGGGCAGTGCCAGCAGCCAGCAGAGTGAGGGGAGCCGAAGCAGTGGGTCTACAAGACACCACAGCAGGGCAGGGAGCACAGGGAGTCCTGAGAGGAAGGCCCCTGAGTCCAAATCCGGCAGCGGCAGTGAATCAGAGCCTTCCAGCCAGGGGGGTGGGCAGCCTTCGATGGGGTGAGGAACCTGGTGGGGCTGGTGACGGGGGCCCTCCTCCATCCCTACGCACCACCCCCTGGTATGGCCCTCCCCTATAACTCCATGATGGTGGTTACCATGCCCCCACCCTCACCCCCTGTTCCTCCAGCAGTGCAACCCCCAGGGGCCCCTCCCATCAGAGACTTGGGCTCTGTGCCCCCTGAGCTGACAGCCAGCTGACAGAGCTTCCACATGGCCATGGGCAACCCTAGTGAGTTCTTTGTGGATGTCACCAAGTTGCCACTTGGTGCTCTTGCTGTGATTGGTGTCCTGTCAATCACATGCTCACAATGCCTCTGGGTGCCTTGCTCAGCCTACTGGCTGCTGCCTACAGAGGCTGTTGCCACTGTGACTCCTCCCAGCTGTGCCTGATTCGTCCCTCTTCTCTCCGGGGTGTACAAGGGACCTTTCGTTATTTTTAGCTTTATTATTTTTTTATAAGCCTTTGGAGGATTAAAAATAGACTTACTTACACTTTTTGGAGTTTTTGTTACAGACAGTCCCTCTTTTATAGGACGAATCCCTGTTCTCCTAGGCCCCTCTTCTAACCCTGAAATGTGACCTCCTACTCCAGTCAACCAGTCAGCTATGCCCTGTGCAGGGAGGTGGATGGTCAGTGGTACCCTGGGAGAAGGAAGGGGACTGGTCACCCCAGACAGCAGTTGAAGGAAACTGGGGTCTCGTGGGTCTATGTAGCTGCCTTTGTTACTCTATTTATTTTAGTGACTTGTCTAAAATACCAAATAAAGCAATAGAGGCAAACTCAAAAGAAAGAAAGAAAGAATTGATCTATGTTCAACCATTTGAGGAGGCAGCATATGATGAAGAATTAACAGTACTGAAGGAAGAAATTTAAGATTCACTGAAGACATTGGCAAAAAACAAGATTCCAGGAATAGACAGAATGCCAATTGAAATGTTTCAACAAACTGAGGCAGTGCTGGACACAAATGCCTATGCCAAGAAACTTGTAATCTACTGAAAGACATCCATATTTGTGTCCATTCCAAAGAAAGGTGACCCTACAGAATGTGGAAATTATCTAACAATATCATTAACATCGGAGTCCTGGTGCGGCACTGTGGATTGATGCGCTAGACTGCAAAGCTCTTTGAAATGCAAGGTTGGTGGTTCAAGCTCACCAGCCGCACCTTGGAAACCCTATACAGAGTTGCTATGGGTCAGAACTGACTCAATGGCACTTAACAACAACAATCACATGCAAGTACAATTTTGCTGACATCAATAAATAGTTATTTATGATTTAAAAACAAATTTGTAAAATTGTAAAGACAATTTTTTAAAAATAGTTATAGCAGTACATCAACAGGGAACAACCAGAAATTCAAGCCAGCTTCAAAAGAGGATGGGGAATGAGAGATATCATTGCTGACATCAGGTGGGTCTTAGCTAAAAGCAGAGAATACCAGAAAGATATTTACTTGTGCTGTATTGATTATCAAAGGCATTCAACTGTGTGGATCATAACAAACTATGGATAACATTGCAAAGAATGGGAATTCCAGAATGCTTAGTTGTGCTCATGAAGAACCTGTACATAGACCAAGAGGCAGTCATTTGAATACAACAAGGAGTTACTGAATGGTTTGAAATCAATAAAGGTATGTGCCAGGACTGTATTCTTTCACCATATTCATTCAATCTGTATGCTGAGCAAATAATTCTAGAGGCTGGAATATATGAACCAGAGTGTGGCATCAGGATTGGAAGACATGTTAACAACCTGCGGTATGCAGCTGACACAACCTTGCTTGCTGAAAGTGAAGAGGACTTAAAAAATACTTACTGATGAAGGTAAATTATGACAGCTTTCACTATGGATTGCATCTCAATGTAAAGAAAATAAAAACCCTCATAACTAAACCAACAAATATCATGCTAAATGGAGAAAAGATTGAAGTGGTCAAAGACTGCATTTTGCTGGGATCCACAATCAACATTCATGCAAGCAGCAGTCAGAAAATCAAACAATGTACTGCATTAGGCAAATCTGTTGCACAAGATCTCTTTAATGTTCTCAGTTTGAGGTGCGCCTGACCCACGTCATAGTATTTTTAGTAGCTTTGTATGCAAGTGAAAGTTGGACAATGACTAAGAAAGACCATAGAAGAATTGATGCATTTGAGTTGTGATGTTAGAGAATATAAAAAATACCATGGCCTGCCAGAAGAACAAACAAATCTATATTGGTAAAGGACAGTGGGAGTGCTCCTTAGAAGCCTGATGGTGAGACCTTGTTATATTATCAGGAAGGACCAGTCCCTGGAGAAGGGCATCATGCATGGTAAAGCGGAAGGTCAGTGGAAAAAGAGGAAGACCCCCAATGACATGAACTGGTATACTGGCAGCAGCTGTGGGCTCAAGTGTAACAACAATTGTGAGGATGGCGCAGGATCTGGAAAATTTGATCTGTTGTTATTAAGGTCAATATGAATCAGAACCAACTCAATGGCACCTAACAACACCAATACACACATGGACCTCAGCAGATGAAATACACAGAAATAAATTGACTGCATCTATGGAAAGAGGCATTGAAGAATCTCAACATCATTCAGTCAGAACAAGGCCAAGGGCCAACTACGTAACAGACCATCAATTGCTTATATAGGAATTCAAGTGAAGCTGAAGAAAATTAAAATAACTACACCAGAGCCTGCAGGTTAATATGCTGAACTGCAAAGTCAGTTTGAACCACAAAGTCGGTGGTTTAGACACTATGCAGAGTCGCTGTGGGTTGGTACCAACTTGGCGGCACTTAACAACAACAGTTAACTGCAAGGTCAGAGGTTCAAAGTCACCAGCCGCTCCTTGGAAACCCTTTACAGGGTCGTTATGAGTCAGAACCAACTTGATGGCACACAACAATCATATCCTGAATTTAGAGATCATCTCAGGAATAATTTGACATGGGTTCTCCTACTGCCCCTGTCCTGCACTGGGCACAGAGGTGGAGTCCAAGCAACCCAGCTTCCTGAAGATTCTAGGTGCCTGGCACCCTGAAGGCTCCCAGCACACACCTTCCCTACTGCCAAGGTGCCCAAGAAGAAGGTCAGCTCAGTTAAAGACTCTGTGAAGAGGGCGCTCAAGAAAAAAATTGGTGAAGTTGTCAGCTAAACCTGCCTCTGCAAAAGTGGAAATGAAGTTTTTATTTTTTTTAAGGCAACGGTAAAGGATAAATCTAAAGACAAAAAAAGTGCAAACAAAAGGGAACGGTAGAGCAAAGGGAAATAAGCGGAAGTGGCTAACCAAGAAATTAAAGATTTACCTGGCGAAAATGGAGACACTAAAAACGAGAAGCGCCTCTGATGAAGCAGGAGAGGAAAAAGCCAAATCTGATTAATGTTTGTCTACCATGTGGTGCTCTGGTAGCGTAGTGGTTATGAATCGGGCTGTGAACCTTAAGGTCAGCGGTTCGAAACTACCAGCCACTCCACGGGAGAAAGATGAGGCTTTCTACTCCCATAAAGATTTACACCCTCGGAAACCCTGTACAGGGTCGCTATGGGTCGGAACTGACTCGACGGCACTTAACAACAACAACCATGTGGTGCTGTAGGATCAGCACTGGACTGTGAACCACAAAATCAGCAGTTCAAACCCACCAGCTGCTCCTCAGAAATCCTATACAGGGTTGCTATGAGTCAGAACCAGCTTGATAGTACTTAATAACAACAGCAATAACCATGTTGTGTCAAGCATGTTGTAAAGTGCCGTCAAGTCTCGACCCATAGCAACCCTGTATAGGGTTTCCGAGGAGCAGCTGGTGAGCTTAAACCGCCAAACTTGCAGTTCAAACAGCTTTGCAGTCTGGCGCATTAACCCACAGTGCCACACTCAATGGCAATTCGGAGGTACCAGCATACATTTTTTGTATGACCTGAATATTTTAAATTCTATTTCCATGTTGTCTTTTGGTTGAATTGATTCCCTCATTGTGGTTCTGCCTGTCAGAACTGTGTGTGTTCTTGGTGGAATTAGTCTAGATTTCCTTATCACCTTGCTAGATGCTGTAAAAGGTTGAAATTTGAGTGTGGAGTCCTGGTGTGGCACTATGGGTTAATGCGCTGGACTGCAAAGTTGGTTTGAACCTCACGGTCGTCAGTTCAAGCTCACCAGCTGCTCCTTGGAAACCCTATACAAGGTCACTATAGATCGAAACTAACTCAATGGCACTCAACAACAACAACAGTGTATGTGATGTTAAATTATGAATTAGTAAGGAGGACTTATGACTACCAAAAATTGGGAAAACACGGTCAGCATTTCTCAAGTTAAAAGAACTGAGAAAAAATTAAAGCCTCCAGTTGCAATATTATAAGAAGCCCTGGTAGCATAATGGGTTACACATTGGGCTGTTCACCTCGAGGTTAGCAATTCAAATCCACCAGTCACTCCATGGGAGAAAGATGAGGCTTTCTGATTCCATAAAGATTTACAGTCTCAGAGTAAATTCCTATATGGAATCTACTCGATGGCACGTGGCATTGTGGGATAAAGCACTGGACAGCAAGGTTGGTTTGAACCACAAGGTAGCTGGTTCAAACTCACCAGCCACAACTTGGAAACCTTATACAGGGTCGCTATGACTCAGAATTGACTCAATGGCACTTAACAACAACAACAACAACAACGAAGCAGTGCATTCACAGGAAATTACCCGAAATTCAAATGAGATTCAGAAAAGGATATGAAACAAGGGATTAAAGAGGGCATGGAATGAGGGTTATCATGACTCATGTCAGAGGGATATTGGCTGAAAGCAGAGAATGCAAGAAAGATGTTTACCTGTGTTTTATTGACTATGCAAAGGCATTCAGCCGCTCAGATCATAACAAATTATAGATAACACTGTGAAGAATGAGAATTCCAGAGCACTTAATTGTGCTCATGTGGAACCTGGCAGTCATTCAAACAGAACAAGGGGATACTGCCTGGTTTAAAATCAAGAAATGGGTGGACAAGGATTGTATCCTTTCTCTATATTCAGCCTGTATGCTGAGCAAATAGTTCCAGAAGCTGGATTGTATGAAGAAGAGCACAGCAACAGGATTGGAGGAAGGCTCATTAACAACCAGCTATATGCAGATGAAGTACCAAACTGGTGCTATGGGGTTATTATTGGACTGCTCTAGTGCTGTAGGATCAGCAATGGACTGCAAACCACAAGGTTGACCGTTCAAACTCACCAGCTGTTCCTTGGAAACACTATACAGGGTAACTATGTGTTGGAACTGACTCAACGGCACTTAACAACAACAATCTAATGGTTTGAGTCATGTTGTAGAATCAGCAGTGGACTGCTAACTTCAAGGTTGGTGGTTCAAACCCACCAACCACTCCTTGGAAACCCTATATAGGGTCATTATGAGTCAGAATTGACTTGACAACACCTAACAACAATCTAAAGGTTAGTGGTTCAAATCCACCAGCCACTCCTTTAAAGGTTTAGTTTCAGAAGCACTAAGGAACAGGACTGCTCTGTCCTTAGAGTCAGCAAGAATTGGAATCAACCCAATGGCAGTGGGCACTTTAGTTTTTATATGCAGATGACACAACCTTGCTTGATGAAAGCAAAGAGATTTGAAGCACTTAGTGAAAGATGCAGTAGGATGCCAAGCTGTTCCAGTGACGAAGTCAGTAATTGATTTAATCAGTGGGGAAAGGCATACTAAATGACTTTGCTAAGTTGGAAACAAAATTGCTAATGTCCTAAGAGGACAAAAAACTATTATTTCCTCTAGCAGACAGAAATCTTTTGCAAATGTTCTTGGAAAATCTACGATTAGGATTCTGGAAAGATCAAAGACTTAGATCTCCAATCAATGCCCATAGAAGCAGCGGCCCCTACAAATCAAACAATGTATTATATTGGGTCAATCTCCTACAAAAAATCTCTTTAACATGCTAAAAAGCAAAGATGTCACTTTGAAGACTAAGTTATGTGTGACTCAAGTCATGGTATTTTCAATCGCTTTATATGTACATAAAAGTTGGACAATGAATATGGAAGACCAAAGAAGAATGAATACATTTGAATTATGGTTGGGAAAGTATGTTGAAGAGATCATGGACTGCCAGAAGAACAAACACATCTTGGAAGAAATGCCAAAATGCTCTTTAGAAGCAAGGATAGTCTCAAGTACTTTGGATATGTTATCGGATATGGATGTTGTTGTTAAGTACCGTGGAGTCAGTTCCGACTTATAGTGACCCTGCATAGGGTTTACAAGGCTGTAAATCTTTACGGGAGCAGAAAGCCTCATCTTTCTCCCGTGGAACAGCTGGTAGTTTCGAACTGCTGACCTTGAGGCTCGCAGCCCGACTCATAACCACTATGCTGCCAGAGCTCCTTAGGGGTAAATTAATTAAATTTGACCAAATATAGCAGGCTCGTTTTCAAATTGACAATACTGCATGGCTTGCTAATGATGTTATAAATTTTGACAGA
>NW_006408668.1:3524785-3530383 GCF_000296735.1 Chrysochloris asiatica | reverse complement strand
CCAGAGCTCCTTATCGGATATGGGTATGTCCCTGGAAAAAGACATTAAGTTGTAGGTCAGGAAAAAAAGGAAGACCCTCCATGAGATTGACACCATGGCTGCGACAATGGGCTCAAACAGAGCAATGCTGGCGAGGCTGCTGCAGGACTGGGTAGTGGTTCACTCTGTGGTTCACTCTGAACAACAATGTAGATTTAAAAGTCACAAGAAAACTCGTAATAAATTAGTAGTATTCATGAATCATATTCACTAATCAATTTAGTCATGTTTCAATTAAACATTCTACTGTGAAAAAGTACAATTGAGGAACTGAGATTACTTTTTACATTTTTATGTTCATAAAACTTTAAAATTTGCTTTAGCAAAAGCTATTTTTCACAAAAATGATCAATGAATCTATGACAACTGATTTTATCTTTTAATGACTAGAGATCCAACTGAACTTTAACTCCATTCATTCTGTGCTGGTTTCAATTGACCTTTGTCTTAACCTTAATGTTTGACAGACATTCCCTAGCCTTGAGTTCACCAAATTTTGTCAAGTGAATGAAGCATTATTGCTTCTCTATATGCCACAGAAAGAAGCAATAATGCCAAAAGAATGAACAGTTCTGTGTTGGAAGAAGTACAGCCAGAGTGTTCCTGGAAACCTGAATGACCAGACTTCGTCTCTCACACTTTGGACATATTGTCAGGAGGGACCAGTTACTGGAGAAGGATATCATGTTTGCTAAAGTGGAGGGTCAGAGAAAAAGAGGAAGACCCTCAACGAGATGCATTGGCACAGGGGCAGCAGCCATGGACTCAGGTGTAACAACAATTGTGAGGTTGGCCCAGGACCAGGCAGTTTCGTTCTGTTGTGCATGGGGTTGCTATGAGTTGGTACTGACTCAATGGCACCTAACAACAACAATAACAATAAAATTTCATTTTAGAAAACTTCAATCATATATTTTATTTTCCCCTTAATAATAATATATTTATTGATGCTATTATAAAGATAACATATGAGCATTTTCGTTATTCCACCACTCGTCTGTCAGTGTGTCGTACTGTGGTGGCTAGCATGTTGCTGGAAGCTATGCCACTAGCATGTTAAACACTAGCAGGGTCACCCATGGTGGACAGATTTCAGGGGAGCTTCCTAACACAAACTAGGAAGGAGAGGCTGACCTCGGAATGATTAGCCACTGGAAACCTTAAGAATCATGATGGAACATTGCCTGATGTAGTATCACAGGATGAGTTCCTCAAGTTGGGAAGGACTGAAAATACAACTGGGGAAGAGCTGCCTTATCAAAGAAGAGTTGACCAGGAATCTGTAGGCATTTGTTAATGTTAGCTGTTGTCAAGTTAATTTCAACTCAGAGTGACCCTGTGTACAACAGAATGAAGCACTGCCCGGTCCTTTGCCATTCTGGCTTCTAAGGAGCATTCTGACTGTACTTACTCCAGCACAGATTTGTTCATTTTTCTGGTAGTCCATGGTACTTCTATTTTTCCCTGATTATTATTATTATTTTCTTGATAGCCCCAACTGGCTATCCTGTTCCAAGCAATTGTGATGTGAAACAATTGCACTGATATATTTTTTACATCATACATGCCATAGCAAACATGTATGATGTAAAAATATATCAGTGCAATTGCCTAGGATATCTAAATATCATACTTTAATGAGTATCTGGGAAATAAAACTTATTTTAATATTTATTTTTAATAGATTGATTTTTTTAAACTTTATTGTACAAGGCAATCTTCAGAAATATTTCTGAGTATCATATTTCACCATTATAGAAGTCATGTTATTAGAGAAAATATAATTAAAATAGACTAAGAGGTCAAACTGTCCTGTAATAAACATGTCATAACAACACAACAGATGCTGGCATGGTATCCTGACCTTCAAGTTTCAAACAAAAATAATGTATAAGCTCTTTTATTTATGAAAAAATAAATATACATTGTTTCCCTTCCAGTACATGGGGGGAGGGGGGAAGGAAGAAAGCAATTTCCTCCCCCCTCCCTTCTCTTTTCCTTCCTTTTCTATATAACTGCCTTCTCCATCACCAGAGTTAGCATGTATCTAGACTCTACCCAATGACTAATTCTCCCTTCCCTCCCACCTCTGGTAACCATCAGAGAAAATTTCTTTTAGAATGAAAACCTTTTCTTGACTTTTTTACAGTAGTGGGCTCATACGACATCTATTCCTTTGCAATTGGCTAATTTTACTCAGCTGATGGGCATCTGGGCTGTCTCCATCATTTTGCTGTTGGGGAAAATGCTGCAATAAACATGAGCATGCACCGATTTAGTCATGTTACTGCTCTTATTTCTTGAGAATATATATTAAGTAGAGAGATTGCTGGGTTATACAGTATTTCTATTTCCAACCCTCTGAGAAAGCGCCATACCATTTTCCACAGTGGTTGTTGCACCATTTTACAGTCTCACCAGCAGTGGACGAGGGTCCCATACTCTCTACACCCTCTCCAGCATTTGTTATTTGTTTTTTGTTTTGTTTTGTTTTTTAACTTTGCTATTAATGCTGGAGTGCGATGATTTCTCATTGTTGTTTTGATTTACATGTGGCCTTGTAGAATAATTACTAGACTGCTAACCAAACAAGATCAATGGTTCAAACCCACCAGCCACTCTATGGAAATCCTATGCAGGGTCGCAATGAGTTGGAAGCAACTCAATGACACTTAGCAACAACAACAACAATGGCTAGTAGAAGTCCTGGTGTGGTGCTGTAGGATAAGCAGAAGCATTAAGTAAAATGAAGATAGGTATTTCAACTACTCTAGTTATTGTTAAGTGTGGCCAAGTAATTTTAGACTCATAACGACCCTGTATAGGGTTTATAAGGAGTGGTTGGTGGGTCTCAATCAGTAACTAGCCCAGTGATTATCCTACAGTGCCTATTCAATATTGATAAGGGGCTTCCTTATCTGGTTCCTGTTCACAAAGGGAATATTTTCCATTTCTCTCCAGTGAGAGTGATGTTGGCTGTTAGTATATATGTTAGTATAATTATACCCTTAATTATACTGAGAAATTTCTCTTCTATTCTTATTTTGTGGAGTGTTTTTGTCAGGAATGGGTGTTGGGTTTTGTCAAATGCCTTTTCTGTATTGATTGATATGATCATGTGACCTTTCTCCTTTGTTTTATTTACATAGTGGATTATGTTGATTGTTTTCCTAATCATCCCTGTGTACCTGGTATGAATCCCCCTTGGTCATGATGCATTATTATTATATATATATTTTTTTGGTAAATTGCTGAATTCTATTGGCTAAGATTTTGTTGAGAATTTTTATATCTATGTTCATGTTCATGAGGGATATTGGTCTACAATTATCTTTTTTAGTGATGTGCTTGCCTGATTTTGGTATCATGTTTGCTTCATAAAATGAATTCTAAAATCGTCCATCCTTTTTTATATCCTGGAATAATATGAGTAGAATTGATGTTTGCTGTTCTCAATATGTTTGGTAGAATTCACCAGCAAAACAATCTGACCCTGATTCTTTTGGTTGAGAGCTCTTTAATGAATAGATTAATTTTATCCTTTGCTATAAGTCTACTAGAGTTTTTTACTTCAGTCTGTGATAGTTTAGGTAGGTCATGTGTTTCTAGAACTTTTCCCATTTCCTCTAGCTTTTGAAATTTGTTGGAGTACAATTCTTTCCAGTATTCTATTATTGTCCTTTCTGTTGGGTCTATTGTGACGTTATTCACGTTATTTGCATTAGCTCCTTTCTTTTGTTAGATTTGCCAATTTTATTTGTCAGTTTTATTAATCCTCTCAAAGAAAAAAACTTCTTGTCTTGTTGATTCTTTCTATTGTTTCCTGTTTTCTACTTCATTTATTTTTGCTTTATCCTTTCTTATTTCTTTTCTTAGTTGGCTGTAGGATCACTGTGTTGTCCTTATTGTTATTGTGGGAGATATTGGATTAGGGTGTTGATTTTGGTTCTCTCTTCTTTTTGGATGTGCACATTTATTGCTAAAACTTGCCCTCTGAACACTGCTTTTGCTCTGTCCCAAAGGTTTTAGTGTATTGTGTTTTAAATTCTCATTTGATTCAAGGCAATTTTTAATTTCATTTATTTCTTCTATTGTTGTTGCTGTTAGGTGCCTTTGAGTCAGTTGCGATTCATAGCAACCACAATACACAATAGAACAAAACATTGCCTGGTCCTGGGTCATCCTCACAATTGTTATGCTTGAGACTACTGCTGCTGCCACTTTGTCAATCCATCTCGTTGGGGTGCTTCCTCGTTTTCTCTGAACCTCCACTTTACCAAGCATGATGTCTTTCTCTAGGGACTGGTCCCTCCTGATAATATGTCTGAAGTATGAGAGGCCAAGTTTCACCATTCTGACTTCTAAGGAGCATTCTAGCTGTACTATTTCCAACAGAAATTTCTTTGTTCTTTTGGAGGTCCATGGTACCTTTAATATTCTCCTCCAACACCATAACTCAAAAGCATCAATTCTTCTACAGTCTTCCTTATTCACTGTCCAGCTTCTGCATGTAGATGAGGTTATTGAAAATACCATGGCCTGGGGTCATGAAATTGAAGACTTCTACAGGTTCTTCTCTCTCTGTTTGCTTTCATTTCCTTTTATATCTTTCAAGGTAAAAAGCGATGCAGGCCACACCCAAGGGAAACTTCCCTTACAGTTGACCAAGACTGTGACCTTCTTAAGGGTGTTTCATCACACTCTAATCCCCTTACACACATCAGGTTGAGCATATCAGATCACATCACGGGGATGATTATATCATTACAGACCTGCCACATTACATCATTACATAACAGCTAAACCACTGACAATCATGGCCCAAGCCAAGTTGATTGATACTTTGGGGGGAACACAATTCAATCCATAATATTAAACCAGTTACTACTGAGTTGATTACAACCTAAGGTGACCCATGAGTGTCAGAGTAGAATTGTGCTCCCTAGGGTTTTCAGTGTCTGACTTCTCAGCTGTAGATCACCAGGCCTTTCTTCTAAGGCTTCTCTAGTCAATTTAGACCTCCAATCATTTGGTTAGTAGCCTAGCACGTTAACCATTTGTACCACCCAGCAACTCTTCTGTGATTGCTACTGAATTGTCTATCTTTTTCATATTTCCTATCTTGATATGCTTTGTTTTAAATTCTCTTTGTGAATTGATTTTTCAAGTCATTTACCTGTTTTTCTATTGGGGTGCTTGGTTTTATTTGTTTTTTTCTTACTGATTTGAAAGGGCCCTTCCTGGAGCCATCAAGGCAAGCAATCAAGTCCTTCAGGACAAACTCCCCTCCAAGACTGAAATTCAAAGGGAAAACATGAGCAGACATGTAAGCTTGCTTGTGACCATGTTGGTCTATTGGCGAATGGAAGAAGGGGAAAAGCAGCAATGAAGAAATGGGCTTAGTTCAACCACATTCCATAGATACCCATCAACCTGGAGATGAGAGAGAGAAGAAGGGCTGGTTAATCCAAAATGTGGTGAGAACTCAGGACTCCTGAGCCCATGGACAAAGACATAGTCAAGGAGGTCTACAGCTAAGAGTGAAGAGGCCAGCTGATA
>NW_006408668.1:3486076-3499631 GCF_000296735.1 Chrysochloris asiatica | reverse complement strand
CTTGAGATATCAAAGAGATTGTCCGATGATTTCCGCATTCCTTTGGGTCACCTCTCTTTGGAATGGGCACAAATATGGATCTCTTCCAATCAGTGGGAGGAAGAGTGGGATATATATGAACATATATATATATATATATATACACAGTCCTGGTGTGGTGCTGTGGATTAATGTGCCAGACTACAAAGGCATTTGAATTACAAGGTCAGTAGTTCAAGCTCACCAACTGCTCCTTGGAAACCCTATACACAGGGTCGCCAGGGGTCAGAACCAACTCAACAGCCCTCAACAACAATATATATATAAGTTTGAAAGAGGATATTTGTACATGGATATTTACCTTGCCTGAACACAACTATGAACGTGGTGGCGCATACAGTGGGCAAAATGATGAAACCTTCTTACATATGATCAAGCATCTTAAGGCAATGAGTTCCTAGGCCTGGGGGATCAAGACCTTAGTCTCAGGGGCCACCATGGTCAATTGGCATAGCATATTCTACATTCTATTTTAGTGATAGTGTCTGGGATTTTAAAGGTTATGAGTGGCCATCTAAAGTACAGTTATTGGTCTTTCCATGCACAGAAGAAATAAGAGTGATGAATATTCAAGAGATTTGGAATCAGTTAGTTCACTGGACTGATGGACCATGCCAACATCAGTTCCTACGACTCTGAGACCAGAACTAGATGGTGCCCAACTACCACTACCAGCTGTTCTAAAAGGGATCACATTAGAAAATCCCAGATAGAGCGGCAGAGTATATGAAACAAAACTCAAAATTATTAAAAATATATACATGGAAGAAAATATACTAAAATGAGAGTACTGATTTTCCTCTAGGAGTGATTTTTATTTCTTGTTGCTTATTTCGTGTTGAATTTGGGTGTATTAATCAAAGGAAATGTTTCTTAAATAAAAAAGAAGAAAGACACTGATAGCCATAGGACTCCTGGTGTGTCGCTGTAGGATCAGCACTGGACTGCGAACCACAAGGTCAGCAGTTCAAACCCACCAGCTGCTCTTTAGACTGTACAGAATCTCTTTGAGTCAGAACAGACTTGATGGCACTTAACAACAACAACTAATAGCAATAAACAAAGCAGAAAGGTTGAAAATGAGAGGAAGACACAAGAACTCTTAAGGGAAACTTTCCTGGGCAAGCCAGTCACGCCAAAGGAAATACCTCGGTTACAACACAATCCAGCTTTGATTGATTCAGTAATTCAGAAATGCTTTAATGAATGCCTACTCTGTGCTAAGTACTGGCTAGATGGTATGTGTGCGGAGAGGAAGGTGTGTGATGGGGAACGACAAGACACATTCCCTTTCTTTATAACAATTATACTTCAGTGGGGGAACACAGACAATATCCAAGAAACAAACTAATATCATCACAAAATGCAAAAGACTCTATAGGTGAGGAACTTGTGCCAAGCCGGGGCACACAGGAAGGGAAGGAAGGATGATCAAAATAAGGCTATATATCTTAACTATAGAATGGTCCATGTGCCTGCACCAAATCAGACCGTAGAACAAAAAGTTTTAGAAAGTGTTACAGCAAGAATGGGTAAAACAATTGAAAAGGATTAGAAAATTACAGAGAAGCCCTAGCAAAGTAGTAGATTACAAACTGGACTGCTAATCTCAAGGTCAGCAGTTCAAATTAGCCAGTCACAGATTTTTTTTCATTTTTGTTTTTCTCACAAAAACCTATACAATCTCTATGAGACAAGAACTTAGTGAGATTTGTTATGCCTAAGGAGCTCTGGTAGCGTAGTGGTTACGAATTGGGCTGCGAACCGCAAGGTCAGCAGTTCGAAACTACCAGCTGCTCTGCAGGAGAAAGATAAGGCTTTCTGTTCCCGTAAAGATTTACAGCCTCGGAAACCCTGTACAGGGTCGCTATGAGTCGGAACTGACTCCACAGCACATAACCACCACCACCACCACCACCATTTCCCAGATGAGGAGACAAAGGTCTTAGTTTCTAAAGCACCCAGGTTGGTATTTCCTGTTCTAACAGGCTGCCTGTTATTGCTCATCTCATATGCCACTTCAGGGAAGTGGCATCAAACACTTTAGGTTAAATCAGTTCACCAGCTGGCTAAGACATACTTGCACGTACGTGTCTGAAATTCAGGACTGCTCCACTGAAGGTGGAGACTCACTCAGCAGCCTTTCCCAGTTGGGGAAGGAGGTAATTCTTCAGTCACCAGAGGGAGAGCCTGTGCGCCATGCTCATCAAAAAGTCAGACAACACACAAACCCAGGACTGTAGGACCTCCTCTGATCTATCATTAAGTTAATGGACAACATTGTCACCATTCATTGACTACCTACAATGTGAGACATGTTTTCATATGTTGTCTTATTTTGTTTTCCCTATCTATCACCATGCATGTCCTTGAGTGGTACAAAGGGCTACATGCTCAGCTACTAACTGAAAGGTTGGTAGTTCAAATCCACTTTGAGATTGGAAGAAATACCTGGATATCTACTTCAGAAAGTTCAGTCTTGAAAACCCTTTGGGGGACAATTTACTCTGCATATATGGGGTCACCATGAGTTGGAATGAACTCAATGGTAACTGGTTTCCTCATTGCTGTTTGGTTTCAGTACTTCCATTGTTATTATGAAGTTGTTAAGTGCCATGGAGTCTGTTCTGACACATAGAGACCCTGTATAGAGCTTCTAAGGAGCAGCTGGTAGGTTTGAACTTCCAACCTTATGGTTCATAGTCTAGTACTTACCTTACAATGCCATGCCATGAGTCTGGACTACCATAGGAGGTTTTCATTATGACCATTTATAAGTGAGGAAAAGACATTCAGAGAAGGTTAAGGAATTTTTTAGAGCTTCACAATTACAAAGTGGCAGAGCCAGAATTTAAACCCAGGTGTGTCATATGATTATGGAAATCCAGCAAGTTTCCCCAGAGACTTCTGCCTGTAAGACACTTCATTAGCCCCAAAGGCTAAGGATACAGGGAATGACATCAAGAAATGAGCAACAGAGGTTTTGCTTCTTGGCAAAAATGGTAACAAGAAAGAAAAGCAAAGAGAATACTGAAGCCTCCAAGAGTGAGCATTTCCCTAGCTTTAGTCCTCAACACAGGCCAGAAACCAGAAACAGAAGCAGCAGGGCCTGCTGGGTAATAAAGCCACCTCATCAGCCTAAAAACAGAGCCTACCACCAATCAGGTCCAACTCTTTTATTGTTTATCCATTTATTCAATCAACATTTATTTGAGCACCTACTTTCCACCAGACACCATTCTGGTTGCTGAGGACCCCAAGACAAATAACACATGACTCTTTAGCTCAAGTAAAGAAATGTGTGCTTATGATTTGTTGTCATTAGCTGCTGGTGAGTTGACCCAGACTCATGTTGACTTTATGTACAACAGAATGAAATGTTGCCTGGTTCCCCATTGTACTGGGTAGGGTTCTGTATCAATGTGACAAGACCAGGATCTACAGAGGTTTAGCAGTTGGAACATGCTTATCCCCATCGTGATGAAACCTAATACAGGCACAGTTAGTTCTAAGATGAGAGGTTATAAGCAGCCAGTCAACTAAAGAGATGCTTCCTTTGGGTGTGGTCTGCTCCTAATATAATTGACATTGGAGAGGAACTCTCTCTCTCCTCTACTGGGGACTTGGGACTCTACAATTTTAAGATAATAAGTTTCACTTTATATGTATGTTATTGTTGTTGTTGAGTGCCGTTGAGACAATTCTGACTCATAGCGACCCTGTATAGGGTTTCCGAGGAGCATCTGGTGAGCTTGAACCATGGACCTTGAAGTTTAAATGGCTTTGCAGTCTGGCGCATTAACCCACAGCATCACACCAGGACTCTGGTATATGTATACATGCATATATTTCACTGGTTTTGCTTCTCTAGAAAACCCACCTTAAGACATCCATCACCCTCACAGTTGCTAGCATGTGAGCCCATCCTTGTGGCTCTCCATCTTACGAGGGAGAATTCCATCTTACAAGGGGTTTTCTCCCTCACCCCTACTGGCTCTCTGTTGTTGTTGTTATGTACCGTGGAGTCGGTTCCGACTCATAGTGACCCTGTACAGGGTTTCTGAGGCTATAAATCTTTACAGGAGCAGAAAGCCTCATCTTTCTCCTGAGGAACAGCTGGTAGTTTTGAACTGCTGACCTTGCGGTTCACAGCCTGATTTGTAACCACTATGCTACCAAAGCTCCTTACTTCACCCAAAATAATGCCCTATTCCAGCAATTGATCCCTCCTGATGATGCATCCAAAGGAAGCAGGTCAGACAATCTTCTAGTGTGATCCATAGGGTTTTCATTGACTAATTTTTGAAAGTAGATCACCAGGCCACCACTTGTCTGACAGTTTGTCGTACTGTGGTGGCTTGCATGTTGTTGTGATACCCATAGTGGATAGGTTTCAGTAGAGCTTCCAGTGCCAAAATATGACCTTGAATATATCCCAGCTGAATTTAGAGACCATCTTAAGAACAGATTTGATGCATGAAATATTAATAACCAAAGATAAGAGAGCTGTGGGATGACATCAAGAACACCCTACAGGAAGAAAGCAAAAGTCATTGAAAAGGCAGGGATAAAAAAAAGAAGAAAAAAAAATGGATGCCAGAAGAGACTCTGAACCATGCTCTCCAGGGTCAAGATGCTAAAGTGCATGGAAGATATGAGGAAGTCAAAGAGCTGAAGTGAAAATTTCAAAGGCTGCTCTAGAAGACAAGACAAGTAATACAATGAAATGTGCAAAGACTTGGAGTTAGAAAAACAAAAGCATTTCTCAGGCTGAAAGACCTATATATAGTTGAAGGTTCAAAGAAGCCAAGTTCCTTCTTTGAACAGTTGAGCAAAAGTCTCATTAGACATGACAAAACTGGCTTTGTCTGCTCCCACCTTAACTATACTCCACGTGATCCGGTGTGAGACATCATATCTGAGGGTTTGCACAGCTATGGTCTCAACAATCAGCTCAGGCCATAGCTCTGGGCTCCTGGGTCTCTACACCTGACTCCTACCAGGCCTGGAATCCAAATGTTTTGACACCCTGAACAGATCCCCTAGCTACTCCCTTGTTCATTGGGATTGGGAGCCTCACAAGTGGTCTACACTGTCCCCACTGCCCGATTCTGGTCATTTCAACTTCTTGGAAAGTCTAATAGTGTCTAATAGCTGGCTGTCTTCCATACCCTCTGTTTTCCTCTGGGTCTTATTCCCAACATGTGTCTAGTGTATATCTGGCCCTTACCTTTCCCAGCTGCCCTCAGCAGCTTGCTTTTAAATCTAATTTGATCTTTCCACCTGTCCTCTGGGCTTCTTATTCCCAATATGCCTTGCACTCAGGCCCCATTTGTTGCGAGTTCTTTCCATGAAGACAGGAGAAAAGATTTATAGCACAGAGAAGCAGTAATTTCAGCATGTTCTGTTAATGGGCCATTCATTCTCTCAGACCAAAGATGTCTAAAAAGCCTGAGGTCAGAACAGGATATTTATCAAGGAAAATGTGTCTGTGTTAATTAATAATAGCCATTGCCTAGAAAGATATTAAGGGTGTGAAAAGCAGCAGATGTAACCAAAAAGATTAAATGGGAAGGTACTAAACAGAGAGCAAAGAGAACAGGGAATTCGTTCTTAATCAAACATCAGTTCCCACATTTGTGTATAACGTTGTGAGTCCAGAGAGAAAAGACCATGGAGGCAAAGCCTGTGGGAGGCTATAGTAGTCAATTCAGCAGGGACTTTTACAATTTTATATGTTGCTTATGATGGAGTTATGTCTTATTCTCGGTGCTCTATTGGCCTGGTAGTGTAGTGGTTACGAATCAGGCTGCGAGCCTCAAGGTCAGCAGTTCGAAACTACCAGCGGTTCTGCGGGAGCAAGATGAGTCGGTCTGCTCCCATAAAGATTTACGGCCTTGGAAACCCTGTGTAGGGTCGCTGTGAGTCAGAACCGACTCCACGGCACATAACAACAACAACAACAACAACTATTGGCCTATGTCGACCATCCTCAAGGCCTTTACAAAGTGCTTCAAAAGTTCATGGAAAAATTCCATTCTCTTTAAATTCCATTGTTCCGTGAACTTTTTAAAACACTCTTGTATCTCCCTTTCTGGCTAGTTCCATAAGAATGATGAAGCACAATGGAGAAAGCATGGGAAATGTTCTCATATTCTAATAATCAGCTGAGCTAAACACAGACCCACATGCAGAATAACAGTGGTAGGTGAGCAGGGTGTGTTGCAAAGAAGAGGGTCCTGACGCTATTGTAGCAGAGGTTTAAGCCTCAGCAAAGAGTCATCTAGCATGGAGAAGAGTGTCTTCAACAACTGCCCTGCTAAACAATAAGTCGAGGAGGGGAGAATTGTGTATGTGTATGTGTGATGGTGCCTACAGTCAGTCTTCTATAATTTCAAAACAACCAACTGCTGATAGATCTACTCATACTCCTGTAGGAAAATGCAAATTTTGTACCATTTTCTATTCCTTTTTTTAACTAGTGCTCATCATGGTGTAGCACTGTGGGTTAATGCGCTGGATTGCAAGGTCAGTTTCAACTGCAAGGTTGGTGGCTCAAGCTCATCATCCATTCCTTGGAAACCCTATGCAGGGTCACTATGAGTTGGGACCTATTTAATGGCACTTGACAACAACAACATTATACTGGGTCATATTTTGTCAGTCATTAAAAGAAACAAAGAAGGCTTCAAGAAAAAAGCATTTTATAGAGTGATCAACCATACAAGATCAACAGGGCAGTATTGAGTGTCATTACATTGTGGAGATTGCAGTCAATATCATGAAATGAAATGTGCATGAATTGTTGAATGGAAAACCAATTTGCTTTGTAAACTTTCACCCAAATTACAATAGAATAAGAAGTTGAAAGAAAGAAAGAAAAATTAGTTTGGGTTACATATGTATATGCATTTGTTGAAATTATCTAATGATACACTTAAGATTTGTGGATTTTCATTGATTTAAATTTAATCTCAACAGTAAAACAAAATGAATTTCAAAAAAAAAAGGAAGAAAGAAGAGACTTCTGACAAGTTGGCGGACTGGGCAGACACACTACAGGGACCCTCTACAACAAAGATAAACGAGACTAAATAAAACAAACACATGAGAATTCTGGAAACCTGAACTTCAGAGGAAAGATTGGAGAAGTGGATTGAGTGCTTGTTGGAAGAAGCTGAGTGGGGTCAGTTAAAAGCGGCACTGACACTTGACCTTTTGTGAGCAACTTTGATGACTGAAGGTGGACTGGCAGAGCAGATTCACACAGGTGATGGGATAGGAGACAGCAATTGTGCCCATACAGCCCAGCCACAATCATATCCCCTGCATCCACCCACTGGGCAAGAGTCAATATCAGCTTCTATACTAATCAACAGTAGAGAGCAGCCAATACCAGCCAAACCCACCCTAAACTGATGTGCATGAGCAGTAAACAGAGAACAGTGCACAGGCTTCCATTCTCTAACTACTTCCACAGAAGACAGTTGATGAGAATCTAGGAACACACCAGCATACAAGCATCAATTACATGCAAATGTCCCAGAGACAACAGACAGCTTTAGAACATATGAAGAAACAAGAGAGAATGACTCAAACAAATGAGTAAAATGCAGAACCAGAAAATGTTTCTGTGGAAGAATAGATTATGAAACTAACTGAAACAGAATTCAGAAGAATGATATTTATGTACCTTCAAAGGAATGACAAAAAGATTGAGGAAAGTAAAAACACAGAAAGTTTTGAAGAATTCAGGAAAACACTATAAGAATAAAGAGACAAAATAAATGCAAATTTTGAAAAAATAAAAAGCCTGCAATTAGAAATCCAAAAGATTAATACTAAGATTTCAGAAATGAGCAATCCATCGAAAGGACAAAAGAGTAGATTCAAAGCAATAGAAGCCCAAATTAGTGAGCTTGAAGATAAATCTCTCAAACTAGTATGCTAGAAGAACAATCAGAGGGAAAAAATGCATTCATGAAAGATGAGAAAATAAGCATAAAGGAAGCTAAATGATCCCCAAATAGGATAGATCCCAAAAGAAAATCACCAAGACATATTATAAGTAAACTTTACAAAAAGACAATGAAAGAATCCTGAGAGCAGCTCTGTAAAAACGAAAAGTTACCTACAAAGGAGAACCAACAAGACTAAGCTTTGATTTCTCAAAAGAAACTGTGTCTGCAAGATGGTAATGGGGTGACATATACAAAATTCTGAAGGGAAAAAATGTCCAACCAAGAATCATACACACAATAAAGCTGTCCCTCAAACATAACAGTGAAATTAGGACATTTCAGAGAAACAGAAATGAAAGAAATTTTCAATAATCAGACCAATTTTATAAAAAAATTCTAAAGCATGTTCTTTGGCCTGAGAACAAACAACATGAACATACATGACAACATCACCCAGAACTCAATCCAGATATCGAAGTAAAACAAATCTACAAGACTGAAAATAGGGAACAAGCGAAATCAATTTATACTGACATCAACTACAAAGCAAAAAGAAGGAAAGGTGTAGATAGATACCAAGGTCCCATATGACAAGGAAGTCTAGTAGATTTCAAGATAAAACAGACTATTTTAAATGGGGAAAATGATAAATTACAGGATAACCTCAAAGAAAGTAATACACCTTCACATCAAAATAGAAAAGAGGAAAATCAGAAAGATTTAATAAATATTAACACAATAGAAATGAAAAGAAAACCCATAAACAAGATGAACTCAGCACAGAAAATTATGTGGAACAAAGAAACCAGTAGTAATATAAATGGATTAAATGCATCAATTAAAAGACAGAGAATAGCAGAGTTGATGGAGACAGCCTAAATGTCCATCAATAGTAGAATGGGTAAACAAACTATGGCACATACACACAATGGAATTCTATGTAACATTGAAGAATAATGATGAATCTACAAAATACCTCACAGCATGGATGAACCTAGAGGACATTGTTGTTGTTGTCGTTAGGTGCCATCGAGTCAGTACATTATGTTGAGTGAAATTAGTCAATAGAAAAAGGACATAAATTGTACAGGACCACTGGTGCAAAAAAGTTAAGAAACGGTTTTCTTGAAAAAAGAAATATTCTATGATGGTTACCATGTAGGGGAAGTTAGAAAAAAGTCTTCACAAGCTAAAGAGTAGACACATGTTAACATGGTGTGATGAGGCCGGCAATATACAACAAGAGGGATGTTGTCAGAGGAAAGATGAAGGTAGCAGGAGACATGGGGAGGAGGAGTAAAAGAGCTAAGGAAAATAGAGATAAATACTGTTAACTGATGGTACATAGAGGAGACTGTAATCATTGTAAGGAAGCAAAGTATATGAGTTGCTAAATGTAAAACTGATGACCTGCTCTGCAAACCTTCACTCAGTCCACAATAAAAAGTTATATATAAAAAAAGAAAGCAGCATTTTTTAATTTTTTTTTTACAGCTAAAACTGCTTTCGAAAGGGCAGTAACTAGTAAACTGCTAAAGCCTTAACACAACTAAATTGTTCCTTCCTTTTTCAGTTGACAGAATTTGGTTTATGCCTACTTAGCTTCTCTTCCTCAGCTCTGAAGAAAAACAAATCCTTCCCTTTTCATCCAATTCCTGGACTTTTCATGACACAGAATGGGAGGAAAGGAAAAAATGAGAACTAAGAATGATAGGACCAGAAATGGAGACAGATCCCAAAGGTGCTTCTAGGCTCTGCTCTGCATATGGGAAATATGAGGGATGGGGGAAGCACAAAAATGGCTCAGAAAAGCGAAGTCTATCTACACTATGGGAGAAAAAAGTTCATGGAAAAATTCTATGATCTTTTCATTCCATTTGTCTGTGGAGGGAGTTTTTGAAGACCCCTTGTAACCAAGATGTGAAAAAATGTAGAGCTGGCTGTGAAGGATTTGGGCCTTACAGTGAGAACCCCTGTCCCCACTCTCTTAGTTCTCTAGCACTGCTATAACAGAAATAGCACAAGTAGATGGCTTTAACAAGCAGAAATGGATTCTCTCACAGTGGTGGTGGTGTTGTTAAAGTGCTGCCAAGTTGGATCCAACCCATCGTGTCCGTGTATAGGGATTCCAAGGAGTGGCTGTTGAGTTTGAACTGCTGATCTTGCAGTCCAGCGTATTAACGCACAGCACCACACCAGGACTCCTTTCCTCACAGTGTAGGAGGCTAAAAGTCTGAATTCAGAGCACTGGCTCTGGAGAAAGGTCCTTTCAGCCCGGCATTCCTTGGAGATTTCCATGGGTCTTGACATCAATCTTTCCTTGGATCTAGGAGCTTCAGGGTGCAGGGGTCCAGTCCATAGGATGTCCTTACTCCACGTCCAGCTCTTCTTCCTAAATGGTAGCAGATGCCGCCTCTGCTCACTTCTCTCTACTCTGATCTCTTGTAAGATAAAAGGTGTTGCAGCCACATCCCCGGGAAACGCCCTTAATCGGCTCAAGGACATGATGGGATTAAGGTTGTCATGTTGTTTAGTGCTGATGAATCAGTTGTGACTCATAGCGACCATGTATAGCTGTTGGTGGATTTGAACCACCAACCTTGCAGCTCAAACCCACCTTGCTGTGCAGGACTCCACCCTTAATCCTCTCATTGGTCATCACATCAGATTACATCATGGAGCATCATCACATAACTGTCATATTGCATCATCACAGAGCTGCCCAGAGTAATGGCCCAGCCAAATTGACACATACTTTGGGGGACATAGTTCAATCCATGACACCCACCCCCAGAAGTTTCAGGGAATGAGAGGATTGAAGAGGATAAGAAACAAATGTGTTTGTTTTGAGCTTTCCTGAAGAGCTCTAAGACCCTTCCAGGACACCTGTGAGGTTAAAATTGTTTTCAGAATAATATTAAGATGTTACTTGTCTTTTCCACTTTCACTCCTTCACAAGTGTACAGTGAAGTTTTCCAGAAGCTACATGGTGTGTGGTGTTGCTTCTGGCTTGGTACAGAAACAGATATGAGAATACAGCTGTCTTCTATTAAGCCAGACATGAAAGAGATTTATAAAATGTAAAACAATTGTACTCTTCTCATTAAAGGTTTTTTAAATAGAGTTTTTTTTTGTCTTAAAAGTGTGTTATTTGTCTGAACTAATGGGGTTATTGTTTTTAAATGAATCAATATATAAATATTGTTTATATTTCTGTTTTAACTTTTAACTTGAGAAACATGGATGGTGGTGGTCATGTGCTGTGGAGACAGTTCTGTATAGGATTTCTGAGGCTATAAATCTTTATGGGAGCAAAAAGCCTCATTTATCTCCCACAGAGAGACTGGTCATTTCAAACAGCCGGCCTCCTGGTTAGCAGCCTGATGTGTAACCCACTATACTACCAGAGCTCCTTAAGAAACACTATGTTGTTGTTGTTAAGTGCCATGGAGTCAGTAGCAACCCTGTCTAGGATTTCCAAGGAGTGGCTAGTGAGTTTGAACCACCGACCTTGTAGTTCACACTGACATTGTGGTTCACTGCTTATCCCACAGTCTAAGCATGGATAGTCCTCAAAAGCAAAAGCTCTTTGGAAATCCTCAATAATTTGGAAGACTGGGGCTAGACATTTGAGAGCTGTTGGTGTTGATAATAAAACGGGGTTCCTTTTTTGAGGGATCCAAGTCAAAAATGGGATCTTGTGGGCTGTGGATTACTTAGGATCAACCACAGGAACTTCAAAGGTAGAAGAGGTCACTAAAACTGCTAAGTATACTAAGGGAGAGTTAAAAGTATTACTACGACATTAAATAAATCTTTATTAAACAAAAATATCAAAATGTGAAGTTATTGTCTCTTGATGTATCCTCCATCTAGTCTGCATGTTTCTTAAGGCAGCATTTACATCTTGCTAACTCTTCCTTGGTGTGACACTGTAGGGTAAGCAGTGGACTACTAGCCACAAGGTTGGTAGTTCAAGCCCACTAGCTGCTCCTCAGAAACTCTATATAGGGTCACTATAAACTGGAATACAATGACAACAATCTTTCCCTGAAGAATTTGGTACTCTTTGATTTACACCACATTAAATTGAAAATCTTTGAGGATAACGCCTTCAAGGGACTCACATCATGCTTCTTTTGAATCGTTTTTGATCTTGGGGAACAAAAAGAAGTCTGAAGGAAAAAAAAAAAAAAAAAGTCTGAAGGGACAAGATAAGGGCTGTAGGATGGAATGGGTAACATTTCCCAAAGAAATTCCCATAAGGCAGCACTTGCTACCCTCACAGAATAAGCAGGTGCATTGTCCTAATTGAGGGAGAAAAAAACTTCTGAAAACATCAGTACAACTTTCCTGGTTTTTGTCTTATCAAAGCAGTCTTTTATTTTCTTAGAACTTCATAATGATGCCCTGTGATCACATCCTATATCTTTTGAGAAATTTTACCAACAGTACCTCTTTGGAACCCTACCCTCACCGCCACCAAATAATCTCTTAAATCTTTTGAACTAACCTCTTACCTGGAATTTAACTGACCCAGCTGATTCCCTCAAAAGCCACTTCAAAACAGTGGGTTTTTGTTTTGTTTTGTTTTAATTTTTAGTAAAAGCATCTTAGCAGGACTAAGACAAGCATATTACTGCGAGCTTGTCTGAAGTTTCCACTGATCAAAGACACATTTTGTATGGAATAAACCTGCCCATGTATGAACTGGAATCTAGTAGCAATAACTTTTCACTTACTCTAGTGGGAGTCCTAAGAAGCTCTGGTAGCGTAGTGGTTACGAATCGGGCTGTGAACCTTAAGGTCAGCCCTTCGAAACTATCATCTTTTCCACGGGAGAAAGATGAGGCACTCTGCTCCCATAAAGATTTACAGCCTCAGAAATCCTGTACAGCGTCGCTATGAGTCGGAACCGACTCCACGTCACACAACAACAACAGCAAGTGGGAATCCTGGTGTGGCGCTGTGGGTTAATGCGCCAGACTGCAAAGCCGTTTGAACTGCAAGGTCGGCAGTTCAAGCTTGCCAGCTCTCCTAGGAAACCCTATACAGGGTAGCTATGGGTTGGAACCGTTTCGACGGCACTTCACAACAACAATAGTGTTCCTTTAAGGGAATGTAGTGGCTCTGTAGTATAAGCACAGGACTACGAATCACAAAGTCAGTGATTCGAGCCCACTAGTTGCTCTGTGGGAGAAACATGAGGCTTTATGCTCCAGAAAAGATTTACAGCCTCGGAAATTCTCTATAGGGTTTCTATGAGTCAGAATCCACTTGATGGCACTTAACAGAAATAACAACAAAAAACTTTTTTAAAAAGTACTCTTTAAAAACAATAACATCATAGACCAATATCCCTCATGAACATAGATGTAAAAATTCTCAACAAAATCCTAGCCAACAGAATCCAGCAACCCATCAAAAAGATACATCATGATCAAGTGGGATTCATATCAGAGATGCAAGGATGGTTCAACATTAGAAAAACGATCAACATTATCCACCATATAAATAAGAAAAAAGAAAAGAACCACATGATCATATCGATTGAT
>NW_006408668.1:3453855-3481214 GCF_000296735.1 Chrysochloris asiatica | reverse complement strand
TCTTTTAAGAATACCCTAAAGACTTAAGTACTTTTAAATTTTGTTTTCTGAATTGAATAGAATTTCCTCTCCTTTCCAACTTCCTTGATGTAGAAATAACCAAAAAAGGTAAAATCTCATGAAGAGCTAAAAGCTCTCCAACTGTCATAAACTGTCCTGTCAATCTCAGCAAAGAACTAAGAAATCAGGAAAATTTTCATCTTTTCTGATGCCCCAGGGTTCGTTTTTATTTGCTTGAGGAGGACAAAAGTCTAATTTCATGACTTCAAATACTTTCAAAATTAAAATCTCTTTATACTAAAAATCCAAGAGAGCTGCAGTAAAGGCCTTTTAGCTAATGAAGCAATAGTCTCTTAATCCAATGAGTTTGTAAATCTTTCAGAACTTATTGTAACTATCTTTAATTCACTGATTCATGGTTATTACATTCTCAATAAAGACTGGCAGCCTATACATTTTATAAACTGAAATACTGGTTGAGCAATTTTGTAGCTTAAAAAAAAACTGAACCTTTATGTCACTGATTTTTTAGTCTTGTCACTTAGGATTCACCAAACTGCAGATGGAAGGAAGTAATCATTCTTTTCTGGCCTTAACAATTGTTAAAGTGGTTGTGGTTGTTGGGTTCCAGTGAGTCAGTTCCAATTCATAGCAAACCTAAGTTCAAGAGATCCAAACACTGCCTGGTCCTGTGACTGTAATTGTTGTTACTTATGAACCTTTTGCAGCCTCTGTGTCAATCCATCTTGCTGAGGCTCTTCCTCTCTTTTGCTGGCACTCTACTTTACCAAGCACGATGTCTTTCTCCACGGATTGTTTTGTTTTTGTTAGGTGCTTTTGAGTCGGTACTGACTCATAGTTACCTTATGCACAGCAGAATAAAACACTGCCGATCCTGGGCCAACCTCACTACTGTTGCCACGCTTGAGTCCATCAATGCTGCCACTTGGCCAATCCATCTCATTGGGGGTCTTCCTCTTTTTCTCTGACCCTCCACCTTACTTACCAAACATGATATCCTTCTCCAGCGACTGGTCCCTCCTGACAATATGTCCGACAATATGTCTTCAAGGATTGGTCCCTCCTAATAATATGCCCGAAGTATGTGAGACAATGTCTCACCATCATTGCTTCTAAAGAGCATTCTGGCTTTACTTTTGTCTTTTTCCAAGACAGATCTGTTTGTTCTTCCAGCAGACCATGACATATTCAATGTAATTCCTTGTCTTAGGCTTGGTAAAACCAGTGAAACTTACATGTATATTTACAGACAAGCAGGCAGACAGGTAGGCATGCAGTCAGGTCCAGCAGGCAAGCAGGCAGGCAGGTAAGCAGATAATACAGCAGGCCACTGGTCCAAGCCCAAAGAACTAGAAGTTGGAGGATGAGACAGATGCAAGATCCAGACTCAGCAAAAAAGCAAGCAAGCTTTGCCTGAGTGTCCATTATATTGGCCACACCCACAAGGAAACATCCTTTCAGTTGATTGATTGCTCATAGCCAATCATCATAGAGTTAACCACACTGTACTAGATCTCACTATGAGGACAATAACGTCTCAAATGCCGAACCACTGGGAATTCTGGCCCAGTCAAGATGACACAAAACATTTACTTTCACATTCCCCAATACTGTAATTCAAAGGCATCTATTCTCTGATCTTCCTTATTCACTGACCAGTTTTTGCATGCATAGTTGCTGTTGTTGTTAAGTGCCATCAAGTCGGTACCAGCTCATAGTGACCTTATGCACAGCAGAACAAAACACTGACTGATACTGGGCCAATCTAACTATCGTTGCCATGCTTGAGCCCATTGATGCTGCCACTTTGCCAATCCATCTCGCTGGGGGTCTTCCTCTTTTTATCTGACCCTCCACCCTTCCAAACATGATATCCTTCTCCAGTGACTGGTCCCTCCTGACAATATGTCCAATTTATGAGAGATGAGGGAAGACCATCCTGGCCTCCGATGAGCACTCTGGCTTCTCTTCTTCCAAAACACATCTTTTGGCAGCCCATAGCACTTTCAATATTCTCCTCCAACATCAGAACTCAAATGCATCAATTCTTCTATGGTCTTCCTTATTCACTGTCTAGCTTTTGCATGCATATGAGGTTATTGAAAATACCATGGCTTGGGTCAGGTGCATCTTAGTCCTCAAACTGACATCTTTGCTCTTCAACACTTTAAAAATGTCTTGTACAGAAGATTTTCTTAATGCAATATGTCATTTGATTTCTTGACTGCTGCTTCCATGAGTGTCAATAGTTGATCCAAGAAGAATGAAGTCCTTGACAACTTCAATCTTTTCTCCACTGAGAAGAATGTTGTTTATTGGTCCAGTGGCGAGGATTTTTGTTTTCTTGACATTGTGATGCAATCCATACTGAAGGCTATGCTCTTTGATCTTCATCAGTAAATATTTTAAGTTCTCTTCACTTTCAGCAAGGTAGGTTGCATTATCTGCATATCGCAGGTTACTAAATGAGTCTTCCTCCTATCCTGATGCCACGTTTTTCTTCTTATAACCCAGTTCCTCAGATTATTTGCTCAGCATACAGGTTGAATAAGCATGGTGAAAGAATACAACCCTGTCGCACACCTTTTTTTTAAATTTTAAACCATTCAGTATTCCCATGTTCTGTTCGTACAACTGCCTCTTGGTCCATATACAGATTCCTCATGAGCACAATTAAGTGTTCAGGAATACTCATGCTTCACAATGTTGTCCATAGCTTGTCATGATCCACACAGTTGAAAGTCTTTGCATAGTCAATAAAGCACAGGTAAACATCTTTCTGTTATCCTCTGCTTCCAGCCAATATCCATCGGACATCAGCAATCATATCCCTCGTTCCATGGCCTCTTCTGAATCTGGCTTGAACCTCCGGGAATTCTCTGTCAATGTATGCTTGCAGTCGTTTCTGTATTACCTTTAGTAAAACTTTACTCACATGAGATATCAAAGAGATTGTCCAATGATTTCCATGTATAGTAGGTGATTGAAAATACCACAACTTTAGTCAGATGCACTTGAGTCCTCAAGGTGTCATCCTCCCCTCCCTTCTAAGGAGCTCTCTGGCTGTGCTTCTAGAAAAGCTTAGAGGTAAGTTTTTCTTAGAGGCTCAACAATGTCAGCCAAAATGAATGTCTTTCCCAATCTATCCTCTCTGCTGTCTGCATTATGTGCTTCCTCTTAAGGGTGATTCCATTTATGGTCTAAATAACTCCCAGCAACTCAACATATCTACATGCTTCCTATTTATATCTAGCAAAACTGAGCCTCTCTCCAGGAAGATTCAAAAGAGGTGTTCCCAGAAGTTCCCAGCAACGCTCTCCTTAAGTTTTAGTGGCCAAAGTTGCTCTTGTGCCAATTGTTGAATCCATCACTATGCTCAGGGGGTGGGCTATACTGGTTGGCTTAGACCATTTCACTGGTCAATTGTCTTCAGAAATAGATTCCCAAGTCATTCTTCCTTGACTGACTTCGTCTGGAAACTTCACTGAAATCTGCACATCATGGGTGACTCTGCTGGAGTTTGAAATTATGACCTCCAGTGTCACAGCAATCCACAGGATGACAAACTGACAGAAAAGTGCTGGAGAGACTGGCATTTTGGCATTTACTAGAGGCAGTCTTGCATATGAACACTCAGTTAGAAGGTTGTTAGCTAAAAGGAGAAGTGACTACAACAGCAGATTGGGCAAGATAGCATTTAAGAAGGGCATACCAGAACCATGCCAAATCAAGACCTGTAGGGATGTCGGGAGAGGGAGAGGAGGGAAATGGATGAGAGGAAAAAGAGATACATGTGTGACAGGTGGTCAGTCTAAGCTATGGGTTGCTCTAACAGGCAAGGGCTGTGGTGGGAATTCCAAGTTGACAGAGCTAAGGATGGATGAGCTATTGAGAAGAACACTATAATGGAAATTGTATACTCCACAGTGACTTCCTTCATGAGCTTATAAGAAAGTGTGGGAAGGTCAGAAATGAAAGCCATCTCCAGTAGAGACCATAGGAGGCAGCCAGGAATACACAGGTGAATGTTCAGAAAACCATGTTAAAAAATCATGGAAAGCAAAGGGATGGGAGACTTCAGGAAACCACTGGAGAGCTTGAAACATGTGTCTAGGATGTGAGGAACACAGGATGCTGATGATCAGATTCCCACTTTGTTTAGGGTCAAGACTACACAAGCCTAGACTGAATCTGGGACCATGGGGAAAGCTGGACATAGATCATCCCAAAATAGCCCAAAAAAGAATGCCTGGAAGGATAAGTGAACCAAAGACCTATAGAAGGCCAGAACATTGAGGTGAGGTGGATGGAGAAGGTGGAAGAGAACTCATATTATGTGACTTGTAATCTCTCTTCTGCCCCCTTCACTTATCCTTCCGACGGTCGACTCCTAATACAGAAGTTCATACAGATCATCTGCGCAGAAGCCCTATAATTTATAGCCGAAATCACTAGTAGTAGGTGGTTTTCCATGACAAGTACGTCATAAGATAATAAAATAACCTTAGAAACCTAGAGTACTTGGGAAGTTCTATTCCTACCCCCACTCTACCTAACCTGCCCAACTCACTCCCTATGGTGTATACTGTCTTTGTTTGTTTCTTTTCATCTGTAAACAGTTAGGACTTGCTCTTGACAACATTGTATGGTAGTTGAAGTTATACTCTGGAATTCCTTTTTGTCATCCCCTCACATCTTTTGGTGTGTTCAGCTCCATCTCACCTTTGCCCCTCCCCTCCCTATTTCACATTCCTACCTACAAGTATAATCTTGGGACTCAGTGTATCACAAGGTTCACACACATAAACACACCCTCACACATACACACAGACATACTTCCTATCACTGTGCTCTCTCCTTGAGTTCAAATCCTGGCCCTACTGTTCACTAACTGTTGCATAGAACAAGTTACTTTGTTGGTCTAGTTCTTTTATATATGGTAAGACACTGATTTGATGAGTACCCCAATCAAAACAATAGGTGGGGTAAAGGACCACATGAACATGAGTCTCTCCAACTCTGAGACCAAAAGAACTTGATGGTACACTGCGACCACTACCAACTGCTCTGAAAGGGATTACAGTAGCAGGTCCTAGAGAGAGTGGGAGAAAGGTGTGGAACAAAACTCAAAATCATAAATAAAAGACCAGGTTTACTGGTCACGTAGAGACTGGTAGAATCCCCTCAGGCCTGGAAATGAACCCATGCCTACGGCACAATTTTCAGTCAAACAATACACAGGTCTCTGGTAGCGTAGTGGTTATGAATCGGGCTGCGAACCTTAAGGTCAGCAGTTCGAAACTACCAGCCGCTCCGCGGGAGAAAGATGAGGCTTTCTGCTCCCGTAAAGATTTACATCCTTGGAAACCCTGTACAGGGTCACTATGGGTCGGAACCAACTCGACGGCACTTCACAACCACAACAACATAAGGGGAACATTAACATTAGGGAGGTGCGCACAACTTAAAATAATCAACCATTTGAGAGCAAAAGAGCAGCATTCACCCAAAGACAAACTTCAGAAGGGTTAGGAAAGAGGAATGGAAGCAGAAAACACAGGGAGAAAATGGGATAAGCGATGTTTCATTAAGTGGGGACTGCAATCAATGACATGAAACAAAATCTGGATAGACTGGTGAATAGAAAACTGATTTGTTCTGTAAACCTTCCCCAACTCACAAGAAAAAGTACAAATAAAGTGAAAAAGAAAATAGAGTTCATGATACATTGATTATACAGTGAGGGGTGGGACTGGAATGGGACACTCTTGGGAGAAAAAGGAAAAAAAAGTACCCAAAACCAGATGGTTGGAATGAGGATTACATTAGATAACCAACAGCACTTAATGAGCAGTCCCCAGAAAGTATTTACCGCTAATATTTAAACAGTAATCTAAAAAAGCACATCCAAGATCATCTGGAAATCCAAGTACTGCCCAAAGATGTCAATGACTGTTGGCATTTATAGTCTTTGTCATGTCATCCTTAGAAAAAAGTTACTTTTAATATAGAGTTTCTTAAACTAGGAGGCCAGGAATATATTCTCAGAAGTCACCAGGTTGCAGATTTGAGAAACATTACTATCTATTAAATGGATGATGGCTTCAAACAACATATTACCAATAAACCACAATTCTCAAAGAGAAATGTGACCTACAGACCAATAAATGTGACCACAGTGTCTGACCACAAACGTGTGTGGCTGTGGACTGTGTGAGGATGACCAGTCCCCAGACTTTCTGACATTCTAGAGCTTGCTGTGTGGTCCCAGAAGCAAGTGTGCAGAACATGATTCTTGCATAACCAGCTCAATTGATAATTTTGTTAAACAGAAACATGGTGAGGGAGAATGTGCTAAGAACTGCATGCTTTTTTCAACTCTGTAATTCTGAAATAGCATACTCTTCAAAACATAGGCGTATGATGGTGGCCTGACTAGCTCTATTTGGTATCGTTAGGTTAATACATTCAGTTGCTAACTGAAAGATTGGAGGCTGGAGTCCACCTAGAGGTGCCTTAGAAGAAAAACCTGATAACCTACTTTGGGACAGTCAGCCACTGGAAACCCTGTGGAACATAGTTCTACTCTGACATACTTGGAGCTTCCATGAGTCCAAATTGACTAGAGAGCAACTGATGTATTAAATCAATTAGGTGTTCATTTTGGACAAAGTTTGCAGTTGTATGACAGTGGTGGATTCTAGATGGTTTCCTTAAAAAAAATTTTTTTTTCCCATAATACTTACAAAAGACTTGACACAACTCACCCAGCAAACTTGCAGCCTTAAGTGAATGTTGTTGTTGTTGTTAAATGCCATCAAGTCGGTCCAGGTTCATAGTGAGCCCTGTATAGGGTTTCTGGGGAGCACAGAGGGTCAGAAACTACATACAGGGGTCACTATGAGTCAGAACCAACTCAATGGTACTTAACAACAACAACATAGAGTTTCTGAGGCTTTAAGTATTTGCAGGAACAGAAAGCCTCATCTTTCTCCCATAGAGCAACTAGTGGTTCACAGTCCAGCACTTATCACATAGAGTCAACCGCACTACTCTTAATTGAATGAAGGGCCACTTAATAAGGAGAAGGATTGAGACTCACGGGTCCTGGGTTCAGATTTCTGATCTGCTGCTAAGTAACTGCTTGGTGAAGAACTTTCCTCTCTTTGGGTTCCACGTACTCAGCAACTTACCAAGGGCAAACCTGAGGGAGTAGCTTACCCCAGCTGTATCCAATAAGAAGGATATAATGTCACCAAAGAATGTAAAAATAATGAAGCCAACCAAAATCAATCTGCTTTTAATTGTTACCATGTTCTTGTCATTCTAAACAAAGTCAATGATAAAATGCTCCTCACCATAACTTTTGTTGGTCTAAGTTTTAAACAATGTCTATAGCAGTTACTGTTGTTTATATAAACCTGAAATGAGCATGTGTGTAGGATTGACCCATTGTAATAGTTTTCTATTGCTGTATAACAAATGATCCTAAGTACAGTGGCTTAAAACCAAGCCATTTATGGGCTCACAGTCAAATGCCCAGCGTAGTGTGGCTCAGCTGGCCCTCTGTGCTAGTTTCACATTGACGTCAAGCCAGAACAGAGTGAGCTCTCATCTGGAGGCTCTGCGGGGAAGGTTCTCCCTTGTTGTTGGCATAGTTCAGTTCTTTGAGACTATAGAACTGAGGCCCCCACTTTCTTGCTGGCTGTCAGCCAGAGGCTACTCTTAGCTCCTAGACCATTGCTTGTCTGTGGATGGTCCTCTCCATCTTTTAGCCAGGAATTCTTCTCATGACTTTTTATGTTTATTAGCTCTAGGCCCAGATTGAAAGAGGTCATGTGATTAGGCCAAGCTAACCTAGGTAATACCCTATTTTGAGGTCAATTGATTTGGGAACTTAGTTACATCTGCAAAATCCCTCATAAAGTACGTAGATCAGTGTTTGGTTCAATAGTTGGGAGAAAAGGAGAAAGTCATGGGGCTCATTTTAGAATTGTGCCTATCACCAGTAATTACTTGCTGTCAAGTTGATTCCAACTCACAGGGACCCTATGTGAGTCAGAGAACAATTGTGCTCCATAGGATTTTTCCATGACTGATTTTTTTGTAAATAGATCACCAGGTCTTTCTTCTGAGGTACCTGTGGGTGGACTTGAACCTCCAGCCTTTTAGTTAATAGTTGGATGTGTTAACTTTACTATCGGGACTCCTTCTGACAAGCAAATTTCTCAAATAAATTATGTGTGCTGCCAGGTACACGGAGTCTTGGTGTGGCACTGTGGGTTCATGCACTGGACTGCAAAGTCGTTTGAACCACAGGACCGGCAGTTCAATCTCACCAGCCACTCCTTAGAAACACTATTATTGTTGTCAGGTGCCATCGAGTCGGAACCGACTCATGGTGACCCCATGCACAGCAGAACGAAACAATGTCCGATCCTGGGCCAACCTCACTACCGCCGCCACACTTGACGCCATCAATGATGCCACCTGGCTGACCCATCTCATTGAGGGTCTTCCTCTTTTTCTCTGATCCTCCACTTTACCCAGCATGACATCCTTCTCCAGCGACTGTTCTCTCTGGACAATGTGTCCAAAGTATGAGAGACGAAGCCTAGCCCTCTTGGCCTCCAAGGAGCACACTGGTTGCACTTCTTCCAAAACTGATCTATTGGTTCTTTTGGCAGTCCATGGCACTTTCAGTATTCTCCTCCAACACCACAACTCAAAGGCATCAAAGGAAACACTATACTGGGTCACTATTGGTAGGAACCCACTCGACAGCTCTTCACAACAACAAGAAGCCTGGTATACAAAAGAACTTCCAGTTGTGCAACTGGCCCTTGAGTATAGTAGCTTTAGCTAGATCTGTTCCTTTTGAGAATAAATTCAGTTTGAGTTCATGTCTCCATCCTCTGTAGAACTGCAGTTTCTTGCATTTAAACAATAGAGTCCTGGTGTGGCGCTGCAGGATAAAGCACTGGACCACAATTTCAGTTTGAACTACAGAGTTGGCAGTTCAAACTCATGAGCCGCTTCTCAGAAACCCTATACACTGTCACTGGTGAGTTGGAACTGACTCGCCGGCACTTAACAACAAAAACAACATTGAGGTAAACACATTTGAAGTAAGCAGAGTGCTTGTAAAGGTGAAGAAATAGAACTTGAATTAGTTCAATATTGTTATTCTCTGTGATCACCTAGAATTCTTTTTTTAAAATTTAACAGTAAAACAATGCAAATTGCAAGGAGTGGTAAATTTGTTATGTGCACATTTGAAGTAAAAAATGAAATATTTTACTAAATTTGAGCACTATTTTAAAATTTGAATATTTAGAAGGAAAATTTAGTTTTTCCATTCATCTTATTTTTCAACTTAGTGATATTAAACCATTATGTGATTATTCATTTATGTGAAAGATCAGTTGCTGAGTTTAAGTTTTCCTCCTTATTTGAAAAAATACATTAATGTAATTACAAAGCACCAGTCCATTACTTCTGTCTTCTGTTATATTGGACATGTATTTCTTTTGTTGAACTGTGTGTTTATTTTATACTTTATGTATTGCCATCATCATTAGACAAGGAAGCATCAAAAAGTTTCTGGAAAATTTCTTGCACAAACTTCTTCAAGTCCCTTCATATCTATAAAATTCACTTAAAGAAAAAATGTACTGAATTTTTTTTCTAGCTCTTTTTATTATTATGCCTTTTGCTTCATGGGAGTCCTGGTGTGGCACTGTAGGATAAGTACTGGACCGCAAGGTTGGTGGTTCAAACTCACTAGTCGCTCTTTGGAAACTCTATACAGTGTCGCTATGAATCAGAACTGACTTGACGGCACTTAACAACAACAAAATTGTTTCATGACTATTACTGAAAACCATCTTATTCAAAGGCAAGGATGGTCGAAGAAACGATCTTCTCTGGGAGTCAAAAGTGTTGGGTGTGACATGCTTCCAAATAATTTTAGCAATGGCTCATATTTCCTGGCTGTCTGCAATGTACTGAGGGCCATAGTAAGTGCTTTGCATATAACATCTCATTTAATTCTCATGAAAACTACATTTTAGAGATGAGCAAACAGCCAAGAGAGTCACATGCTTGTAAGTGGAGAAGCTGAGGCCCAATCCATGCCAAGGCCATTAGCCAAGTCACTAAACAGCATTTTGTGGAAAGGCTTTGTTTTGCTGAAAGCAAAGCCTCGTTTTACAACTGATCCTGCCCTGGTGCAGTTAATGCCATGACTACCAGGTACACTTTCTGTTACAGGGAACAAAGTGGGCCCCACTGGGCTCCACTATCCGCATCCCTGTTCCTGAGCCTGGGCTCACCCGGATGCTTAGTTTCTCCATCAGCCCCCAGAGGATGCTTCTGGCTGCAGCAGTGCCCCGAGGTCCTGGGATAATAAAGAAGGCAACATTTGCTTTGGATCTTTTCAAATGTGCCTGCCTCCACATTAAGACCTGAACTCTCTCTCCCAGCAGGGACTGTGTTTTGTTGATGTGTGTAACCTCAGCACCTTCCAGAATGCCTGGCAACATCATGCGGACTTAAGAAATGTTTGTGGAACTCACTTGGCTGGCTGAATGAAAATTATTGGCTAAGATGCTGTTTGGGAATTCTCTGGGAATTTTGTTTAATAACATGACTCTGATCTCCCATTAATGATGATCGGTTCCTTCCTCTGACAGGAAGTCGTGGTTTGGCTTCCTCAGCCAGAAAGCTATTTCCCCCTGCAACTGTGGGTGGATTACAACGGAAGGAGCAAGCAAAGCTGACAGTCAGGAGGGACAGCCAAGGTCAGCATGACAGACAAACAAGTCCAAACACATTGTCAATAAAAGCATGGTAGTCAGTGAGGTCATTCACAAATACTCCAGCTCTCCTCTTATTCTGGGTACATGCGGGGACTCTACCTCTCTGAAGCCCAGTGAATTTAGGCAAGGCCATGTGATTTGCTTTGGCAAATGGGAGCCAAAGAAGCTTTTGGAGCTTGTATGAAATTCACCATGTTGTCTTCTTCATGCTCTCACAGTGATTGGTGAATTTTGTGTGGAGAAGAAACTGCCATCAATCAGAGTCCCTAAATTAGTATAGTGAGCAGAAAGCCCCTCATATCCAACAGTAGCACAAGCAAGTACTGTACTAAGATGGGAAGATTTCAGGAATTGTTTGTTACTGTAGCAAAACTTAGGCTCTCCTGACTAACACAGAGAAACTGAGTGTCTTAGTTTCCTTTAACAGCAATGGAGTGAGTGACTATAACAAACAAACTCATTATTTCACAATGTCAGTCAGAGCTAGCAATTCTAACTCCTTCAGTGTTCTTCTCCAAGTTCCTGGGCTCTTTTGCAATCTCCATATGGCATGTCTTCTCCCTTTTCTCTGTGCTTAACTTGATCTTTTTATGTCTTAAAATTCACTAGGTTTCAGGCACACCCTAGCCCTGGTGTGGTGCTGTGTGTTAATGCGCCAGACTGCAAAGCCATTTGAACTGCAAGGTTGGTGGTTCAAGCTCACCAGCTGCTCCTTGGAAACCCTATACAGGGTTGTTATGGGTCGGAACTGACTTGACAGCACTTCACAACAACACAGGTAGCAAGACTCTTGTTGTTAGGCGCCATCGAGTTGGTACCGATTCATAGCGACCCCATGCACAACAAAATGAAATGCTGTCTGGTCCTGGGCCAACTTCACAATTGTTGCTGCATCTGAGCCCATTGCTGTTGCCACTGTGCCAATCCATCTCATTGGAAGGTTTCCTCTTTTTCACTGACCCTCCACTTTACCAAACATGATATCCTTCTTCAGTGACTGGTCGGTTCCACCTGATAATATGTTTGAAGTATGAGAAACGAAGTCTGGCCATCCCGACTTCCAAGGAGTACTCTGGCTGTACTTCTTCTAAGGAGACTCCATAGGTGGCACTATAGGATAAGCACTGGACTGCTAACCACAAGGTCAGTAGTTCAAAGCCACCAGCTGCTCATAGGAAACCCCACACAGGGTTGCTATGAGAACTGACTCAATGGCACTTTCAATAACACAGATATCATGCTCATTAGCATACCAAAGAAACCCCTTTTCCCAAATAGAATTATATCCACAGGAGTTAAGAATTTCAACCCTCTTGTTGGAAGGGACACAATTCAATCTGTAACACTGAAGTGGATATTAGAGGACCTGAGTAAGACATTAAGGGACTGAAGAGTTTAGATAAAAAGAAACAGGAAATGTGGATCAAGATGTCAAGTGACAAGGTCTTGGTGACCACTGTAGTATGTGGCTGGACTTCCCATTCTCTGTGCGGAGGGCTGGTTTCCATTGGAAGGTTCGGGTAAGTACCACCATCCAGGAGATAAACTGATGGCTTTATTTGGTGGTATCTGCTGGCTGTTAGTCATCACTGACTAAGGGAGTAATGGCAGAAAAAAAAAAAAAAAAAGATTGAAGGAAATCTGTATCAGGTATCAAGGACACTGGTAGCATAGTGGATTACAAGATGAGCTGCTAACCACAGTCAGCAGTTCGAATCTACCAGTCACTCTGCCAGAGAAAGGTGAGACTTTCTGCTGTCATAAAGATTCACAGCCTTGGAAACCCTATACAGGGTTGCTATGACTCAGAACCAACTCGGTGACACACAACCACCACTACCACCAAGTATTTAAAGAACTCTCGCGATGCTGTAACATAAGCACTGGATTGCTAACCACAAGACTGGCAGTTCAAACCCACCAGCTGCTCAGAACAATGGCACCTAACAACAACCACTGGATAGTTTGACCCTCAAAAGTTCTAACTCTCCTTCAGAATGAGTGGAATGCCAACAAAGGAGGCATAACTCAGACATCCTGTTGGTGAGTTGTCGTTATATCACATGTCTAATGGCTAAGTCACTGTAGACAGTTGTCTAATAGAGATTTTCCTGTAGGACATTGGACATTATTCACACATTCTTCCTGATAATCATTGTGGTTCTGGACCCTGAACTTACCACAGTGAGCAGATAGGCCTTATGAATCTCACATTCTGCTTCCAACAGAGACAAAACAAGCCACTACCCAATTCTAACCAGGATTCCTTTACACTCTACTTACAGCCAATAACAGTAAAACCTGTAAAAGCCAGAACCTGGATCATGTGAGAACATGTCAGAGAAGGAAAACTCATATCTTCTACTAAAACCAGTGATAGAAAATGTTAAGACTGACACAAACAAGGTGGAAAACTTGGAAAACCCCAAAAAACAAGACTCCTATTGAGTTTGGGCTCCCACAGTTTTTACTGTAACAGCAATTGTTTTGCATTGGTAAGGTACTCTGACGTGGGTAAGTTAATGCAGGTTGTACACAGCAAGAGACCAAAAACTTCTCCTGGAGATCTGCTAGTAATGGGGTGGGGAGGAGTAAGTACCTATTTCTGAAGAGCAAACACTCCCGATACTTACCAATAAATGCAAGCTTGCCTGTCAAGGGCCAGCAAATGCAGGAAAATATTTAATTGCCCACAGATCTGACTGTAATAATAATAATAAAGAGTTCTGAAAGGCAAAGGTCTTGGAATGGAGCATCCATGAGGTGAAGGCATATGATTCATACTCTTGAGTTCACTCTGTGGTCAAACCGTCTTGAAAAACCAAGAAAAATATCTGGGGAATTTGAAGGAAGCCAGGTATCTGGAATGAATTAACCAGTTCTTTTTTCTTTCTTTCTTCCTTTCAAGTTATGAGGACTACTCAAAGCTCAAGGGACCTGAGAACATTAGAAAATTAGACTATCACAATGGTCATGTGGCTGAGTGCCCATCAGTAGTTAACTCTTTCCATTCCAAAGACTTCCACTATATCATCCCTTCTCAACTCTTTCCCACCAGCCAAATCTTAGTGTTCCCTAAGAGCCCAGTTTAAAATCCACCTCCTGAGGTGATCCCTAAACAGTGGTTACCTATAGGAGTTAAAGTGCACAGGTAACAAGAGGAGTTTCTCCTTTGTATTTTTCTTTCAGTTTTAATAAGTTTGAATCATTTTGCTTCAACAAACCCCAAACCCACAAGGAACCGAAGAGTCCCACGTCCTAACAGAACAACCTTCTCTAGATTATTGCATAGTGATTTCACACTCTTCAACACTCTCTCTCGCTCTCTTTTTTTTTCCCCCTAATTTTATTGTTTTGTTGCTTTGTAGAATATAAACAGCAAAACATACATAAATTCAATTCATTAACATTATATTATCCAAATTATGCAACCATTTTCATCCTCCTTTTCTAACTGATTCTCCCTCATTACCAAAAATTCACTGGCCCCCCTCAAGGTTCTTATCCAATCTTTTGAGTTGTTGTCACTTTGACCCCATATCCATCACCAATACACTGTCTCAAGTCAATTCCGGCTCATAGCAGTCTGTGAAGAGTTTCCAAGGTTGTAATTCTTTATGGGACCAGAAAGTTTCATCTTTCTCCCACAGTTTGAACTGCTGACCTTATGGTTAGCAGTCCAGTGTTTACCCTACATCACCACCAGGCCTCCTTTTGATTCTATATGCTGTTGTTGTTAAGTGCCATGAAGTCGGTTCTGACTCATAGCTATCCTGTATAGGGTTTCTGAGGGGTGGACTCAAACCACAGATTTTGAGGCTAGCAGCCCAGTGCTTATCCTGCATTATCATACCAGTACTCCTTGATCCCATACAGATAGTTCTTATAAAAGCATAATGCTCAAGGCAGACCTTTTTCTTTTTTTGTGTGTCTTAACTCAGTGAGCTAAACTACTGTTTGAAAAGACTCAGGGAATATCTTTAGTTTAAGGTTAAAAGGTGACCTCTGAGCAATAGTTTCAGGGGTTCATCCAGCCTCCAGGTCTCCATGAAATTTGAAATTATGCTTTGCTTTTCTTCCCTTTTGATCAGGGTTCTTCTATGGAATCTTTGGTCAAAATGCTCAGTAATGTAGTTGGACACCATCCAGTTCTCCTGATCTCATGACACAAGAGGCAGTTGTTCATAATTAGGTAATTAGCCACACATTCCATATCCTGCTCCTATTCCTGGCTTTCCTTCTTCCTCTGTTGCTCTTGCTGAATAGTGAGTAATTGTTGGGCCTTGGAAAGGAGCACATTGGGATAAACATTGAGGTGCTGACTGCAAGGTAGGTGGGTTGAACCTACTACCTGCTCCATAGGAGGAAAAATGAGGCAGTTTGCTCCCAGAAATATTTACAACATTGGAGATCCTCTGGATCCATTCTACTCTGTCCTGTAGTTTCACTACACATCCAAATTGAATTGTTGGCCACTTACAAGCTTTTAAGACCACAGGTACTACTCAATGAACTAGGAGAAAACAGATGCACTCAAAATGTTATTAGGCCAATTAACTGGATTACCCATGAAACCATGCGACCCTAAACCTCTAAACCAAGGAACCAAATCCCTTTAGGTTTTTGATTGTACAGAACAATCTCAGCAGCTAATCTTTCTTTTTAATCATTGTAAAAGTGTCTATCACACAATATTTGCCAATGTGTCTTTCTACATGCATCAATGGTAATAATTGGCTGTGAAACCATGCCTTTGTTGTTGGTTTCACAGTCCGTCAAGTTGTTTCTGATTTATAGTGACCCTGTACAGGGTTTCCGAGAGTGGCTGTGAGTTTGAACTGCCAACCTTGCGATTCCAACTGATCTTTCAGTTAAGTGTTTATCCTACAGCGCCAAACCAGAACTCCAACTATATACCTTAAAAAAAATTTTTTTTCATCACCTTTTACCTCTTCTTCCTGCCTCTGGTAGTCACTAAGAAACTTTGGTCTCTTTATATCTGCCTGTTCTTGTCTTTTTATGTAAGTGAGGTCATACAATATTTATCCTTTTGTGGTTGACTTATTTCTCTCAACATCCTGTCTTCAGGCTTCATCTATATGTATCAAGACTGTTTTTCCAACTGCCTCAGTAGTATTGATGCTCCTTTGCTCTCACTGCCTTCTACCCATAACTAACTTTTCACAGCCAGTGCTTAAGATGCCAAGCTAGTGCAGTACAGCATCCACATTCTGGGAGCTCAAGTGCTATTTGATGGATCGAATGGATGCAAACTTCATGGAAAGTTGTTTCTTTACTTTATAGGGGCTGGATTTTTGTTCCAGAAAGTCATGTTTTTTACTCTGAGTCCCAACTTGGTGCAAGTTAGCCAAGTACCAATTGTCTCTGATGTACTGCTCATCCTCATAAACCCGAATCAGGGAGACCATCATCTCCCCAGGAATGTAAAAGGTCAGTTTACTGGGAGCCAATGGGAGGTGAGAAATCAACAACTCTTCCTCCTGTGAGGAACGGAGATCACCTGGATCCCTGTGGCTGGGACTGCCTGTCACCACTGCATTTTTCCTCCAGGGATCCACTAGATGGCCTGCAATGAACACGTTGACTTTTAAGATGCCCATGCTGGGAAAAGAAACCCCTCCTTCCTTTGTTCATTCACTTATTTTTCCTTTCACCATTTGTCCCTATAAATGCCTGGAGATACAGCATATTAAAGACGAATAACTTAAGCATTTGACATGGAGAAAGGGCTATGCTGGAGTGTAAAGACAGGTCTTGGAGTCAAGATTTCTGATTGCTGGTAGAGCAACAATTGATTTCTGAGTGCTGACATTTGCTCATTTCAGTCAACTCTGCATAGAAAGAAAATGAATAGTAAAGCAAATCAAAGGGCCCATTATAACTCTCTTTAACTAATTAAAATACAAGGAAGTGATGGAACTTGTTATTGGTGGTTGTGATAGAACAGGTTTCCTTGTACCTTACATTTAGTTTTGACTTTTACAAAAGCAATATAGTTGTAGTTCAAAGAGTTATAAAATATTTAGTTGTGGTTTGTTTGTTTGTTTGTTTGTTTTACCAGATAACTTTTCTCTGAAGGAAAACCCTTAAAAGTTGGAAAAAAGCAATCAGTTAGAAGAAACGTTCAGACCACTGCTCTCTGTAGCAGTGAAAAATTGGTAACAACAGAAGGATCAATAACAAAGGAATGAGTAAGTTAACGGTAGTGTATTACTAGAGCGTGTGAGCTGTACCTGTATCTGTGTTTATGAAGTCATGGTAAGCGAATGTTTTGACTTGTTAAAAACTAGCTTTACAGTTAGAAAGTGAGATTAAGAGCAGATTCATTTTCTAGGAGTGAGCCCTTATACAAACAACAAAGCATCATGAGATATGAGTTAAACAAAAGGAAACCCAATTGCTGCCTTCCACATAGACCCAGAGGAGAAGTGGACAGTCCCTAGACTGGGGAGAATACAATGAAGACTTATGGTGGTGAGGAGACGGGACAGCAATTCCACCAGCAGATGTTAGCCAGTGCCCAGAAATAGCCCAGGCTAGGGAAAGGCCAGAGAACTGCTTCCTCTGTAGAGCCACTCAGATGGAAAGAGGCCAGGCTTTCAGGGACTAGCTCACACACGCACAGATAAACCACCGACTACTCAGATTACATCACCAACAGTCACTCACACACTTTGAATTCAGACATACCATTTGAGCCTACTAAATTCAAGCTACTACATTGTTCCTTGTTGCATCATCATGTATTTCTCAGTGCCTGGTATGGGACTGTGGGATAAAGCACTCACCAGCTGCTCCTTGGAAACCCTATTCAGAGTAGCTATGAGTGGGCACTGACTCAATGGCACTTGACAACAACAACAACAAATGGGCTTTAGCTACTTTAAGGGACCAAAGGGAAGAAGCCATATGATTAGGTAGCCTTTGGTTAGATGGCTAGCTCCCACAAGGGGGATTTCCCTGGCATCCTTATTGTTACTATAAAAATGGCAGAATATAAATCCATTGCTGTTGTTGGTTAGTGTAGTCGAGTCAGTTCTGACTCATATCGACCCTGTATAGGGTTTCCAAGGAGCAGCTGGTAGGTTGGAACTGCCAACCTTGTGGTTAGCAGTCCAGTGCTTATCCTACAGCGCCACACCAGGATTCCATTTCAGGCATAGGGGTTAAGATTTAAAACATATATTTTGAGGGGACACAATTCAAACCCTAACAGGAAGCAACAAGTCCAAAGACTCACAGTTAGGCACAACAGGAACGCCAGTATGGCTGGAATAAGAAGAGTAGGTACTGAAGAGGAAAGAGCTAGGCTACTCCAGGCCTTGTAGGCTAACCAAAGACATTTCTTCTCTCATAGAAGCACTGGAAAACTACTGAAGGGTTTGAAGTAGGGAAATAATAGTGATAGGCAAGAATGAATGTGAGAGCATCAGGTGAGAGCAATCAGAAGATTAGAGATGAAGGACTAGGATGGAGTTGTGGAGACAGAGAGAACAAAATGGACAGTGATATGTTTGGGAGATTGAATCAACAGAACTAAGCAAATGACTAGACACAGGAAGTGAGGATGTAACTTGATGACTCTACAGATGATTTGTAACTTGCCAGGAGACCTTTAAGGAGGGACAAGTTTGGAGGGGTAGTGAGTTCAGTTTTGGAGCTGTTGATTTTGAGGTGACTATAAGACAACCACAGATGGTGACTAGATGTGAACCTTACCAGATGGATTTAGAGACCTCGATTTAGAGACCATCTCAAGAAGAGATTTGATGCACTGAACACTAATGACCAAAACTCAGACCTAGTTGTGGGAGGACATTGGACAGGAAGAAAGCAAATCATCATTTAAAAAGACAGCTAAAAATAAATAAATAAATGTCAAAAGAGACCATGAAATTTGCTCTGGAATGGAGCTAGAGTAGCTAAAGTTAACGGAAGAAATAATGTAATAAAAACCTGAAACAAGATTTCAAAGAAAACAAAGCATTGCAATGAAATGTACAAAAACCTGGAGTTAGAAAATCTAAAGAGAAGAACACACTCAGCATGTAAGCCTCAGATTGCAGTACTGAAGGATTCTATTGGCAAAAAATTGAACAACACAGGAAGCCTCAAAAGAAGATGGAAACAATACACAGAATCACTGTACTCCCCAAAATTGGTTCATGCTCAACCAATTCAGGAGGTAGCGCAGGATCACGAACAGATGGTACTGAAAGAAGAAGTCCAAGCTGTACTGAAGTAATTGGTGAAAAAACAAGGCTTCTGGAATTCAAATACAAATTGAGAGGTTTCAATAAATGGAAACAACACTGGAAGTGCTCACTAATCTGTGAAGAACTTGGAAGACAGACCAACTGACTGGATGTGATCAATATCTGTGCCCATTTCAAAAAAAGGCAATCCAACAGAATGACCTAACAATATCATTAATATCACACACGTGAGATTTTGCTGAAGGTAATTAAAAAATGGTTGCAGCAGCACATCAACAGGAAACATCCAAAAATTAAAGCTGAATTCGGAAGAGGACATGGAATGAGGACTATCATTGCTGATATCAGTTGGATCTTGGCTGGAGCAGAGAATATCAGAAAGATATTTACTCATTGCCATCAAGTTCATTTTGATTCGTAGTGAACTATAAAACAGAGTAGAATTACTCCATAGGGTTCCAAGACTATAAATCTTGATGGGCACAGACAGCCTCATCTTTCTCCAGTGTGGTGGCTGGTAGATTTGAACTACCTACTTTGTGATTAGCAGCCCAATGTTTAGCACACTGTGCCATCAGGGTGCCTAGAAAGATATTTACCTTTGTTATATTGGCTATGCAAAGGCATTCAACTGTGTGGATCATAACAATTTATGGATAATATTGCAAAGAATTCCAGAACATTTAATTAGGTATATGTGGAACCTGTAACCTAGACCAAGAGGCAGTCATTCAAACAGTAAAGATGTTACTTTGAGGATTAAATTGCACCTGACCCAAACTATGCATCATCTCATATATACGGGAAAGTTGGATAATGAAAAAGGAAGAAGATTAATGCCTTTGAATTATGGTGTTGGCAAAGAATATGAAATATTCCATGGCCTGCCAGCATAACAAACAAATGTGTTTTGTAAGGAGGATAGTCAGAATGCTCTTTAGAAGCAAGGATGGTGAGACTTCATCTCACATACTTTGGACATGTTTTTAGGAGGGACCAGTCCCTGAAGAAGGACGTCACGCTTGAAAAAGTAGAGGGTCAAGGAAAAAGAGGAAGACCCTTACTGAGATAGACTGACACCATGGCTACAACAATGGGCTCAAACCTAGCAAGAACTGTGAGGATTGTGTAGGACTGGGCTGTGTTTCATTCAGTTTTATATAGGGTTGCTATGAGTTGGAACCTATGCAAGAGCACCTAACATCAACAACATATTTGTATAGGAAAGATCTGGCAGTCTGCTTTTCTAAAGATTATAGCCAGAAAAACCCTATGGGGTAGTTCTACCCTGTCTCATGGGGTAACTATGAGTTGGAACCAATCTGATGTTACCTAAATCAACAATAAAATTGTCAGCTCAGGAGCCCTGCCAGCTTCCATCCCTGAATTCCCTATGCAAGCCTGATACTGCTCCTGGCATGTTTTGTCTTGAAGCTGCTCTGTAGTTCCTGGAACATTCTGCTCCACAGTTATTCACACTTACTGTTCTGTTCCTACCCACAGCCAACGGCCCCATTTTTACCTAGCAGGCTTTGCCCCTAGACAAAGTGTTGACCTGTAGATCAGATTATTCTTATTTGTTGTTATTAAGCGCTGTCAAGTTGATTCCAACTCATAGCAACACTATATAGGGTTTCCAAGGAGCGGTTGGTGGGTTTGATCTGCCAACGTTGTGTTTAGCAGTTCTGTGCTTACCCTACAGTGCTACACTGGGACTCCTATCCTTATTTGTTGTGGTTATTAAATGCTTTCAAGTCAGTTCTGACTCATAGCGACCCTGTGGAAGGTTTCCGAGGAGCTGCTGGTAGGTTTAAACTACAGACCTTGTGATTCCCAGTCCAGTGCTGATCCCACAGCACCACACCAGGAGTCCTAATATAGTGCATGGAGTCCTGGTGTGGCACCATAGGATAAGCACTGGAACTCAAGGTCGATTTGAACCGTAAGGTCAGAGGTTTAAACTCACCAGCCATTCCTAGCAAACCCTACACAGAGTGGCTATGAGTAGAAACTAACTCAACAGCACTTAAGAATGACAACAAAGACTTATGGTGGACACTACGGACTATATTCATTCTCCTACCAATCATTTCAGTCCCCTTGTAGAGTGTCCACTGTTCTATAGCAACTGGTAAGCAAAAAACTACATATTCCAAGATTCCTTGCAACCATGGCTCTGATTGGATTTAGAGTCCACCAATGTTAAATGCAAGTCCGAGATGAATTTGGACCAGAGCTAAGCTGGGAGAGGGTGGAGGTCAAAGCAGTCATTCTGCCAATGTTAGATTACTGAGGAGGCTTCAAGTTCTGTGGTCACAGCTTCCAGTTAGGAAGGCTTTCTGCAGTGCCAGCACAAGAGTGCTTCTGAGGCTGGGCATTGTTCCTAGAAACTCCCCCTGGAGTCTGCTTCTGTAACCCTTACTTACAGTGCTTTATAAACCGTGTAATACTCAGTAATTAATCCCTTTCACTAACCTGTGGCTTATGTTGTGTGCCAGAAAACTCTTTTTAATGGACCCTCAGAATCTGGTTAATATTGATCCACTTAGTGACAGAATTGATGCATTTGAGTTATGGTGTTGGAGGAGAATATGAAAAGGACTGCAGAAAGACCAAATCAATCTATGTTAGAAGAAATACAGCCAGAACACTCCCTGGAAGCCAGGATGACCAGACTTTGGATATATTGTCAGGAGCGACCATTCCTTGGAGAAGGATATCATGTTTGGTAAAGTAGAGGGTCGGAGAAAAAGAGGAAAACCACCAATGAGATGGATTGGCACAGTGTCAGCAGCAGTGGGCTCAGGCATAGCCTGAGATTGGCCCAGGACTGGCCAGTGTTTTGTTTTGTTGTGCATAGGGTCACTATAAGTTTGTACTGACTCAAGGGCATCTAACAACAACAACAAAGTGAAATCTACCAGTCATGTATTTGTCTCATTTAACATCAGAACAACACGAGATAAAGAGTATTATCCTCATATTTTGGAGACATCTCATATAACTGAGACTCAAAATAGAGAAACTACTTTCCCCAGGTTTTGTAGACAGTAAATGACAGAACAAGGATTTGAATACATGTAACTCCAGAGACCTCCGCTTTGTTCTTTTCCACAATGGCACCCAGATAATCCTCTCAGATATAACTTAACTGCTATGCTTGAAACCTTGAGTTCCTTTACCTGCTCCTTCCACTCTCCTTAGGACCCCAAGCTCCATTTCACTTCTGGCTTTCTCTTGGATAAATAATAAAGGATACAAAACTTAATAAAGGCACTCTGGTGGCATAGAGAGATTAACCGTTAGCAGAAGGTTAGTGGTTCAAACTCACCAGGCACTCATTCCATTCCTTAGGAGAAAGATGTGGCCGTCTGCTTCAAACCCGTCTGCTTCCCAATAGATTACAGCCTGAGAAACCCTATGGGGCAGTAATGACAATGGGTTAAGTTGAGTTGGGTATAGCTTTGAAAGTCCTCATGGATTCTACTAGGCTTCTCTGTTCTGCAACAGCTTAGCATTTCTCAAACGTACAGCTCATGTAAACCCCTGGAGGCATTGTTGCAATGATTCACTGGTCTGAGCTAGGCCTGAAACTCTGCATTTCTAACAGGCTCCCAGGTGTGATGCTGCTGGTCTCAAGACTACTTTAACAACAAAGCTAGGGTAGTGTTGTTGTTGTTGTTGTTAAGTACTGCGGAGTCAGTTCCGACTCATAGTGACCCTGCACAGGATTTCTGAAGCTGCAAATCTTTACACCTTATTTTTGGTTTTTGAATTTCATCTCTTTCATTTGTTAACTGTTTGATCTAGTATAATTTATTCAATTTATTGAAACTCTCCGGGGCTCAGAATACTCTTCTGTAAAATGGAAACAACAACATTAACCTCACTGGTAACTTTGAATTAAAAGAAGTGATGACATGGAATAGCTGTTGCTGGGTGGTATAAATGATTGACCTAAATGTTGGTGGTTCAAGTCCACCCAGAAACCCCTTAGAAGAAAAGTCTGGTGGCTTGCCTCTGAAAAATCAGTCCTGGGAAACTCTCTGGAGCACAGCTTTAATCTGACACACATGGATCACCACGAGTCAAAATCAACTTGTAAGCAACTGGTTTTAACAAGAAATAGCTTCTCATTCATTTTGGTTAAAATCCAGAGGTATAAAGATTCCACTGACGATAAGGACTGAATTGATAACATTTACATTGGGACCCAAATCCCTGAGATTATAACTTCAGTTGCCTGCATCAACCAGGAAAATCCATCTCAATCATGTTTGTCAGTATAGACTTTTATTTCAGGTGGACCAGAAGGCCTGTTGTTTGGAGGTTGCCAATTTAAATGTTGTATGGACTTCCTTCAAATAAGGAGTAAGTATCCCAGAACAGAGTACAAACTGGTGCCCAGGACCCTTGGCCCCCAAGTCCAAGAGAGCACATTTGATTATCTGGAGTTACAGTAGGTTGATCTCCCAAGGGTAGGTGTGCAAACTGTCCTGCCAATATAACTGAAAATAGCAAAGCTACTTCCACATTCTAGTTCTACTGAGAGAACAAAAAGATAAGATCCTGCTTCCTCAAAACACCAATGAAAAATCAGAATGTGTGAGTGAGGCCTATGGAGGTTGAATGCCTGGAAAGAAACAGCCCTTCTGTCAGGCAGGTTAGAGTACGTATGTGTCACCTTCCTCCATTGTGCCCAACCTGGAGTTGCTGTTTGTTCTCCCCAGTTAGTGCTGTCAGCATTTCCATTCAGGACTGTATTGCCAGGGCTCTATTTTTAATTCAGGCATAAAAATGAGCCTAGAGCTGAAACTTGCAAGCCGGGCAATTAGCATATTTGAAAAGAAGCCAACTGGTCTTTTGTTATTCTGTGGGGCAGAAGGGGCTCCTCCCTGCTCTTCTAAATAACAAAAGGGATTGGTATCAGGGCATTGTTAAGTAAGCAGTAGACATGGACTTTGGCTGTTTTGACACACAGGTTCACAAGATAATTGTCACTGGGCTGCTGGGATGGTGTCTACAAAAGGGGGAGTCAGACCCAAAGGACATTTTGACATTCTCGACTGACCTGAAGGAACTGAAAGCCCAAGGACATTGTGTTTAAGATAGAACTGGTAAAAGTGGCCAAGTTGACTGCTGGCGTCCAGAATACCCTTTGGGAAAATGCTGACAGCCAACTGACAAATATTTATTGAGTGATTTCTGTCTATGAGACACCAGTTAGTCAGAGGTTGGAACTGGGGCTGGGTAATATTACGAAAGAGTATGCAATCTAAATAGGAGGATTGTCTTTATCTAGAAAGATAACAAGCACAAGGTTAACAAATGCTCCTTGCCAAACCAGTTACCAGGCAAAAAGTAATAGAGAAGCTCAGGTCCGCAGAGCTCATGAAGAGTGTAATGTATATATTTAGGGGTTGGGCACATGGATTTCAAAGGACAGCTTGAGAAGATAAAGTAAAAGATTATAATAAAATGAACAAAGACATGGATTTAGAAAAGGAAAAGGGAAAAACATTCTTGGCATTTTGCAAGCTGAAAAAAAACTGATGAAAAAATAACTCAAGCTTTGAGTTGTGTTGAAGGATTCTATGGGCAAAATATTGAACAACACAATGAAACAATATACAATAGAATGAATGTAAAACTGATGTTCTCCCATGTAAACTATCACATAATTCACAATAAAACATTAAAAAAAGAAAGAAAAAAAAAATATTGAACAACAGAAGAAGCACCAAAAGAAGATGGAAGGAACACACAAAATTCAACGTATCAAAAAGAATTGATGACATTCAACCATTTCAGGAGGTACCATATGATCATGAACCTGTGGTATTGAAGGAAGAAGTCCAGGCTGTACTGAAGGCACTGGTGAAAAACAAGGCTCCAGGAATTAACCGAAGACCAATTGTTTTAGACTTGGTTCTCTAGAGAAGCGAAACAAATGAAAGCTATCAAAAGTACCATGGACTTCCAGAAGAATGAACAAATCTGTTTTGGAAGAAGTATGGCAGGATTGCTCCTTGGAAGCGACGATGGCAAGATTCTGTCTCTTGTACTTTGGACATGTTCCTGGAAAAGGACATCAAGCTTGGTAAAGTATAGGGTCAGCGGAAAAGAGGAAGATGCTTAATGAATTGGCATAGTGACAAGTGTGTCAAACATACGGTTAGTGCAGAACTGGGCAGTGTTTCATTTTATAGTACATAGGGCTGATATGAGTTAGAACTGGCTCAATGGTACCTAATGACTATACAACTATGTTGTTATTGTTGTTGTTGTTGGGAAGTGCCGTAGAGTCGATTCCGACCCATAGCAACCCAGTATAGGGTTCCCAAGGAGCTGCTGGTGAGCTTACACCACTGACCTTGCAGTTCAAACGACTTTGCAGTCTGACGCATTAGCCCACCGTGCCACATCAGGACTCTTATACATCTAGAGATATGATCATGAACCTGTGGTATTGAAGGAAGATATGTATATATATTCTTTTTTTTACTTAAGTGCCGTTGAGGCTGTTCTGAACCATAGTAACCTGAGAAGCAGCTGGTGAACTTGAACTGCCAACCTTATGGTTCAGACTGACTTTGCAGTCCAGTGCATTAACCCACAGTGCTACACCAGGACTCTCTGTATATACATATATACATACCACGAACATGTTTATATAAAGGAAATGGAGTTCTGGTATGGTGCTGTAGGATAAAGCACTGAACGTCAGTTTGAACCACAAGGTTGGTAGTTCAAATTCACCAGCCACTCCTTGGAAACCCTATACAGGGTCTCTGTGAATCAGAACCAACTCGACAGCTCTTAACAACATATCAAGAAAATGGTTCACACAATTGTAGAGGTGGGCAAGTTCCAAGTCTATGGGTCTGTTCAATCTGTGAACTACATAAATCATTCAAGAAGTTGGACTACATGAAGAAGAACACGGCTCCTGGATCAGAGGAAGACTCATTAACAAGCTGCTATAGTAGTAAGGTTGGCCCAGGATCGGGCAGTGTTTCGTTCTGCTGTGCATAGTGTCGCTTTATTTGTTATATGTAAATAAAGACATCCTGGTGATGCAGTGGGTTAAATGTTGTCTTGCTAGCTTCATGGTGGGCAGTTCAAAGCCACCAGCCTCTCCAAGGGAGAAAGATGAGGCTATCTGCTTCCAGAAGTCTAAGTAATCCTAAGGAGCCGTTCTACTCTGTCTCATAGGATCAAACATAGCAATGATTTTGAGGATGACACAGAACTGGGCTGTGTTTTGTTCTGAATACATTGAGTCAATATGGATTAAAACTGACTGGAGGGCACCTAACAATAGCAACAAGAACATATGGACAAAACAATATTCTAGATATTATCTCTTTGTTGCAAATATGTGTGTGAATGTGTCTGTGTATGTAAGCATTTCAGTTGATCTGATTTACTTCTGGTTTGTGGCTTGCCTTCTCTTTTTTTAAAGTTTTTATTGTGATTTGAGTGAAAGTTTACAGGGCAGATCATCAGTTTTACATTCAACAAATCATATACTTTGTTCCATTACACTGATTACAATCCCCTCCACGTACCATCAGTTAACAGTATTTCTCTCTATTCATTTTAGCTCTTTTTTTTTTTAAACACTCAGGCATATATAATAATTTACACCACCAAATGGCACATTTGCACACCTGCCTCCTGGCCGCTAGCACTCAACCCCTCTCTTTTCATGAATTGAGAGTCCTCAGCTGCTCCCTCTCTCCATATCCCCATCTCTGCCTCCATCTCTGGTGTCACTGCTTCTTTGGATAGGGTCCCGCATTCTACTTGTGTTCTTCTCCCTTGATGGTCCTAGGGTCCTCTGTTTCTGGACTGTAAGATTAATTACTCCCCCATTTTTGTTATAAAACTTGTACCATTACAATTGTGGCAGTCTCAATTAGTCATGATAAACAATTACTCACTATTGAATCATAAGAATCTAATTTCCATCTCTTTTTACCTGACCCATCTAGACAAGACAAAAACTATTCAGTGGGGACTCTATTTTCTCTCACACACTTTTAAACTAAATTCCCTCTAGAAAACTTGCAAACCAGTCACTTCATGCATTTATTGCTCCCTCATTTTAGGTAACCAATGTCTAAGTTGCCCATCCCTGTCTATGCTGTATACAGAGGGGACAGCATCAATACTTGATGTGAAAACTCCTTCCATCTCTGTTGGTATTTTGAACTACTGCATCATAAGTATAGGTCAAGTTCATCAAATTATAGCAATTTACCCTCATTTCCTTTAT
>NW_006408668.1:3452675-3453485 GCF_000296735.1 Chrysochloris asiatica | reverse complement strand
GTGGGTGAACTCAGCCCATTTCTTCATTGCTGCCTTTCCCCCTCTTCCACTCACCAGTAGACTAATGTGGTCTCCAGCAAGCTTACATGCCTGCTCATGTACTCCCTTTGAGTTTCAGTCTTAGAGGGGGATTTGTCCTGAAGGGACTTGATGGTTTGCATTGATGGTGCCTTTTCATTTTTAATGGTTTCTTTGATGAATAAATATTCTCAATTTTAATGCCATCAACTTTATCAATCTTTTTCTTTTATGGTTAGCACCTTAGCACCTTGGAGTTTGGTGTTTTTTTCTCTCTTTCTTTTTAGCTTTTTATTGTGAATTGAGTGAAGGTTTACAGAATGCATACCATCAGTTTACATTCAGTCAATCATATAGTTTGCTTTCTTACAATGGTTGCATTCCCCTTCATGTACCAACAGTTAACAATATTTACCTCTATTCACTTTATCTACTGCATTCCTCCCTGTGTCCACTACCTTCATCTTTCCTTTGCTAATCTCTTTCGTGTTGTATATTGCCTGCCTTGTCACCATGTTAACTGTGTTTACCCTCTAGCCTATGAATAATTTTTCCTCTCCCTTCCCCCTGTAACCATCATAGATTGCATCTTTTATCAAGAAAAGTTTGCCTTAACTTTTTACAACATTGCTCTCATACAATACTTGTTCTTTTGTGATTGACTAATTTCACTCACTATAATGGCCTCCAGGAGTCCTGGTGTGGCACAGTAGGATACGCATTGGACTGCTAACTACAAGGTCGATGGTTCAAACCAACCAGTTGCTCCTCAGAAACCCTGTACATGGTTGC
>NW_006408668.1:3449876-3452112 GCF_000296735.1 Chrysochloris asiatica | reverse complement strand
CCTATAATTTGTTAAATTTTTTCCCTATTTAAAACAGTCCATTTTATCTTAAAATCTACTTGACTTCATGGCCATTTAGAAGTTCTGTATCTACCCTATTCCTTCTTTTTGCTTTGTAGTTGACTTAATTATAAATTGATATATTTAGTTCCCTATTTTCAGTCTTGTAGGTTTTTCTTTTTCATCTGAATGGCATTATCATCTTTCTAATCTCAAGTTATTGCCTGTTGTTGTTGGTTCCCAGTCCAAGCAACACCCTTTAGCATTTTTCATAAAGTTGGTATGGTCATGACAAATTCCTTTAATTTTTGTTTATCAAGAAACATCCTAATTTCACCATCCTATTTGAGGGACAGTTTTGCTGGGTATATAATGCTTGGTTGGCAATATTGTTGGCTTTTTTCAGAGCTTTGTATATGTCATCCAGTTACCTTCATGCCTACATGGTTTCTGCTGAGAAATCAGAGATTAGTCTTATTGATTTTCCTTGAGGATTCTATCCTCGTCTTTGGTTTTGGAAAGTTTTTCTTTCTTTTGGGATCTAACCTGTTTGGGGTTTGTTCATCTTCTTGTATGCTTTTCTTCTTGTCTTTCATGATGTTATGGAAGTTTTCTTCTAACAACTCTTCAAGAATTTTCCCTGTGCTTTTATTGTCTCTTCTTGTTCTGGAATTCCAATTACCCATAAATTCTTCTTCATGGTGTTTCACATAAGTCTTAGGCTTTCTTTGGATTTTTTCATTCTTTCTTCTGATTGTTCTTCTAGCATATTAGCATTGAGAGATTTATTTTTAAGCTCACTAATTTGGGCTTCCATTGCTTCAAATTTACTCCATTGTCCTTTCAATATATTCTTCATTTCTGAAATCTTAATATTAATCTTCTCGATTTCTAATTGTAGGTTTTGTTTTGGTTCAAAATTTATATTTGTTTTGTCTATTTGCTCTTATATTATTTTCCTGAATGCTTCTAAATTTTTTCTGTATTCTCCTTGGACTTTCTGTAAATCATTTGAAGTTATCAAAATAACATTCTTTTGAATTATTTTTCAGTTAGTTCCATTATCGTTTCTTCCTCAGAAACGTTTTCTGGCTCTGTATCTTGGTTATTTGCTTGAGACATTCTTTCTTGTTTCTCCATGTAAGCTAAAATTGTCTGTTGCCTCTGGGGTATTGTGGTGTTGTGGTTGTATTTAATTTGATGATTATATGTTGATGTGTTCTTAGGCTTTAGCTCACCTGTGGGTGTAGCTAGAAAATGGAAGCAAATACACCATTCTCATTTGCCATTCATGCAACTCAGTTTAGGGTGGTTAGGCTGGTGTTGGCTACTGTCTATCATTTTGTGGGAGCTGGCATTGGCTCTTGCTCAGTGAGTAGAACTGCAGAGGGTATGGTTGTGGCTGGGTTGTATGGACATGTTTGATAGGACTGCTGTCTCCTTTCAGTGGGAAAAAGAAAGCCTGTTTCACATACACACAAGAAAACAAAACACAAGCAAACAAGGAATCAACAATGAAAAGAGAAAAAAGAAATAAAAACAGGTAGCAACCAGAAAAAAAGAATACAATAACTATAAAGATAAAAGAGGAATGGGGAAATGGAACTACAGAAAAGAAAAATAAGAGGAAATAAAAGGAAGAAATTAAAACAAGTAAAAAAAAAAAAAACCAGGGAGAGGGAAGCTGAACTGAGACAGTAGAGAATAATAAAGAAAAGTTCAAAAGGGCAGAGAGGGGAGAAGAAGGGAAGTAAGAAACAGAAGAAAAGAAGGAAAAACAGCAGAGATAGAAAGACTACAATCAAGGAATGTAAAAAGAAGGAAGAGAAAGAATAAACAAAAACAATGAAGCACCAAATGAAAAAACAAAACAAAACAAAAACAGTACAGCTGCTGGTCCTGGAGAGGAGAAAACTCTGCATGCCAAGGAGCTCATGAGGTTTATACCAGAGGGAAATGACAGTGAAGTTCCTGGCCCTAGATGGAGTTCCTATTGGCTCTAGTGTTATCAATGTTCAGGGCTCTCAATCTGGAAGTAGTTTGTGATGGCCTTTGATGGAGCTACTTTCAGTGTCTATTAGGACCACAGGGCAGCTGGGGCAGGGTGACTGCTTAAATGGTGGTCTGGTGGCTCTGCGGATTCTATAGGACTAGTGACAAACTTGTCTGAATCCAGGCACCAAAGTGGTTCACCAAAGTGGTGAACCCTTCTCCCATTGGTGTGACTCCCAACCAC
>NW_006408668.1:3446092-3448606 GCF_000296735.1 Chrysochloris asiatica | reverse complement strand
GAGATGGATTGGCCAGGTGGCATCATTGATGGACTCAAGTGTGGCAGCAGTAGTGAGGTTGGCCCAGGATTGGACATTGTTTCGTTCTGCTGTGCACAGGGTCGCTATGAGTTGGCTCCGACTCGATGGCACCTGACAACAACAACAAGCATTCAGTCCACTTCTCTAACCTTTCCTTTGAAGTTCAGGGTGCTAGAGTTTCCATCTGTGTCTGTTTCATTTCATCTGTCATATCTTTGTTGTGGAGGCTCCAAGTAGTACATCTGCCCTTGGGGTTTTATTTAAGAAAACGTTCTCCATTGTAACACGTTATATTTTCCTCTGAACTTTCCAGACTTTTGCCTTTCACTTTTAAATGCTCGTTGTTGTTATTTGCTGTCAAAATTGATATTTGTATATACCCAGTTTCATATTTTCTTGCTTATAGATAACCAGTTGTTCTGGAGTTGTTTATTGAGAAGCCCAAGAGGAAGATCTTCAATGAGATGGACTGATACAGTGGTAGCAACAATGGTCTCAAATATAACAATTGTGAGGATGGCTCAGTACTGGGCAGAGCTTCATTCTGTTGTATGGAGGGTCGCTGAGTAGAAAACAGCCTGATGGCATCTAACAACAGCATCCTTTTCCCATTGATCTTCAATGTTGCTCTTTTCATGTGGGTGAGTTGGTTTATGAATTCTTCTATCAGCATGTTTGTCTATCCTTACACTAATCCTATATTATAATGATAAATCTAGGTATCTGGTAAAATATGTGTACTTGCCTTCTTTATCTTCCATCATCTTGGCTATTCTCTTGCCTTGCAATATAATTTTTATGAACATATTTTTATAGGATGCATTCATACCAGTCAAGGCTTGAATTTTTTCTTCAGTTCCCTCAGCTTGAGAAATGCTGAGTGTGTTCTTCCCTTTCAGTTTTCTGACTCCAGATCTTTGCACATTTTGTTGTAATATTTAACTTTGTCTTCTTGAGCTGATCTTTGAAATTTTCTGTTCAGCTCTTGTACCTCCTCATTTCTTCGATTTGCTTTAGCATCTCTACGCTAGAGAACAAATTTTGTGTCTCTTCTGACATCCATTTTGATATTTTTCTTCTTTCTTTTCTTCTTAATGACATCATCCCATAACTCTTGATATCATCCCATAACTCTTCTGGTCTTCGGTCTTTAGACTTTAATGTATCAAACCTGTTCTTCAGATGATCTCTAAATTCAGGTGGGATATATTCGAGATCACATTTTGGCTCTCGTGGACTTGTTTTCATTTTCTTCAGCTTCAGTTAGAATTTGCAAATGAGCAACTGATGGTCTGTTCCACAATCTGCCCCTAGCCTTGTTTTGGCTGATGATGTGGAGCTTTTCCATCATCTCTTTCCACAGATGTAGTCGGTTTGATTTCTGTGTATTCCATCTAGTGAGGTCCATGTGTATAATTGTCTCTTATGCTGTCTAAAGAAGCTATTTGAACTGAACCAACCATTGATTTTGTAGAATTCTATCATGTGTTCTCCAGCATAATTTCTATCACCAAGGACATATTTTCCAACTACTGATCCTTCCTCTTTGTTCCCAACCTTTGCATTCCAATTACCAGTAATGATCAATATATCATTATTGCATGTTTGATCAATTTCAGACTGAAGAATTGGGAGAATTCTTCTATTTCATCCTTACTGGCTTTAGTGGTTAGTACATAAATTGGAATAATAGTGGTATTAACTGGTCTTCCCTGTAGGCACATGGATATTATCCTATCACAGACAGCATTATACCTCATAACTGATCTGGTTATGTTTTTTTTGACAATGAATGCAACATCATTCCTCTTCAATTTGTCACTCCTGGCATAGTAAACCATGTAGTTGTCAGATTCAAAATGGCCTATACCAGTCCATTTCAGCTCACTAATGCTTATGTGTTCCATTTCATTTTTTACAATTTCCAATTTTTCTAGATTCATACTTCATACATTCCGTGTTTCAATTATTAATGGATGTTTACAGCTGTTTCTCTTCATTTTGAGTTGTGCTTCATCAGCAGATGAAGGTCCTGCAAGCTTTACTCCTACAGGCTTTACTCCATTCGAATCATCACGGTCAGCTCCACTTTGAGGAGGCAGCTCTTCCCCAGTCGCATTTTGAGTGCCTTCCAACCTGAGGGACTCATTTTCCAGCACTATATCTGAAAGCGTTTCTCTGCTATTCATAAGGTTTTCAGTGACTAAGTATCTGGAAGTAGTTTGCCACTCATTTTTCCTAGTCTGTCTTCATCTTGAAGCTCATCTGAAACCTTTCCACAATGGGTGACCCTGCTGGTATTTAAAATACCCATGGCATAGCTTCTGGAATCACAGCAACTCACAAGTCACCACAATATAAGAAACTCACAAGCCATCACAGTACGGCAAGCTGGGGGAACTGATGAAAAATTCAAGACTCGACTTTTGTTATTGAAGAATTCTCTGGGCAAATTATTGAATAATGCAGAAGGCATCAAAAGAAGATGGAAGG
>NW_006408668.1:3443534-3445380 GCF_000296735.1 Chrysochloris asiatica | reverse complement strand
TATGAAGAAAAACGTGGCATCAGGATTGGAGGAATATGTATTAACAACCTGTGATATGCAGATGATACAATCTTGCTTGCTGAAAGTGAAGAGGACTTAAAATATTGATGAAGATCAAAGAGCACAGCCTTCGGTATGGATTGTATCTCAATGTAAAGAAAACAAAAATCCTCACCTGGATCAATAAACAACATTCTTATCAATGGAGACAAGCTTGACGTTGTCAAGGACTTCATTCTTCTTGGATCAACTATCAACACTCATGCAAGCAGCAGTCAAAAAATCAAATGACATATTGCATTAGGCAAATCTGCACAAGAGCTTTTTAAAACGTTGAAGAGCAAAGATGTCAGCTTGAAGACTAAGGCACACCATGGTATTTTCAATAACCTCATATGCATGCAAAAGATGGACAGTGAATAAGGAAGACCATAGAAGAATTGATGCTTTTGAGTTATGGTATTGGAGGAGAATATTGAAAGTGCCATGAGCTGCCAATAGAACCAACAGATCTGTGTTGGAAGAAGTACGGCCAGAATGCTCCTTGGAGGCCACAATGGCCAAACTTCGTCTCTCATACTTCGGACATATTGTCAGGAGAGACCAGTCGCTGGAGAAGGATATCATGTTTGGTAAAGAGGAGGGTCAGAGATAAAGAAGAAGACCCCCAGCAAGATGGATTGGTAAAGTGGCAACATCAATGGGCTCAAGCGAGTCAATAATTGTGAGGTGGGTGCAGGACTGGGCAGTGTTTCGTTCTGTTTTGCATAGGGTCGCTATGAGTCGGTACCAACTCGATGGCACCTAACAACAACAAATTCATACCACTACATATAATTTTATATCATGCATTTTAACTGTCACATTATACTCCTTTGATGAATATACCACCATTGACTGTCTACTACGCCACTAATGGACATTAAATGTTTTACTATTTTTTCTTTAATACATGTTGTTGCAATGTTTTCCTTATGCAAGTCCCTTTATGTTGGCTTGCCAGTATTTCTCTAAGGTTTATTCCTGTTAGTGTGATTGTTGAATTACAGTGTACATGCATTTTCAAATTTACTATAGGAAGCAAAATTGTTCTACAACACAACTGAATTGATTTATACTCCCACTAGAAGTATAAGAATTTCAGTTGACTTACATCCTCAAAATATACTTAGATACTAGCTTATTTACTTTTGACAAACTGATGGGTGTGTAATGTTATCTCATTGAAGTTTTAGCTTGCATTTTCCTCTTTGTACTCAATTTCCTGTTTATATCATTTGTTAATTTTTCTGTTGGATTGTTTGCATTCTAATTGGTTTGATGTTGTTGTTAAATGCAGTGAGGTTGGTACCAATTCAGACTGACGCTGTAAAGGGTTTCTGCAGGGCAGCTGGTGTATTAGAACTGCCAACCTTGCAGTTAGCAGTCCATTGCTTATCTTACAGTGTCACACCAGAACTCCAATTGGTCTGATCATATTATATCATAATTGCTAATCCTTTGTTGCTTATACAGGTTGACATTCCCTTCCCTAATATGATCTAATAACCAAGGGTTGGCAAACTGTGGTACTTTTTTATACAGTATTTGTAGAACCCCAAACTAAAGATGAAGGAGCCCTGGTGGGCTAGGTACTGGGCTGCTAACCACAAGGTTAGCAGTTCAAATCCATCAGTTAGTCACTCCTAGGGAGAAAGAGATAGTTTTCTGCTCCTGTCAAGATTTCTAGCCTCGGAGGCTTCCTGCAGAGCCTCTGCAATACATAAGACTATAGGTGGAAGCCTGAACCACATCCAGATCTCCAGAGATGGGAGATTCCCACTTGAAAGGACAAGCAGACCAACCT
>NW_006408668.1:3425286-3442104 GCF_000296735.1 Chrysochloris asiatica | reverse complement strand
CTTTACAGAAAAAATTTGCTGACATCTGCTATGGATAGTTTTCTAACTTGGATGTTGGTATTTTGTGTCATTGAATTCAAGTGTTTAATTCTGATGTATCAACTTTCTTCATTATATTATAGAGTGTTATCTAACTCAACTGTTTCTGGTTCTGAGTTTTATTGGTCTATTCATCTATCACAATCTCAAGATCACTTGACATTTACTAGTGTGCTACAGTAAGTCTTGACATCTGATTGGACGCCCAGATTCTTCTTTAAACAATGGCTAACAAACCAGCTCCCTGCTTGGTTGTTATTGTATATTCACACATTTCAACCTCTAGGACATAAGAGTCAAAGACTTGGTTTGTTGCTCTTGTTTTGTGTTGGTTTGTTTGTTTTCTGGCAAATTATTTTTACAGCTATTTCTGAAAAGTGAATATTTTCCAACCCATGCCACTTGTGTATACTAGTGATAATTAGACTATACGAAGCAAACTCATTCTGTGGACATCTGTTTGACTCTCTCTGCCCTACTGTTTGCTTCCAGGGCAGAAAATGAGCTCTTAATTAATTACTGTTGATGCCCAGAAGGGAAGCAGCTTATACTGAAGAAAGCAGAGCAAATAGTAAATTGCTATAAATAGACAACAAAATTTATCTACCAACAAAACTTACTGGTGTGTTTTTCTTTAAATATCAATATTGTTATTATTGTTATTAAGTGCCATCCAGTCTGTTCCGACTCATAGCAACCCCGTATATGGTTTTTAAGGAGTGGCTGTGGTCCATTGCTTACCCTCCAGTGCCACACCAGGACTCCTTAAACATCATTAGCTTCATAAAAGGAGTCCTGGTGTGGCGCTGTGGGTTAATGCACCAGACTGCAAAGCCATTTGAACTGCAAGGTCGGTGGTTCAAACCCAGCATTCACTCCTCAGAAATTCTATATAGGGTCGCTATGAATCAGAGCCGACTTGACAGCCCTTCACAACAAACTGCTTATACTTGTTGGTCGTTAGGGTTAATATTGCTCTGAGTATTTGCACACGTGTCTTTGCATGGATACATGCTTTCATTATTCTTAGGTAGACTGTAATAAGTGATAAGCTTAACTTTTTAAGTAACCCAGACTCAGCTGGACCCCCTCTGCATAGCACATTGTTGTTGTTGTTAAGTGTCGTTGAGTTGATGCAGACTCATAATGATCCTGTATAGGGTTTCTGAGGAGTCACTGGTGAGTTTGGACTACCAAACTTGCAGTTCAAGCTGACCTTGAGGTCCAGTGCTTATCCTACAAGACCATACCAGGACTCCATGTAGTATATCTGGGGCAAATTTAGTATCAGGGATCACTGTCCCCCATTGCTTGAGGTCCCATGCCTTGAAAACCATTGTCTCATATAGAAGGGAACTTCAAAAGGTTCATCAAAAAAAATTTCCATTATCTTTACATTTCCATGTTTCCATGAATTTTTTGAAGCCTTCTTTCATTTTTCTCAGAGTTTTAGCTGTTACAAACAGGAAGGTAGATCAGTCCTTGTTGTTCCCACTTGGCCAGAACCAGAAGTTCATTTCTGTTTCTGAGTGTTTCCATCCACAAGTATGTTAGTTCCTTAGGTGTCTGACATTCAATGCCCAGTACTCAGCAGGACTAGTGGGCACAGGGTATCACATTATAAAGCACAGAAGCCTGGGCAAGATGGCGGAGCAGGCAGACACACTAAGCCAATGCTGTGCAACAAAGACCTGGGAGACCAAGGGAGACAGATATAGGTGGTGATCCTGGAACCCTGAGCATCAGAGCGCAGGACAGAGGTGGATTGGGTGCTGACTGGAAGAGGAACCTGAACAGGAGCAGTGAGCAAGAAGAAAAACGGGTGGACTGTGGGCTGGCATGGAGTGGTGTGGCCATCTTGAGCTTTTGTGAGCAGCTGCCAGTACAGCCTCCTGCAGGCACAGGACATAGCAGGAGGTTTGTGGCAAGAAGGTGCAGTTTTCCCTTGTTCCCATGACCTCCTGGTAGATGGTGACATGGTCACAGCCCCTGCCCTTGTCAACCTAGTGGTCAGTGACACTCCCACCTGCACAACTTCTGCTCTGCCTGGATTGGGTGCTTGGCATAGTGCCCCAGCTTCTGGAGGCACATGAACCTGCCCTGAACTATGCTACACAAACAGTGACCAGTTCACACTTGCGGTCTACCATATCCACCTGGAGCCAGGTGCTGAGCATTAGAGAATATAAATATAAATGTGAGAGATACACCATGTCTCAGAGAAAGAAGACAACTTCAACTTACACTAAGAAACAACAAAGAGTGACTCAAACAAGTCACCAAAACACAAAGTCAGAATATACAAAACCAGAAATGGTATTGGAATTACCTGACAAGGAATTTTTAAGTGCTAATTAGGCAGTGTCAATGGATTGAGAGAATGATCTAGAAAACTGCAGATGAAATCAAAGAAAACAGATAAAATTATGGAAAAACTCAGCAAACAAACTGAAAAAAAAAAAAAAAAGGGAATTCTACAAAACCAGCAATTAGAAATCCAAAAGATTAACACTAAGACTTTGGAACTAGATAATACACTAAAAGGTCTAAGAACAGAATTGAATCCATGGAAAACTGAAATACTGAGCTTGAATAAAAATCTTTCAATAATCATCTACTTTTTGTTGTTGTTAAGTGCCGTAAAGTTGGTTCTGACCCATAGCAACCCTGTATAGGGTTTCCAAAGAGTGACTAGTGAGCTTGAACAGCCGACCTTGCAGTTCAAACGGCTTTGCAGTCTGGCATATTAACCCACAGTGCCATATCAGGACTCCTAGAGGTTTATTAATCACACACAAAAAGAACAAAAAAAATCTGGAGAAAGCTTAAGATTTACATGGGACACTATCAAGAGGAATAAGGTATATGTGATAGGAGTTCCAGAACAGGTGGTGATAGTTGTGTGCTATTGAGTCAGTTCCAACTCATAGCGACTCTGTACAGGGGTTTCTGAGGCTGTAAATCTTTACAGGAGCAGAAAGCCTCATCTTTCTCCCATGGAGCAGATGGTAGATTTGAACCACTAGCCTTACAGTTAGCAGCCCAATGTGTAATCCACTACACCAGAAGAGCTCCTTTACAGCACAGAAAGAGACAGAAAAAAACCAAAAACATAAACAATAGTGTCCAAGAATTGTTGGAAGAAAACTTCCCTAATATCATAAAAGATGAGAAGATAATCATTCAAGAAGCTGAACGAACTCCAAACAGATACCATAAACTCCAAAACGGATCCCAAATGCATATCATAATCAAACTTTTCAAAACCAAAGATAAAGAAAGAATCCTGAGAACACCTCAGGAAAACCAAAAAAATTACCTAGAAAGGAGAATTAATAAGACTAAGGTCTGATTTCTCAGAAGAAACTATGCAGTGGGGAAGAAAACAGAATGACGTATATAAAACTGAAAGAAACAAATTGCCAACTTAGAATCCTATAACCAGCAAAAACTGCCCATTAAATATGATGGTTTAATTAGGTCATTTTCAGACAAACAGAAATTAAAAGAATTTGTAAAAACTAGGCGAAACTAACAACAACAACAACACTAAAAAAACCCTAAAGGGAGCTATTTGGACAGAAAACAGCAGACAACAATCTGAGACTAACATACATGACAATATCACCGAGATTCAACCCAGATGTAAAAGCATGTAAAGACTGAAAAGAGAGAACCAGAGATGCAGTTGCATCAACAACAAAAAATCATAACATAAAAAATGTGGAATAATTTAGTTACAGAACCTCCACATGAAGAGATCAAATGGATTTCAATAATAAATAAATTGAAAAGAAAATCTACCTGGAACTCTAAAAACTAGACAAATCCTTGCTCCTAGTCCTAGCCCAACCCTTACCCATAACACTACCCCTGTTGTTGTTGTTGTTAAGTGCTGGTGAGTGGACACCACAGCAGGACTCCAACACTAACCCCAGTGCTAACCAAAATCCCAACAATAAGGAACTCCTAGGCCTAGCCAAGACCCAGCCACAGTTACAACCCTAACCTTCATTCCTTACTCCTACTCTCCCCCTCAAAATGAAATCTATAAATTTATCTTTCTTTTGCATATTTATAAAATAATTAAATTAATAAATAAAAAGCCCAGAAATGTGTCCTATAATCTATTTCTAAATTTAGTAATCTGTTTATTCTTCTAAGCCAGGAGTGGGGGCCATATAAAATTATTAATTTAGAAATTAGCCTGGTAGCGTAGTGGTTACGAATCGGGCTGCGAACCTTAAGGTCAGCGGTTCGAAACTACCAGCCGCTCCGCGGGAGAAAGATGAGGCTTTCTACTCCCGTAAAGATTTACACCCTCGGAAACCCTGTACAGGGTCGCTATGGGTCAGAAACGACTCAACGGCACTTAACAACAACAACAATACTTATTCAAATATTTAATTAACTCTGGTAGCATAGTGGTTATGAATCGGGTTGCTAACCTTAGGGTCAGCAGTTTGAAACTACCAGCTGTTCCGCTGGAGAAAGATGAGGCTTTCTGCTCCTGTAAAGATTTACAGCCTTGGAAACCCTGTACAGGGTCACTAAGAGTCAGAACCGACTCCACGGCACATAACAACAATGTGCTGGTGTGGCACCGTAGGTTAATGCACTGGACGGCAAGGTCGGTTTGAACTGCAAGGTAGGCAGTTCAAATTCATCACCCACTTTTAGGATATCCTACACAGGGTCGCTATGAGTGGGAACCAATTCCACGGCACTTATCAACAACAACATATTGACTGGAACTGCGGTTGCTTTGGCAGGGCCAGACCAAATGATTTTGCTGGCCCTATATGACCGTAAGTTGGTGGTTCAAGCTCACCAGTCACTCCTTGGAAACCCTATACAGGGTCGCTATGGGTCAGAACCGACTCGATGGCACTTAACAATAACAACAACAACATACGACCCTAGGGCCAGATGTTCCTTATTTCTCCTCTAACCCCAAAGTAATGTACTGGACTCTTGTTCTTATATCATGTTTTATCTCTGGTAACCAAAATTCCTTAGTCTCTTCCGTCTCCTTTTGTTACGTACAGTGGAGTCAGTTCTGACTCATAGCGACCTTGTACAGGGTTTCCGAGCATGTAAATCTTTATGGGAAAATCCTTTGATAGACTCAATTCCTAACTCCTTATGCAACAATATGTATTCTACCAACACCTACAAACTTGGCTTTCATTAATTCAGTTGTTTATTCAGCAACGTTTACTGAGGGCCTATTGTCCATCAGGTACTCTGCTAGGCAGTAAGAATCCAACTGTAAGCAAAAGCAGCCCCAGTCTCTGGTTTCATGGAGCTTCCCCAGATACTCTGACCACAACAATCAACAAATGATTGATTTTCTTTACACATTTTTATTCTCTCTAATTCTAGATTTAACCACCATGGTTGCTGTATCCAAGCATTGCACTCCCTTTTTCCTGTGATTTAGCACCTTCACTTGGAGTCCAACTGTGACCATTTATATAAACTATAATAAAGACTATTCAGCATCATGTCATTTCCTGTGTGGATCAACTCACCACAAAGACCACCACAGAGTCACCTACCCAAATTTGTCCATAGGTTCTGAACTAGAAATCAGGTTTCTTTTTCTGGTCTAGCTCTCCAGTTTAAACAAAATAATCCCCGTAAAGGTTCACCTTCACCACAAAGGATTTGCTTGAGGCATAGACTCGGCATACCTCTTCTGACCAGAGCTCTAACATGAAAAGTTATCATACCATCGTTGACTTGAATCAATAAACAACTATTTCTTGTTCTTGTCTCTTCAATAAGTTTGTGATTCCCTAGGGCCGGGAGTTTGAAGTCTAGTTTCCTTTATTTCATCCCTTTACCGTGAACTTCCATGACCAGCTCCCACCTACCCAGTTCCCCAATAACCATCCACCCATGAATATAAGAAAGGAATTCTTAGTCCACTTTTCCCATCATCTGTGATACTCCGTAGTATTACTCCTGATCTGTTGCTTCTCTCTCTTCCACAGTTACCCAGTTCATGGGGGCTAACCGGGGCTCCATGCTTCTTTTCAGAGTAAGACCACGAACATTTAAGTTGGTTTTAAAAGGCTCTTCCACATCATGTCATATCCTGCGCACATTGACTTTTCCTGGTGTGGCGCTATGGGTTAATGTGCTGTATTGCAAAGTTGGTTTGATCGCAAGATCACCAGCTGCTCCTCGGAAACCCTATGGGTTGGAACCAGCCCGAAGGCACTTCACACAAATCAACCAATAGACTTATCCCAATTTTGCACATAGAAACTAGAACTAGAAACTTGAACTAGAAACTAGGTTTCTTTCATCCTAGGTTTAATCATAATAATAATTTCCAGGAAGCTGCAGACACATAACTAAGGATCCATTCAGGCATAGGATCTAGTCTATTAAAATCTGCCAACAATAAGATAGTAATCATTCTTCTTCCCACTCTGCCTCAGTGTGAGGCACAATCTTAGCTAAATGGGCATGTTTGCAAACCCACACTTTCCTTGAAATGGACTTTCCATGCTCTGGATTTGGGAAGAAGGAAGACATGTGGAAAAGAGGGATAATGAGTGTGTTTATAACAGCAGCTAGATAGACGTATAACATGAAAAATAACACCAGGGAGACTGTGATTAATCTCTTGTACAATAGTAACCTCAGTACAATCAACCTTGCAAGGTTAAAAAGGCAGCGTTTGCCCAAAAACAAAGGTCAGAAGGCAGGAAGGATGGATGGACAGGGGACCCTGGGAAGAAGTGGCAAGGGTGCTGTTACATTGAGAGCATTGCAACTGATATCACAAACAAATGGTGTACACCTTGGAACACCAGGGTTCTGTGGTACAGGGATTGAGACATAGTTCAAATGGGTAAAAGAGTAGAAATAATGTTAAGATGCTTGCCTATCTTATGAATATTGGTTTCCTTTGCCTACTATTGTAAAATAGACATTTGAGTGGGATAGAAAGGAATATGGGGAAACTTGATTACAGAACACTTGTAAGTCCGTCTTCAGCCTATAACTGATTGGAATACCTAAAAGGGGTTTCAGAATTTACCCAGTGAAATAGGCATCTTGTGGAGCCTTTGTAGTGTATAGCACATTAGGTGGAATCCTGAGCCCCATCCAGAACCTTCTAAGGGACATTTCCACCTGAAAGGACAAGCAGACCAGCCTGGAACAGTTAGAGCAACAGAAGATACTTCTTGAAAAAAAGACAAGCAGAAAAAATCCAAAACAAAACGGCAGCTGAGTGGCTATTACAAGAGCAAGTATGTTGTTCGCCAGGGAGCCATCAAGGCAAGGAATCAAGTCCCTTCAGGACAAATTCCCCCCAAGACTGAAACTCAAAGGGAACACATGAGCAGGCATGCAAGCTTGCGGGTGACCATGTTGGTCTACTGGTGAGTGGAAGAGGAAGGAAAGCAGCAATGAAGAAATGGGCTGAGTTCAACCATGTTCCATAGATTCCCATTGACCTGAAGATGAGAGCGAGAAGAGGAAGGGCTGATTGGTCCAAAATAGGTGAGACCAAACCATAATCATAAAAAATGAAAGAAAGAAAAAAGAGGATGTGGACAATAGTGTAAGGAACTTGGGGGGAAAAATGTGATAGTAAGCTAATTTGGATTGCTCCACTTTGCCACATTTTCCAAACTAGCTTTTATTGGTCATAAAGCAGATATTTTTATCTCTATCTGCCTGGTGTGGTTTTTAAGTACTGGGCTGCTAACCGAAATGTTGACAGTTTGAGCCCACCAGCTGATGCTCCATGGAGGAAAGATGAGACATCTGCTTCCACAAAGACTTAAAGTCTCAAGAACCCTATGGAACAATGCTACTCTGTCCTTAAGGGCACTTTGAATGGATCAACGGCTGTGGGGTTGTTTTGTGGGTTTTTTGTTTTTTTTTTTGGCTATCTGCTATACCCTTGAATCTACCATTTAATTGAGTCTGCACTCCAAGTGGGGAAGGGAGAAAAAAGCATCTCTTCTAGGTGACTGCCTACCATGAAGAGGTGGGTGAGTGGCTAGGTAAGTAACCAGATGAGGAAGGATCACATGCATGCTACTTGGATAAATCGTTTACAAGAACATATATGCAGGCATCAACCAAATCCAATTCCCCTGGCACGGAGAGGCAGAAACTTTCTACTAGTGGCTGACTGCTCATCGTACCACATTCCCTGTCACTGAGGAGAGTGTGCTGGAAGGTAGGGGTGTCTAGCATGGTGGGGTTTGGTTTGGACAGAGCAGTTAAGAAACTGCTATCCATGAGGCCCCATTCCTGGCTAGTACAGCGCTCTGTCTCCTGAAAGTATCATTAGGGAGTCTGTGTTCAAAGCTCAATGTGAGCCGTGATATAGGATTTCTGGACAGGAAATGCAGCTTGAACATGAAGGAGGCAATACACATATTGACAAAGGAGACTTAAAAATGAGAATCTAGTCAAAGGGAAAAACAAGAGGTTTCCTTCAGAAGTCCTCCAAGAGAAAAAGGGAATTTTGAAGATATAGGTGGGAGTGTTTATGTGTGTGTTTTGTCATTAGGAAAGTAAAGCTGGATGAGACACAAAACTGCAACAATCCAAACTTAATTTTTCCTTGAGAAAACACATCACCCTTTATTCACAGAAACAGAGGCTTCAATAATTTCTTACAAATTTTGGTTTGTATTCTGGGGGTGACTTATTCATTTTTAAATACCAGTGCATTTATTTCATTTAAAATATCAGCACATGATGAATTCTGATGACAGATTCTGGGCTTCTTTTTCTGAGAACCATAATGCCTGTTCTTGGTACACTCCCCAGAAAAGTACCCCACAGAGCCTCAAAAACAGGCACAGTGCTTATCTTTCAGCGAGTAATCTGTGTGCTGCTACCCTAGCCCACAGTTCTCCAGGAACCATTCAAACAATGGCTAACACCAATTTATAATCCATACTTAACTATTAATTTCATAAAGCTGACTTCTAAACTTTATGCTTTGGAGAATATCAAACACATATCAAAATAGAGAGGAATCGTGGGCTGGTGTCATGCAGTGCGCTGACTCATGATGTCTCACACACACACACCCTATGTATGGAGCACCCCAGTGACCCCCACATGGGTGAAGCGACCCCCTACATGCAGGGCTGAGCGCCACACTGCTCAGCCTGCCCCTCCCGTCCCCTACCCCCACCCCACATGTTCTCCAGCACCTTCCCTCTCCTATTGCCAACACTGGAGACTCTCCTCTCCATTTAATGGTGGGCACCATGGCCCACCTGACTAGGGGGAAAGGAGGAACAGGAGGGATGGAAGTAGGGAGGGGGATGAGGAGGTGGGGACAAGATACCACACTGGGTGACAGAGCACATCGACCTAGTGACATCCCTGCCTTGTTGGCCTCTCCCCTCTGGGACATTGGCCTGCCTACCGCCACTGTAGACCTTAGGGTCCTTTTGGGGTGCAGACATGTCAGAAGGTGCAGTCCACACCAGTTACATCCCCTAATGATGACACTGGAGAAGTATCTCCTACTAAATCTCAAGTGTCCATCACCAGCGGCAATACTAATCACTAACCACACCCCCATTTGCCACTCCCAATAGCATTTAACTGCCTAGCTAGAGTCCTGGTATGGTGCTGTAGGATAAGCACTGGACTGCTAACTGCAAGGCTAGTGGTTCAAACCCACCAGCTATTCCATGGAAAGCCTACACAGGGTCTCTATGAGTCAGAACTGACTCGAGGTCACTTAACAACAAGACTGTCTAGCTGGTTGTTTAATGGGTTATGTGTTAGGCTATTAACTACAAGGTCAACTGTTCCTATCTTCCAATTGCTCAGAGGGAGACAGATGAGGCTTCCTGCTCCCATAAAGATTTACAGCATGGAAATCCTATACAGGGTCAGTGCTGAAATGCTCATTACAAAGTCCATAGTTCAAAGCTATCAGTCATTCCTCCAAAACCGTATGCAGGGTCGTTCATTATGAATGTTATGAACCAACTTGATGGCACTTAACAACAACAACTGCCTAGATTATATTGAAGCAACTTCCTGATCATTTCATCTGTAAATACTATTGAATCAGGCATCTCTAAAAATATAGTCTCTCTAAGAATTACCCAGAAGACCAAATTTTCACCTCAAAAATCCTAACAGAAATTCCTTAGCATTATCTACTACTCCTACTAAACTACTGTGAAGCAAATAGCAGGCATCCTAACGGTTTATCTATATATAATTCAGTACATACAGTGAAACTGTGAGGACCAGAACTTAGGGGATTGCCTTGTTTTCTTGGATCTTCTTTCTTTCCACCTTTGACAGGTTGCTTACTTTTCTACTGCTATTAGTGGAAAATATTTGATGTTTCCTTCTCTGATAGGTTTCCACCATGTTGCTGTTGTTGTTAAGTACCATCGAGCTGGTTCTGATTCATAGTGATGCTGCATAGGGTTTCTAAGAAGCAGCTGGTGGATTTGAACTGCCAACCTTGTGGCATATGCAGGTTTTAATGCATTTTAAAAATTAAATAAATACCACCACCCCCCATTTTTTTTAAAAGCAAAATCACAATACCATTGTTGTTAAGTGCAATCAAGTTGGTTCTGACTCATAGCAACTCTGTATAGGGTTTCCGAGGCTGTAAATCTTTGCAGGAGCAGAAAGCCTCATCTTTTTCCCATGGAGCAACTGGTGGACTGTTGATTTTTATCACACTTAACAAAGCAATAATCCCTTAGTATCAACCACCCAGTCAGTGGGCACATGTTTCTAAAGTTCTTATAAACGTTATTTTTACAAGTGAGTTACTTGGATTTGGATCCAAACAAATTCATGTATTGCATTTGAAAGATAATGTCCCTTTAGTCCTTTTAAACTCATTCCGTCTTTAAAAAAATTAATTTATTGTAGAATGTGTCCAAGGTTCTGAATTTTTAATAATTGCCTTCAAATTATGCTTTCCCCCCCCCCGAACATATTTTTATTTTGCCTTCATTCTTTTCTTTATGAAAACTTTATTTAAGCATGCTTGATATATAATAAACTGCACATACAGTTTGATAAATTTTGACATACGTTTATAATGTGAACAGAGTCTCTGGAGGTGCAAACAGTTGAGGGCTTGACTACTAGCTGAGAGGTTATGGTTTCAAGTCCACCCAGAGGCACTTGAGAAGAAAGACTTGGTGACTTACTTCCAAAAACTCAGCCACTGAAAACCCTGTGGAACACAGTTCTACTGTGGCACACAGGGGTTATTGTGAGTTGCAATGGATTCAGTAGTTGGCTGATACATTGTGAAACCATTATCACAGTGAAGACAGTGAACATATCTGCCAATCCCAGATAGATTGTGCTCTGTAGATATGGCACACACTTCATTTTGGCAGGCCTCATTTTCTTTCATAAAATGAGGAGAGATATGAGACCAAATGATTATTTATGTATTAATAACAGTACAATTTCTATGATTCTTCCTCCTTTTTTTAAAAAAAAATTTTTACTATTAATTGAGTGATCATTCACATGGGAGAACATCAGTTTTACACTCATCATTTCATTGCCATGATTATAATCTCCGTGCATCATCATTCAACAGAATTTGCTTCTAGTTCTTCTGTTTTTTCTGGGGGCTGGGAGGTGTACACAAAAATACTCAGGAACATATAATCATTTAAAAAACCAAAGGGCATATTCTACAAGTCTTCCTCCTGGCCACCAGCACACAGCCTTTCTCTTTCCATGAGTCTAGAGTGCTCAGCTGCTCTATCTCCCCATGTCCTCATCTCTGCCTCCATCTCTGGTATTGCTGCTCCTCTGGATAGGGTCCCACATTCCTTTCATGCTCTTCTACCTTGATGGTCCTACGGTCCTCTGTTTCTGGAATGTAAGATTAACTACTCCCCCATTTTTGTTAGAAAACTTCTACCTTTACAGTTGTGACAGTTACAATTAGTCACGATAACAATGACTCACTATTGAATCTACGATTCTTTCTTGACGCATCACTTTTTCACATGATTACTGTTGTTGTTAAGTGCTATCAAGTTGGTTCCAACCCACAGTGACCCAGTATAATGTTTCCAAAGAGTGGCTGGTGAGTTTTGAACCACCAACCCTGTGGTTCAAACCTACCTTGCAGTCCTGTGCTTATCCTACAGAGCAACACCAGGACTCCTTTTCACATGATATAAAGTAATAATAAGCAGCCCTGGTGGTGCAATGGATAAGCACTCAGCTGCTAACCCAAAACTCAGCAGTTCTAATTCACCAGCTGCTTTGCGGGAGAAAAGGCCTAGTGAATTAATCAGTTCCCATAAAGACTGCTATTGTTGTTAAGTGTCAGGGTTAAGTGCCAGGAGTCAGTTCTGACTCATAATGACCCTATATAAGGTTTCCAAGGAGTGACTGGTGAGTTTAGACAACCTACCTTGGAGTTAGCAGTCCAGTGTTTATCCTACAGCACCATGCCAGGATTCCCCCATAAAGACTGCTGCTGCTACTGTCACTGTGTGCCACTGAGTCAGTGCTGGCTCACAGCTACCCTGTATAGGATTTCTGAGGCTGTAAATCTTTAAGGGAGCAGAAAGCCTCACCTTTGCCCTCAGACCAGTTCGTGGATTCAAACTGCTGGCCTTACCATTAACAGCCCAACGCATAACTCACCAGGAAATCCAGTGGGGCAGTCTACTCTGCCTGCTACAAGTCAGAATCAACTCTAGGGCACAAAACAAATATAATGAGTCCAAAATTTCAATTCTGTAGGTTAGAATTTGTTTTGATAGTTCATGGACTTTCCCTTTAATTAAAATCAAATAAGAGACCCTTGACCTGCTTTCTGTTTTGAAAAACAGAAAGATCTATAAACTGGTTGCTCGCTGTAGAAAAAGGGCCTTGTATCTAAAGTTTTCCTGCATGAGCCACTGTGAAGCCCTGCACGTCTTCAAACCAGCCCACAGACTGGAATCATTCTTGAAAAGGTTCAGCACGTGCAAATGGAGGGTAAGGAAGGGTCAATGTCTTCTCAGGGAGATAGCCAAGAGACACCAATTTTAAAATGTTCACGAAATGATCAGACTAATCCCAGCAGGGGCGTGACTAAGGCTGACAAACCGGAAGCAAGGGCAGTTTGGATAAAGCAGAGTTTATGTACTCCTATTTCGTTCTGCTGTGCATAATGTCGCTCCGGGTCGGTACCGACTCGATGGCACCTAACAGCAACAATAACATTAAAGCAAGGTCGGCAGTTCAAATCCACCAGTTGCTCCTTGGAAACCCTGTACAAGGTTACTATGAGTCGGAACTGACTCAAGAGCAACAATAACAACAACATCAAGGCAGAAGCTGGTGGCAGGGCATGAGCAAATTTGGGCGTGCAGGATTAATAAAAAAGTAGGGTGACAAATTTCATGGTAATTTAAAACAGCCAACGAATCTAAAGTCTTCTAAGTTACACATTCGTTTTTCATGTATTCATCCAATTGGTACCATGTAGCTGGGAGGTCTAGAAAGAATCAAATAAATACACCATAGGCTTCCAAGAAGCTTATCCTTTAAATGTGGAGAGGAGCTGTGTGTTTGAATATCTACAATACTAAGCAGTCCTGGATTATGGCCTCAGTTTCTCTCCTTAAGCGGCTTGGGCTCAGGATCTTAAAGACAGAGTCCTTAGACAATTCACAGGGAAGTTAAAAGGTTCGTTTGATTATATCCTTGAGCGTATCTGTCCACTAATGTCAGACTTTTTAATTCCGAGTTGTCATGTTAATAATTCAGCATTCATCCACCCATTTATTATAGTTAATAATTTATTACAGTGCTTCCAGCATTCTTTTTTTTTCCAACCTTTTTCCTAGCAAAGCCATAGTCACCTGTCAAGTCTTTATTTAGGAGTCTTTGTTCTGCAAAGTCTCTCTGAACTCTAAACCAGTTCCATGTGTGTCAGAGTAGTACTGTGCTCCATAGAGTTTTCAAGGACTGACTTTTCAGAAGAATAGATTACCAAGCCTTTCAGCTAAGGTGCCTCTGGATGAACTGGACTTCTAATCTTTGGGGTAGCAGTCAAATGTGTTAACCGTTTGCACCACCCCCAGACACCTCTCTGATCTCTAAACCAAACCAAACCCACTGTAGTCAAGTGGATTCCTACTTACAGTGACTGGTAAAGGTTTCCTGAAGCTACCAATATTTACGGGAGCAGAAAACCTCATCTGTCTCCCATGGAGCAGTAAGCTGCTGGATTTGAACTGCCTACCTTGCAGTTAGCAGTCCAGTGCTTATCCTGCAGCGCCATCAGGGCTCCTTCTCTGATCTCTTGGTTATTGCTGTGGTTAAGTGTCATCGAGTCAGTTCTGACTCATGGTGGTAGTGGTGTGCCATAGTGTTGGTTCCAACTTACAGCGAACCTGAGTAGGGTTTCCGAGGAGCGACTGGTGGATGAATTACTGACCTTACAGTTCAAGCTGACCTTGCCTGTCGGTTCAAACTGACCTTGTGATCTAGGTCACTCATTACCCCCTGCTTCACTATACTCATAAAGCGCTTGTTACTCATTGCTACCAGCCATTGGCTTGAGCAGTAGGAAAATAAGTCATTTTTGCTCATATCAGGGAGCTTTTCCTGTATTAAAAAAGAAAAAAAGTCTTAAGTGACTGATTTAAAACAACAAGTATATATCTATATCCTATTTTGATGGATTGATTGGTGGTTCTAGTATAAACTCCTGGTGTGACACTGTAGGATCAGCAGTGGACTATGAACCACAAGGTCAGCAGTTCAAACCCACCAGCTGCTCCTCATAAATCCTATACAGGGTTGCTATGAGTTGAAACTGACTTGATGGCAATTAACAACAACAACAAGAGTGTGCACTGGTGTCACTGGTTTTGCCTGGACTCACTCATGGAGCAGCAATCAGCTGGCAAGTCAGCAGGGAGCAGGATGATCTGGGGGCCTCATCACTTTCTAATACTCTGCCTTGGCCTTATTCACAAGGAGCAGGCTCCAAGAGAAGAAGAGTGGTAAGCTGCAGGCCTTAGATTTCCATTCAGAATGTGCACATGACTCGCCACTACGGTTACACGCCACAAGATAGTCCCAGATTCAAGGGGTGAGATTCACCCTCTGATGCGAGAGCTACAAAATCATGGAGCATTCTTGCCATCTACCACTTGAATGTGAAAACTGAGATAATAATATTCTTCAGGGAAAGAGCTGAGTTTTGGGTAAAGGTAGTCCAAGAATTGTCCACATAGTCTTGGAATAAGCATTAAAAAAGTAAAGTTAAAACCAATTGTGTTTTTTTTTATGACTATTATTTCACTGGAGTCCAGGGGAGCAAGAATAGAGCTGAGAACTATGGAAAGAACTGGTTTTCCCTGTGAGGATTTGTGTAATTCCTCTGCATTCTCAGACACACAAGCCCAGACTTCATTAACGTCTACTACTCACAGACCAGGCCTATGAAACTTTGGAGGGCTAACTGAGATGGGTGGACCCATTGAGGTGACATGGGGTCTAAAAGAGGACACCTGTGTCTGCTTTGTTCCTTTAACACAGCTATCGCTGGATTCTATATATTTGCTTTAAGCAATGCTACCTTCTTTTGTTTAATAATGGGAATTTTCAGACATATACTATAAGTAGGAAGAACACTGTAATTCATCGCCCGTGTTCCCATAACCCTGCTTGCTCCACAGGGATTCATTTGTGACTGTGATTTAGATAGACCCCATTCCATCACACCTCTACCACACTGAAGTAAATCCCAGACCTCTCATCTGTCAACATTTCAGTATGGATCTCTAAAAGATAAGGGTTTGTTTTAAAATGCATAGCCACAATACAATTATCACTTACATTACAGTACTTTCTTAGCATAATCAGTCAGTCAGGGTTCAGCTTTTGGATTGCAGCCAAGAGATGGTCCTAACATTGTATGTAATTGATCTTAATTCTCTATTTACCTACAAGATGCCACTCTGATATGCGAGTATTCTCTATCCCTCCTTTCTCTTCTTCCTTCTAAAGCATTTATTGAAGAAACCAAGTAATTTGTCCTACAGAGCTTCACTTGGTCTGCATTTTGTAGATTGCATCTCAATGCTATCATTTAACATGTTCATCTGTATTCTTATAAATAGGTAATTGAATCTAACACCTTTATTAGTTTCCAATTAATTTATGGTAGCATAGTGGTACCGCAAGGTCAGCAGTTCGAAGCTATCAGCTGTTCAGTGGGAGAAAAATGGGCTTTCTACTCCTGTAAAGATTTACAGCCTCAGAAACCCTGTACAGGGTCACTATGAGTTGGAACCGGCTCCACAGCACATAACCATCATCACCACTACTTATAGATGAAGGTGTCCTGGTAGTGTTGTGGGTTATGTGTTGGGCTGCTAACCTCAAGGTCAGCAGCTTCAATCCACCAGATGTTCCGCCGGAGAAAGATGAAGCTTTCTGTTCCTGTAAAGATTTATAGCCTTGGAAAACCTATCCAGGGTTGCTCTAAGTTGGCACCGACTGACTTGACAGTCCGCCACCACCACCACTACTTAAAGGTGATGTTGAGTGCTACCCCTTTCATTCTGAAAGGTTTTTCCAGATTCATGGCTTTATAATTAATGTGTTCCAAATCATGTTAGTCTGTATCTTGAATAAATGGTTCACAATCTTCTAGCAATGAATGTTGTTGTTGTTGTTAAGTGCCGTCGAGTCGGTTCCGACCCATAGCGACCCTGTACAGGGTTTCCGAGGGTGTAAATCTTTACGGGAGTAGAAAGC
>NW_006408668.1:3412155-3425095 GCF_000296735.1 Chrysochloris asiatica | reverse complement strand
TTTTTTTTTTTTAAGTTTGGGTGTGTGATTAGTAAATGTGTGATCCTCTTGCCAGAATTCAGCAATGACTTTATGAGAAGACCCTGTGATGTCTAACAAACACATAGATGTGAGTAGTCAAATGGAAGCAAATGGTTAAAGAGAAAGAAAACGGTAGCTTTGGGCATCCAATGTCAATGCGAACCATTTCAGTAAGACATTTCTGTTTCTGTTGGCTGTTAGTAAATATCCTGACTAGCTAGCCAACTATTCATCATCTCACTGATGGTTAAGAGTTTGAGAATTTAGCAGTCACATGTGTTTGTCAAGAGTCATAGATCACATTTCTTTGAAATAGAACTACCTTCCCTATTTGAACTAGGGGCTTCTGCAGGCAGTGAAAGCAATGCCTTTTTTATTATGCACTTCACGTAACAACTTTAAAAGAGTGTATCAGCGAGCTGGTTATAGAACTAAACCGCAAGAGAGAATGACAGCTACAGCAGTCTCTTTTTCCCCAAATTCCCACAGGTGGGTACCTACTATGGAGTGGGGTTGGCCTCCATTGGTGAGATAAGTCCCTTTCTAATTGGTGTATATATATATAGAAGCCAGGAAAAGAAACCGACCCATATGCCCTGGATCTAAAGGATAGCAAACAGGCAAGCCTGAAATGTAATATGTACTCTGGCCTCACCATCCTTGCCCTTTTGTTTGATTTTTATGAGAATCTGTATAGTGTCTCTCTCTCCAGTTCTCTTTTTTCATTCACTGTCAAAAAAAAAAAAAAAAAAAAAAAAAAAAAACTAACAAACTATAGTATTCCGTTATTTTTAGGACACAGGAGCAAAGGGCAGAGGTGGCTTCTTTCTGTGGAGCAGCTATAAAGGGCTCAATTTTAACTTGATACCATGGAAATGAGAAAACTGATGGAATGTTCCAACAGATGGCCCTGCCTTTTTGTTTGATTTCTGCCTAAATCAGGCTTAGATTAGGTGTGGTCAGGGATGGATAGCCCAATAAACAAGATTTGTTGTTGTTATTGTTAAGTGCCATCAAGTCGCTTCTGACTCATACGACCTTGTATAGGATTTCTAAGGACCAGCTAATGGGTTTGAACCATTGACTTTGTGGTTCAAAACCTACTCTGAAGCACTAAGAAAGAGACAAAATGCCAGTAATTCTTTGTCCTCTAGGCTTTCTGTGTGATTTGCACTTCCTTGTGGCTTTGTCTAACAGCTCTCACAAGATGCTTGGTTCCCCAAGACCCCAGTAATTAAGGACCAATCCTGCTTGTAGCAGGAGCTCCATCTGTGTGTAGTGACTAAAGACATGAATGATCATTACCAGATTCAAAGTAGGAAGACAATATCAATGGAAAGAAGACATCATTCTAATGACATTGTACATCTATTGGGTCACTGTGAGTCAGCATTGACTCAGTGGCAATGAGTTTGGTTTGATTTGGTGGCAAAATTTTCAATAAATGGTGCTGGTGATATTACTCCTACTTTACAGATAGATGTTAGTATCTTTAGTAGTCAAGGCAGGCTATAGTATCACGAATAAGGAGAAGTTTCCAGGTGTTATGACTGGAAAAGTAGATGTAATCCAATTATAAAGCTGCGGAGGAATTAGTGAAGCATCATAACTTGTCCCCCCTTCCATTTTACCAGGTTCAACTAATTCCTCCACCCTTGCCTTCTTCCCCTCCTTCCTGCTGAATTTTGCACCTGAGAGTAAACGGGATGTTAACTGCAATTCTATCAATCAGCAAAGTGGCCTGAGTCAGACTGGTTGAACCTATGAAGCATTCATCTTGAAGTACAATGCTGTTTGTGTTAATATTACTATTATTATTCAAATTTAGGCACCAATCACTAAAGCCAGTGAAGATGAAATTGACGAATTCTACCAACTTCTTCAGTCTGAAATTGATCAAGCATGCAATCAAGATGAATTGATAATTACTGATGATTGGAATGTGAACATTGGAAACAAAAGGAAAGGATCAATAGTTGGAAAATATAGCCTTCATGATAGAAATAACTCGGAAGATCACATGATAGAATTTTGCAAAGACCAACCATTTATTCATTTCAAATACCTGTTTTCAACAATATAAAAAACAACTATACACTTGGACCTCATCAGATGAAAATACACAGGAATCAAAAAGACTACATAGTGGCAAGAGATGATGTTGTTGTTGTTAAGTGCCATCGAGTCGGGATCTGACTCATAGCGACCCTGTACAGGGTTTCCAAGGAGCAGCTGGTGAGTTAAAACTGCTGGCCGTAACGGCCCACACCAATGTTGCAGTTTACCGCATTAACCAGCAACGCCACACCAGAAATGATGATGTTGTTGTTGCTGTTGTTAAGTGCCGTCGAGTCGGTTCCGACCCATAGCGACCCTGTATAGGGTTTCCGAGGGTGTAAATCCTTACAGGAGTAGAAAGCCTCATCTTTCTCCCACAGAGCGGCTGGTAGTTTCGAACCACTGACCTTAAGGTTTGCAGCCCGATTTGTAACCACTACGCTACCAGAGGAGATGCTAAATAAGTATCATCAGCCAAAACAAGTCAGGGTGACTGTACAACAGACCATCAGTTGCTCACATGCAGGTTCAGACTGAAACTGAGGAAAATGAAAACAAGTTCACAAGAGTCCAAATATGACCTTGAATATATCCCACCTGAATTTAGAGAATATCTCAAGTACGGATTTGATGCACTAGACACTAAAGACGGAAGACCAGAAGAGTTGTGGGATAACATCAAAAACATCATACGTGAAGAAAGTAAAAGTTCATTATGATGAACTGTGCTAAGACCTGGAGTCAGAAACCCAAATAGGAAGAACATGTTCAGCATTTCTCAAGTTGAGAGAATTGAAAAAAATTAAGTCTCAGGTTACAATATTGAAGGATTCGATGGGCAAAATATTGAATTGAAAATTTTTAATCTTTCAATAAACTGATGCAGCTCTGGAGGTACTCATTTGTCTATGCCAAGAAATTTGGAAGGCAGCTATCTGGCCAACCAATTGGAACAGATCCATATTTTGCCCATCACAATGGAATATGGAAATCATCAAATAATATTATTAATATTCCATGCAAGTAAAGTTTTGCTGAAGATAATTCAAAAATGGTTACAACAGTACATTTACAGTGAGCTGGCAAACATTCTAACCAGATTTAGAGGAGGACGTGAAACTTGGAACATCATTGTTAATGTCAAATGGATCTTGGCTAAAAGCAGAGAATATAAGAAAGATGTTTACTTGTGCTTTATTGCCTATGCAAAGATATTCAACTGTGTGGATTGTAACAAACTGTGTATAACATTGAGAAAAATGGGTACTCCACGACACTTAATTCTGCTCATGAGGAACCTGTACACAGACCAAGAGGCAGTCATTTGAACAGAACAAGGGGATGCTTAATGCTTTAAAATCAAGAAATATGTGTGCCAGGATTGCATTCTTTCACCATATTTATTCAGTCTTTATGCTGAACAAATAATCCAAGAAGCTGGATTATGTGAAGAAAAACATGGCATCAGGTTTGGAGAAAGACTCATTAGCAATGTGTGATATGCAGATGACACAACCTGCCTTGCTGGAATAGAAGAGGATAGAAATACTTACTGATGAAGATTTTAAAAATACAGCCTTCAGTATGGATTACACCTCAATGAAAAGAAAATGAAAATTCTCACAATTAGAATACAAGAAATAGCATCGTGATAAATGGAGAAAAGATTGAAGTTCTCAAAGACTTTATTTTGCTTGGATCTACAGTCAATGCCAATGAAAGCTGCAGTCAAAAAATCAAACAACATACTGTATTAGGCAAATCTGTTGCAAAAGGTATCTTGACACTGTTAAAGAACAAAGATTTCAGTTTAAGAATTAGATGAGCCTGACCCAAACTACAGTACTTTCAATCACCTCATTTGCAAACAAAAAGTTGGACAATGAATAAGGAACACCAGAGAAGAATCAATGCGTTTGAATATTGAAAGTAACCTGGGCTGCCAGAAGAACAAACAAATCTGTCTTGGAAGAAGTAGGATTAGAATTCTCCTTGGAAGCTAGGATGACCAAACTTGCCTCGTGTTTTTTGGACATGCTGTCAGAAGGAATTAGTCCCTGGAGAAGGAAATTATACTCGGAAAAGTGGAGCGTCGGTGAAAAAGGGGAAGACCTCCAACAAAATGGATTGACACAGTGCCAGAAACAATGAGCTCAAACACAATTGTGAAGATGGGGAGAACCGAGCAGAGTTTCAGTCTGTTGTGCGTAGGGTTGCTATGCATTGGAACCGACTCCATGGCATCTAACAACAACAAGACATCATTGAACAGGCAGCAACTTGACCTTCCATCTCAGATGCAAGAAGTTTTAATGGTTGCATGAGAAAATTATGTAAACATAGAAGACTGTCAGTGAACATAAACCTTTTGTCACATGGACTACTTCAATGTCTACACATACATTTTTTAAATGTTTTATTGTGAATTATGTGATAGTTTACATGGGAGAACATTAGCTTTACATTCATCCTATCATACATCATTTCATTGCCATGGTTACAATCCCCTCCATGCATCATCAACCAACCAAAGGGTATATACCCTGCAAGCCTGCTCCCCAGTTGTCAGCACACAGCCCCTCTCCCTCTCTGGGTCTAGAGTCCCCAGCCACTCCATCTATCCACGTCATCTTCTCTGCCAACATCTCTGGTGTCACTGCTTCTCTGGGTAGGGTCCCGCACTCCACTCTTTTCCCATGATGGTCCCAGGGACCTCCGCTTCTGGACTGCAAAGTCAATCACTCCCCTCCTTTTGCTATAAAATGTCTACCTTTACATTTCCAACCCTCACAATCAGTCCTGATAACAATTATTCACTATTGTATCACAAGAGACCTAGCTGCATCTCCCTTCATCAGCCCTGCCCAGACAGCTTGGATACTACTCAGTGGAGATTCTACCTTCCTACGCGCCCTCTTACATATACTTTTATAGCCTGAGTTTCTAGGCCCTTTAACACAGGCCCTCCTCTGTCTCATTAATCCATTGTTTCCCTCACATAAGCTTTTCTTTCAAGCTCAGCTCACTTGGTGATTAACTTCATTGAATATCTATCAACAAAATCAACCTCAACCCCCACCCCACACACACACATACACATAACTTACATCTGCTCTAAGACCATCTCTACCCCATAAATCCTGGTCTCTGCTCACTTTGACATCTCCCCAACACAGCCAAATCAGCTGGAAACATAAAAACAACAGATGATAAGTCGTCCCTTGCTTTGGATCAGATTCACTTAGATTTTTCCCCCTCCTTCTTGATTATACTTTAAATAACCTACGCATTAGAACTCCATATCCTTGAATACTTATATTGCCAATTCCTGCTTGCTCCACACTGATTCAATTTATAGGTCACCCCTGGCCACAAAACCGACAAATTCCCTGGCCTGCATTCCTGTTTGGTAGTTTTCAGAGCCCTGTTTTCTTCTTTTTTCCTTTAATAATTTATTTTGTTGTTCCTCTTGTTGAGACTATACCTGTAGGCATATCCATTCAACCATCTCTACATGGACAATTCAATGGTTTTTCCAGTTGTGCAACCATTTCCTACCCTCCTTTGTTTTTACCAGCATTCTTTCCTAAATCTACTGCCCACCATTCTATGGTGCAACTCATTCCAGGCTGCTCTCTCTACTTCACATATTTATTCTCTCTTCCTTTTTTTTAAATGCCTGAAAAATTTCCCATCTCCACTTCCCACTTGATTTTATGCCTTCATTCACTCCCTGTATGTACTTTGTTTGCAGTGTTTTTATATGGAGTCCAGCAGGCTAGCCTGTGTTCTCATCTGGATTAATAGCATCTCTACACTTATCCTGATACCAAATCAAACTCCTTGTTATCTAATCAATTCCACCTCATGGCAACTCCATGTTCTACAGTGCAGAACTGCTCCATAGGATTTTCTTGGTTGTCAAGGAGCCCTGGGGAAGCAATGGTTAAGCACTCAATTCCTAACTGAAAGGTGGGTGGTTCAGACTCACCAGTGGCTCCCTAGAAGAAAAGACCTAATGATCTGCTCCCATAAAGAATACAGTCTTGTATTCTAGAGACGAGTTCAAATCTGTTTGAGATAATGCTGTAAGTAGAAATTGACTCAATAGTGCACAACAGCAATCTTTATGGAAGATCAGTTGTCTTCCCCCCGCAGTGCTACTGGATAGTTCAAACCAACAATCTTTGGGTTGTCAGCTAATCTCAAACAATTTGTACTACCCAGAGACCATGTGAAGGAGAGGAGACTCTAAACCAATTAATGTAATCAAAGTGTATTCAGGACCCAGATCTATCTCTGGAATAGCAAATAAATTTTAACTCGGGTGCCAACCCTGATAGTTAGTACTCATTGCCCAGAATGCTATATTTCAGGCTGACATCTAGGCTAATTGGGAAAGAGACTACAATGTTCAGTGGCATTCCTAGCGACAGGAGAAGGGAATTGCATGCAAGCCACCGATTTGCTGATCCTTCCCTATTGCTCCATCTCCCTTCCTAAGCCTAATTTTGAAAAGAGGTCTTTTCTGATAATTAGGGAGTCCTGGTGTAGTGCTGTAAGAGAAGCACTAGACCGCAAGGTCAGTTTGAGTCACAAGGTCAGTGGTTCAAACCCACAAGCCACTCCTTGTTGTTGTTGTTAAGTGCCATCGAGTCGGTTCCGACCCATAGCGACCCAGTACAGGGTTTCCAAGGGGTGTAAATCTTTACAGGAGTAGAAAGCCTCATCTTTCTCCCGCGGAGCAGCTGGTAGTTTCGAACTGCTGACCTTAAGGTTCGCAGCCCGATTCGTAACCACTACACTACCAGAGCTCCTTCCTAGGGAACCTTATACAGGGTCTCTATGAGTTGGAACCAACACAATGGTACTTAGCAACAACAATATGGGTTAGAAGTCTGTTGTTTTATTCAAAGTAACCTTTGACTCTAATATCAAACTCATTCTAATGTGAATGTCCCAGGATGACTGGAAAGATGGATGAATTAGGAGACAAGATGAGAGGTCATTGCTCCTGTGAGATGCATCAATTTGTCCTGGGTTGTTTTTTATTAACTGATGGCTTCACATGGCATTTTAATCATGATTATAGAAATAAGCCTTGAGAAGCCAGGATTCTTTTTTTTTTTTTTAAACCAGGTTTCTCTAAAGAAAGTCATTTCTACGTAGGCATCTGGACTAACTGTCCATACAGTCAAAAGCAAACAACAGAACACACCAAATCCATTGCCAGAAAGTCGATTCCAATTCAGGGAACTCCGTATATTGCAGAGTAGAACTGCTTCATAGAGGGTTTTCTTGGCTGTAATCTTGATGGAAAGAGATCACTGGTGAATTCAAACTGCCAAACTTTAGGTTAGTAGTCAATACAAACACTTTGGGCAAACTTGCAGTCCAGGTACCTCTATATAGTAGTAAATAACACCTTAAGATCTCTTTATGAAAGTTAAAAATGACCACCATTTTATGTGTAATAAGAACTATACTTTATGCAAATCTTAATTACATAAACCAACTGTTGTATCTTCTGATACTTGGTTCTGGACCTCCAATTTCTCCCTGGACTTAGGGACTAGTTTTGGTTCAGGCTGGATCTCTTAGTGAGGTGTTTGTGCTTTTGTCTCCTGTTGTCAAGTGGGCCTCTATCCCTAGAAGAGACCCTTGAGGTCTTGGGGAGTTTCATTTGGAAATGGGGCTGATTCTCCATACTCCTGCTGCTATCAATAGAGACTGTTTTCTTAAAGTCCTGTGAGGACCAGAGTCAGCATTGTTTTGCTAATGTAACTATTGTGAGCTTCCTCTGTAGCTATTTCTCACAGTCCCTCGCTATAAATCCAAAGTAGCTGCCTCCAGAGAGCAGAAAGGGCCCCAAAGTGGAATTTTGGCTCAGATTTCCTCTTTATTGTCACTGTGAAAGATAGCTCAGAAAAATCGCTTGATTTATTCTTTTTCCATTTCCACACAAGGATCTGTTGAAAAAATAAAAAAATAGAAAAGATAGTTCCCCTGAACCTGAATCAAAGAATTATGTCAACATATTTATCTGAGACCAAGCTTAAGTCAAACATCTACATGTCAAACATATACTTGTCGCATCTTAATTTGGACTAACGAAGGGAACTTTTAAGTAATTTCCAATTTATTCCTATAGCATCTCTATTTTGGGATAGGCAAATATCTTCTCCACTTCAACTTTTTATTTAAATCAATCATTAAATCAATCATTAGCACTTAGGTTTCTTCTTTAAATTGCATTAGTCTGCAATCAACTTTAAAATTCTCTGAAGGGAAAATGTATGCCAATGCTATCTGATACACTTTGCCTCATGTGAGTGGATTTTTTTCCTTTGACCTGCTCCTGAGCTAATAACATGCAGTTGGAAGCCAGGGGACTATGTGTGTTGTTTAGTTGAAAGTAAACTTTGAATCTAATATCAACTCACCCCTTAGTATCCTGAGAGGAAGAGAATTTTTTTCTATTATTCTATAGATAAATAGAATCATTACCAGAGGTAACAGAGCAAGTCTCTGGGTACCTTAGCATCTATGTAAAAGGCAAAAAAAAGAATCTTCCTCCAATACTATATGACCCTTGCCATTGTTTTTGGGACCATTCACCATAGTACAGTGGGCTGCTACCACAAGGTCAGCAGTTAGAAACTACCAGTCACTCCACAGGATAAAGATGAGGCTTTCTGCTCCTGTAAAGATTTACAGTCTTGGAAACCCTTGCACAGGGTCCCTATGAGTCGGAATCAACTCCATGGCACTAAGTACTTACTTCTACTCTCCTTAAGGGCTGCCTGTATTTTGCTTTCTTTGCTGATTATAAACAAGTAGCAACTCTATTTCTAGGCACTGGAAACCAACATTCTTTTCCTACTTCTCCAGTTCCTGTTACCCAACATGGAATCCAAGAGGAAACGGTCAGGCAGTCCAGGTTTGAGAGTACAACTTGGGTCACAGGCCTGAAGAACAACACGCCAGCTTGGATGGGATGACAGCATACTTCTGGCCTAGAGGAATTATGGAGTAACCAGATTCTCATTTTTCAATTTGGATCAGCAGTGCTGAATTGGATGAATGGGAAGACATTACAAAACCAAAATATGTTAGTTGAATGTTGTTAAGTGCTGTCGAGTCGATTCTGGCCTATAGCGACCCTGTATAGGGTTTCTAAAGGAGCTCTGGTAACGTAGTGGTTACGAATCGGGCTGCAAACCGCAAAGTCAGCAGTTCAAAACTACCAGCTGTTCAGTGGGAGAAAGATGAGGCGTTCTGCTCCTGTAAAGATTTACAGCCTTGGAAACCCTGTACAGGGTCACTATGAGTTGGAACCAACTCCACGGCACACAGCCACCAGCCATAGGGTTTCTGGTGAGTGGCTGGTATCTTGCGGTCCAGTGCTTTTCCTTAGAATGTTGTTGTTGTCTTTAAGTGTCGTGGAATCAATTCCAGCTCATAGCGACCCTGTTTAGCGTTTCCAAGGAGTAGCTGGTGGGTTTGAACCACCAACCTTAGGGTTCCCAGTCCGGTGCTGATTGTACATTGCCACACCAGGACTTCCTTAGGTGAACAGGTGATTAGAATTCACAATCTGCAGAGAATTTGCATAAGACTCTGCCTCCCTAGTTAAAATGGCAGTTCTCAAGCATTGTACATTGCATAATGAGACCCAGAAAAGAGGTTCGACAAAACTCAAAGGGAAGGAATTAACTCTGCTTACAGAAAGTACTGGAAGCATAAACCTAGTGCTACAGAGCACTGGAATGCTTTCGGTTTAGACTTCTGTGCCTGGCAGCTTCTCCTTTGATCATGAGACCCCCTCAGCCTGGTGTAACAAGGTCAAGCCAACAACCTATGTGGAGAGGGGAGGGAAAACGTCACTGATAAAATGCCTTCCCAAGCAGACAGTGATTGCAAATATGGAAGATCAATACTAGGTTCTGTGTGATGTGGGATCAAAGCAGACAAACTAGTTCACACACAAATAAGTGTACAATGAATCAATACACAGAAGCAGTTTTGCAATGCAGCTTAGAAATGCAAGTGTAAAATTTGATGATAACATGAGATACCTATACAAATAACCAATAAATAAGGATGAAAATATTCAGCTTGGTCAGTTTGAAATATCAAGCAGAAATCAGTTTGATCTTTCAGGACAACAATGTCTAAATATGTAAAATCAGAGCTTAAATTTTATTTCATGACTTTTAACCCAATAATCTACTCTGGCAATTATCTCATGTTGTTATTGTTGTTGTTAGGTGCCATCAAGTCAGTACTGACTTATAGTGACCCTGTGCACAACAGAACAAAGCACTGCCCCATCCTGGGCCAACCTCACAATCGTTACTATGCCTGAGCCCACTGATGCCACCACTGTGCCAAGGAGCACTCTGGCTGGTCTTCTTCCAACACAGATCTGTTTGTTCTTTTGGAAGTCCATGGTACTTTCAGTATTCTTCTCCAACACCATAATGTTGTATTGTGCTTCATGCAAACTATTTATTACAAATTGTGAAAAGAACCAACCTGAATGCTCAAGAATGGGGAATCGGTCACATACATGATGGCACACTAAGGTGTGGTGCTGTAGAGTAAGCACGAGACTGCTAACACAAAGTCAGTGGTTCAAACCAACCATCCACTCCTTAGAAATCCTATACAAGGTCACTCTGAGTCAGAACTAATTCAACAGCACTTAGTAACAAGAAGGAAGGCCTAGAAATCAACTTAAAAAATTCTCCCATGGGAGAGAACAAACAAGATGGTGGATTGGGTGGAAGTGCAGTGAGGAGCTTTGCCGGTAACAACACAGAATACAGGATCAAGCAGGTTCAAGAGATGGTCCCAGAACTCTGAATCACATATAAAGGAATATTTAGAAGGTTGGAAGACTTACAGCTGGGGGAGTTTGTGGCAGAAGCAAAAAATCCATTGCTTTATGGTTCGGGATGCTCAGCTGCTCCAGGTGCCGCCATCTTGTGTGGGGACAAGCGGGGGAAGGATCAGAGTGGCCATGGATGCCTGACAGAGCCGCAGAGATAGAGGTGTGGACATTCTTTTATTTTTGGTATCTGTTGGTTGGTCCCTTGCAGTCTGCATACCTCCATTCTGCTGAATATAGGGGTGCCTGAGCTAGTAAACATCCCAGGCCCACCCTTGGAGGGTTCTACTACGCATGTGCACAGATCTCCTCAAAATTTAAAGAGACAGTTTCCACTTGAAACCAAACAGCCACACAGCTGGCCCTGAACTGCTTTTAACTAGAAAAAAAAGGCCTGAACAGAGATTGTTGAGCGGGACAAGCACACAAAAAAGGAAATAGGCTAAAAATTAAATCCTAAGTTACATCACAATGACCAACAGTGGCATCTTGAAATTTCTCAAGAAGAAGAGTGAAAAGGGAAGCCCATTTCCTGATCCATCTACCTGGAGGCAATCAGAAAGCATAAAAAATACCAAAATACATACCCATCTAAGTATTAAGGTCACAGATAATTCCTGAATATGCCCAAAAAACAGAAACAAATGACCATATCAGCACATGTCCAGAAACGAGATAAAGTGGCTGAGGCAAGTGAGCTGGAAGTAGACCTACACTCCATACTGGAAGATGGGCAGGCTTTAGAAATGCTGGAGAAGGAATTCAGAAAAATGATTATAAAATGTATCAAAACACTATACAATGGGTGGAGAGCGTCACCTTGGTCAAGATGGATTTTTCTGGCCCTGCTAAGCGGCTCTTGTCGCTGAACCCAGAGGAACAGGCCAAATTTCAGAAGCAGGTGGTGCAGGTCCACCGGCGCGCGACCCAGCAAGAAAAATTTACAAGAAGAGGGGAGGAGGCGGAAGAACAAGATAGATAGGGGCACACTGAGACAGGTTTGCATGGCCTAGTGGGACAGAGATAAATAGTGATGCATACTCAACCTTGGAACAACAGGGCTCTGGGATAGAGGGATCTAGGTATAGCTTGAAGAGGGGAAATAATACTAAAATCCTTGACTGCCTTATGAATATTAGTTTCCCTGGCCTAGACACTTGAGTGGGATAGAAAGGAATGTTGGGAAACATGATCAGAGAAAACTTGTAAGCCCATCTTCAGCCTATAACTGATTGGAATAGCTAAAAGGAGTTCTACAACTTGCCCAGTGAAATAGGCCTCATGCAAAGCCTTTACAGAGTATAGGACCTTAAGTGGAATCCTGTGTCCCATCCAGAACCTTATGAGGTGGGACATTCCCACTAGAAAGGACAAGCAGACTGGAACAGCTACAGTGACAGAAAGTACATTTTCATGATGAACCTTACCTATACTCAGAGTGGTAGTTACTCTAAATACCAACAGAGAGGGAAATAGTCTTCTCATCAAGTATCAATGCTATCCGCTCTGTGCACAGGGGAGATAGGGGCAGGCAACTTAGACATTGGCTACCTAAAATGATGGGGCAATAAAGGCACAAAGTGACTGGATTACAAGGTTTCAAGAGGGAATTTAGTTTAAGAGTATGGGGGGAACGAAAGTGTCCCCACTGAATAGCTGTCATCTTGTCTCGATGGGTCTGGTAAAAAGAGATGGGGATAAGATTCGTAAGATTCAATAGTGAATAACTGTTATTGTGACTAATCCCGACTGTCACAATTATAAAGGTAGAAGTTTTGTAACAAAAAAAGGGGAGTGGTTAATCTCACAGTCCAGAAACAGAGGACCCTAGAACCATCAAGATAGAAATACACAAGCAGAATGCGGGATCTTATCCAGAGAAGCAGCAGCGCCAGAGACGGAGGCAGAAATGGGGGCAGGGAGAGGGGGAGCGGCTGAGGACTCTAGATTCATAGACTAAGGAGAGAG
>NW_006408668.1:3392519-3411644 GCF_000296735.1 Chrysochloris asiatica | reverse complement strand
ACAACAACCTAAAAGTATGTGACCCTAACCCCTATTTTATAGATGAAGACACTGATACTCAGAAGAAATTAATTTATGAGGGCAAATCCTTATAATTGCATCTCATATACCAGTCTTGTTGATTGGGAAGAGTATCCTGGAGTCCTGCATTGAAAAGAATTCTGAGGCTATGTCTGGACTCGTAAAGATGTGATGTCTGCCATGAGCATGAATGTGAGGCAGGCTCATGTGCTCTGTACACATGGTTGAAAAACACCCAAAACAGAACAAGCAGAGGTCATTGGTCTAGAGCTTGACATATAGCAAGACAGTCAGCTGCTATCATTTGCGTTTGGTAGATACTGAAAGACAAGCAGAGGAGTGGGAAAACTTTATAGGGGGAAAAAGAGAGGGCTTCAGGTTTGCTCTCATTGGGGGCTGTTGGCTGCGAGGCAGACTAACTAGAAGTGGGGTATCCTATGTGATTATTGTTGTTTCTGCTGTGTGTCATCAAGCCAATTCGAACCCATAGCCACCCTAGAGGACAGAATAGAATTGTCAGCATATTCTGAGTGCTAGTGTGGCACTGTGGGTTAATGCGCCAGACTGCAAAGCCGTTTGAACTGCAAGGTCGGCAGTTCAAGCTCACCAGCTGCTCCTCGGAAACCCTATACAGGGTCGCTATGGGTCGGAGTCGACTCAACGGCACTTAACAACAACAACAATCTTTATATAGGGGCCCTGGTGGCAAACTGGTTAAGCGCTTGACTGCTACCCAAAAAGTTGGCAGTTGGTGGTTGGAATCCGCTAGGCAAGCTCTGTAGGAGGAAGATGAGGGAGTCTACTTCTGTAAAGACTACAGTCATGGAAACCATATGGGCCAATTCTACTCTGAGTCAGAATTGACTCTTCAGCAGTGGATTTGGGTTCATCTTTACGAAAGCAGATCACCGGTTCTTTATTCCGGTGAAGTGCCTGGTAGGTTCAAACCGCTGACTTTTTGGTGATAAATAAGTGCTTAACCATCATGCCACCAGGGCTCCTATGTGATTGTTGAGACACATATTTGATTTTCTCCAGTTGGTCCTAAATTGGAAGAGGGGAAGAAAAATTAGGAAAGATGTCAATTATTGTTAAAGTCCTGTCCTTGCTTTGACGGGTTGCTTACAGAGATTGTGGTTTCCTGAGGCTGGCTGCTGCAGACTGTGGGTCAGTTTTATTTTTACACAAGGTTTGGCAGTTGTCCGTTTATATATTCAGCTTCCCACACGTGACCACAGACCTGGATTATGTGACTGAGGTCATGTATGGCTGGTGGAGACAGTCAGAACTTTACTCTAGCTGAGAAAGTTTCTGGGCTGCAAAACAATATGAACCAATTCCCCACAAACCCAAAAGGCCCCTTGCATTTCTCAATCTACTGCCTGTCTCTGTGAAGGGTGACCCCGATGAAAGCCGAGGCAGCAAGAGTAACAGCAGTCTCAATGCTGCAACTTTGCTTTTTCTATCCTCCCTCACTCTTGCTAAAGAAAAAATTTCTCTCTTGAGTCACAATCCCTTGTGAGTAAAGCAGGCAGAGTATTATTGATGACCAAAAAAAGCTTATTTTTGTACTAAAGTGTAAGCTCTTCTTAGCTATTACCTATTTTCATCCCCAGGATGCAATATTGAAGGCAAAATGCACCTTCAAACAGTCAGAGAATTTAGTGTCACTAATTTTTTAAAATATAACTGGCATGTTTTCTGGGACATGCCCAAATTGCCATGATTCTTTAACAATAACTCACAGATCAATTTGTTATATAATTTCTTTTAGATTTGGTGTATGTTACTCAAAGTAGTAGTTAAAACCTACCTTGTCACATAATATTAAGTATTGACTCTAACTACTTGGATCTTCAGTTTTGCTTATTTTATGAAATGATAACTTTTTCTACCTTCTAATAACAATAAAAAAGGAGCTCTGGTAGTATAGTGGTTACGAAGCAGTTCGAAACTACCAGCTGTTCCACGGGAGAAAGATGAGGCTTTCTGCTCCCGTAAAGATTTATAGCTTCAGAAACCCTGTACAGGGTCACTTAGAGTCGGAACCGACTCCACGGCACATAACAACAACAACAACAATAACAATAAAAGGATCCCTGGTAGCAGAGTGGATTGCAAGATGGGCTGTTAACCTCAAGGTCAGCAGTTCAAATCTACCAGTTGCTTCTCAGGAGAAAGATGAAGCTTTCTGCGCCCGGAAAGATTTACAGCCTCAGAAACTCTGTACAGGATCACTATGCGTCAGAACCGATTCAGTGGCACACAACTACCACCAATAGTAATAAATATGCTCACTACTTGTGGCGCTGTGGGTTAATGCGTCAGACTGCAAAGCCATTTGAACTGCAAGGTCGGTGGTTCAAGCTCACCAGCTGCTCCTCGGCAACCCTATATAGGGTCGCTAAGGGTCAGAATCGACTCAACGGCACTTAATAACAACAACAACAACTAAACTTTGGGCAATGCTTAGCTTGCATTAAGTGCACAGGAAAAGTTTGATCATGGTGCATCTGATTTAGAGAGCCATTGCCAATAAAAGTTTGTTCTTTATGTGTTTATGTACTAAAAACTATTACTCTATGTTATTCTGATGAGTTGTTTTCTAAGGTAGCAGCTGTAATGAAAACTCAATATGAAGAAAAATTAATTCTTAGAACATTATGATCACATTAAAATGGTAAAATTTTGATATATAGACAATGATTTCATATAATAAGGTAACTAGTAAAACACTTTCAAGCATAACAACATGGCATGAGGACACAAATCTGTGGAGGAAGTGAATCGGAAATACAAGTACTAGAAGAAAAAAACTAGCTTAGTTGTGGGGGGGTTTAATGAGCATTGCTGAATATCAAACCACTATAGTTTTGACATTTCATTGGGCTATTTTTAAAGAGTAATAAATAGGTTTTATTTTTCAATGTTAAATATTTGCATCTAAAACACACTCAGCATTTCTCAAGCTGAGGGAATTGAAGAAAAAATTCATACCTCCTGGTGTGGCACTGTGGGTTAAAACGTTGGACTGCAAAGTCAGTTTGATCCACAAGGTCAGTGGTTCAAGCTCACCAGCAGCTCCTCAGAAAACCCTATACAGGATAGCTAGGGGGTGGAAGCAACTCAACAACACTTAACAACAACCAATGGGCAAATTATTGAATGATGCAGAAAGCATCAAAAGAAGATGAAAGGAATACATAGAGACACTGTACCAAAAAGAAATGGTTGATGTTCAATTATTTCAGGAGGTAGCATATGATCAAGAGCCAATGATCTTGAAGGAAGAAGTCCAAGGTGCATTGAAGGAATTGGCAAAGAACAAGGCACCAAGAATAGGTGGGATACAAATTGAAATCTTTCAACAAACTGATGCAGCACTGGAGTCACTCACTCATCTATGCCAACAAATCTGGAAAACAACTACCTCTTCCAATCAGTTGGCCAGGTAGTTGTGCCCATCCAAAGAGAGGTGACCCAATAGAATGAGGAACTCATCAGACAGTATCTTTGATACACAGAATCATGCAAGTAAATTTTTACTAAAGAATGCAAAAGAATCTGCAAACATACATTGACAGAGAACATCCAGAGGTTTAAACCAGTTTCAGAAGAGGACCTAGAATAAGGGATATCATTGCTGACATCAGATGGCTCTTGGCTGAAAACAGAGAATGCCAGAAAGATGTTTACCTGTGCTTTATTGACTATGCAAAGGCTTTCAATTATGTGATTCATGACAAGCTTTGGACAACATTTCAGAGAATGAGTATTCTGGAACACTTAATTGTGCTCATGAGGAATATATACACAGACCAAGAGACAGTTGTTCAAACAGAACACGGGAACACTGAATGGTTTAAAATTAGGAAAGGTGTGCGACAAGATTGTATTCTTTCACCATATTTACTCAATCTATATACTGAGCAAATAATCCAAGAAGCTAGATTATATGAAGAAAATTTGTGCCATCAGGATTAAAGGAAGATTCATTAACAACCTGCAAAATGCAGATGATACAACCTTGCTTGTTGAAAGCAAAGAGGACTTAAAATACTTACTGATGAAGATCAAAGACCACAGCCTTTGGTTTGGGTTGCACCTCAATGCAAAGAAAACAAAAACCTTTACCACTGGACCAATAAACAACATCCATATCAATGAAGAAAAGACTGAAGTCATCAAAGACTTCATTTTGCTTGGATTAGCCATCAAAACTCATGGAAGCAGCAGTCAAGAAATCAAACGACATATTGCATTAGGCCAATCAGCTGCACAAGACCTATTTAAAGTGTTGAGGAGAAAAGATGTTAGCTTGAGGACGAAGGTGCACCTGACTGAAGCCATGGCATTTTCAATAACATCATACGCATACAAAAGTTGGACAATGATACAGCAAGAATCATTCCCACCCCCTCCACACAGAGTGGACATGGATGGGCAACTTGGACATTGGCTACCCAAAATGGGGCAGGGGAGCTACAAAGGCAAGAAGTGACTGGCTTACAAGCTTTCAAGAGGGAACCTAGAGCCATAGGGCCAGGAGGAAGGCAGAATATCTAGTGAGTAGCATCCAATCTGTCTAGGCGGGGCTGATGAAATGAAATGCAGATAGGCCTCTTGTGATACAATAGTGAATAATTGTTATCAGGACCGATTGTGAGGGTTGGAAATGTAAAGGTAGACGTTTTATAGCAAGGAAGGGAGTGATTAACTTTCCAGTCTAGGAGTGGAGGTCCCTAGGACCATTAACGGAGAAGAGCTGAGTGCGGGACCCTACCCAGAGAAGCAGTGATGCCTGAGATGAAGGCAGAGATGAAGACGTGGAGAGATGGAGCAGCTGGAGACTAGATCCAGAGAGGGAGAGGGACTATGTGCTGAAGATCAGGGGAGGGGTGTGGGGGGCAGGCTTGCAGGGTATACCCTTTGGTTGGTTGATGATGCATGGAGGGGATTGTAACCATGGCAATGAAATGTAAAGCTAATGTTCTCCCATGTAAACTATCACATAGCTCAAAATAAAACATTTTAAAAATTAATTAATTAATTTTAAAAAAAAGGAAGACCCTCAACAAGATGGACTGATACTGTAGCTGCAAAAAAATATTGGACAATGAATAAAGAAAACCATAGAAGAACTGATGCATTTGAGCTATGGGTTTGGAGGAGAATATTGAAAGAACAAACCAATAATTGGAAGGAATACATTCAGAATGCTCCTTGGAAGCCAGGATGGCCAAACTTTGTCTCTCATAATTTGGACATATTGTCAGGAGGGACCATTCCCTGGAGAAGGATATCATGTTTGCTAAAACTCATAATCACAGTAGAAATGCCTTACAAAAAGGATCTCTTTATCAAATAAGTTTTAGGAATGCTTCAAATTCCTGTTTTGAAAACCTACAATGCATATTGACTACTTTGAGAAATCCTGTGCTAAAGAAGCATGTTTAACTTTGTTTAATCTAATGTCTCCCAAATTTATTTGGTCTCTGATCCCTGTTTTCTGAATTACTCCTTTTATTATCTCATAAGATAGTCTGAGAAAAAACTGTATTGTCATATAACCCAAAATAGCAAACACACTGTCACTGAGTCTCTACTGGCGCCTGTCGACCTCATGTAAGGTTTCTGAGACTGTAAATATTTATAGGAGCAGACGCCATCATATTTCTCCCACAGAGCAGCTGGTGAATTAGCTGTTCAACTTACCCCAGAGTGCCACCAGGGATCATGACCATATCCCTATGAGCTACTTAAATGTATATTCAGATGAAATCCTATTTGAATGAAAGATGAAGTGAGAAAAGTAAAACAAAACAAAACTGAAAAACATTACAACTATGCATACAACCATACATTGATAATTAAATAAAACAAATGCAAATAGTATAGTATTTCCTGTTTGTGTGTGTGTGTGTTTGGCAAGCTGCTGGCCAAGGAGAGTGCCCACAACTGCTTGAATAGCTACATTTCCATTTCTCTATCAAGAGTCTTAGGATGCAAGAATCAAGACTATCACGATGCTGGATAAGCAAGGAGAACAACTCGACTGTATAAAAGATATGAACCAAATAATAAAGACATGAAAGAAGTAGAGAAGACTTTAACAGAACTCAACATGTGTCTGCCTATGTAATAGGACAAAGAGCTTTGAGTCTGGTAAGCCTTCTAAGGCATCATGGGGAAATAATGGAGACAACCCACCTAGCAATGTAATAATCTACGTAGCAAGGCCACGGGAGGAGCCCACGGTGGACACATTAAACATGTAAATAATGATGACAGACAATAAAATGGAGGATAACTTGGTCCCAGTGAGCAGCATCCTGAGAAATCTAAAACAAACAAACAAATATATAAATATGGTCCTGGACTTAGGCCATAAGATTGAGGCTCAAAATCAACAAACAGACCTTATCACAGAAAAAGCTGACATCAATAACATTGCATTGATGTTGTCAATGCTAGAGCAACGAAAGTCACTGACAGCTAAAGCTATTGCTACATTTTATCATTTATACAATAAGCACTGCACCGTGAACCACAAGGTTGATGGTTCGAGCCCACCAGCTACTCAGAAGAAGAAAGATGAGGTTTTCTGCTCCCATAAAAATGTACAACCTTGGAAACTCTTTACAGGGTCGCTATGAGTCAGAAATGATTGAACAACACTTAACAACAACAACATTTACTTTCCCACCTTCTCCTTCAGAATCATTACCTTTTTAGAGTTGGAAGTTTGTGTCACACATTCTTCTGATCAGGAGATAATATGGAAGAAAGGTCAGAGAAATAAAAAACTCCTTATATTTAAATTTTTTCATTTTACTTTGAGGGCAGACTATGTTGTTCAGTCTTCTTTCTGTTGCATTTTCCCTTAGCTCATACTGTTAGATTGTTTTTCATACATCACAGATAGGGTTTTTTTTTTAATCTTCCTTGCTTACTTTAGTAGGTTCTTTTGCTTTCAAGATTTGAAAGCATTGCCAAAGACAGCCATGAACTTGCAAAATGTGCCCTTTGGTTGTTTAAATTATTATATATTCCTGAATGCTTTTATGTACATACCCCCCCAAAAATAAAAAGTATTAAAAATCAGAGGGAATAGAAGCAAATACTGTTGAATGATATGCATGGAGGTGATTGTAATCATTGCAATTAAATGATGGTATAAAACCGATGTTCTTCCATGTAAACTATCACTGAATCCACAATAAAAACTTTAAAAAAAAAAAAAGACAATCATGAAGAAGGAAGCTATAGATTTTTTTTGGGGGGGGGTGGGGGGGGAAGAAGGGGAAAAATCCTACATGCTCCAAAACAAAAAGTTAGAAAACCACAGTAAAAGGTCTCGTTGAGTTTCATTTTTAATTGACATTGCAGTTATTGACAATTAAGGCTGAAGCTTGGATTCGAAACTTTTATACACAATATTTTTGTTAGGCATCACAACTTCACAACCTCTACTCCTAAAAGAGAAATAGGGTGAGTTTTCTTAAGGTACACTTAATTTTGGAAGTCTTTGTTACTAATGTATGTACATAGATTCTGTGATCCCCTTCCACATTATACCATTCAAGATCACTTTGTATAGTAAACAAATGGATTTTTATTTTCATGTTATCATTGTATCTTGGTCCCATTACAGGCCTATAATTTATTATCAGTCTATGAAAGAAAAAAATATGCCAATATGTGAGTGAGCATCAAAAAGTTCATGGAAAAATGGAATGACAAGATAATACAATTTTTTTCCACAAACTTTTTGAAGTCCCCTCATGTATGTGTAACATGAAGGCTTATAGCATTGTTTTGAAAAGTTTGGCAAAGTAGATCAAGTGGATGCAGATTTACCTCAAAGCCAAGAATTACATGCAAATAGAAAAAAAGAACTGGTTTTGATACCAGGTTAAAAATAGAAAAATAGATTGCTTTGAGTTTTACATAGATTTTAGACTTTTTTTTTTTTTTAATGCTAGAGCTTATTCTATTTAACTAAAAGTGATTTAGAAAACGAAGCCTTTGATTTAATTATTGACATTATGCCATTCTCTTAGCTTTGTGTGTTGAACCATATCTAGAATCACATTTATTTAGATACTGAACAATGCTATGAGAATCTGATTTGTATTTGTAAATTTTCACTTTTAAATTATAATCTGTATACTTCAAAACTACCAGTGTGGACTGGTTTGGCCAATAACTACTACCTTATCTTTATAATCAAATGTTATAACTTAAGAAAAAAGAATGGAAGAATAAGATTAGGGGGAGAGGGGGCTGGGATGGAAGATGTGGAATCAGGCAGGAAGGAATGGATTGATAGCTGATTGGTTGGTTGATTGCTTCAAGAAAAGGTCCTGATCATAAAACAGAGCTTTGGCCTCAAAAGGTCATTCAGGTTCTGTCAGATGACTGAGTGCACATCAAACGCCAGGAACAGGGGATCTATCTGAAACAAGTAAATTGTTTTAATCTGTGGAACCCATCTCTTGCAACTAATTATTCAGTGCAATTTGGTGGACACAACAAGCTTTAAGTTTCAGGTACAAAAGGACAGTCTCATATTTGGATGGGAACAGTTTATCCCTCTTGGGTAAGCCATTGTCAGTGAGTGACATTTCCCTAATAAAATACCTTGGGAACGACTGGGGCACCTGGCTGGGTTTTACAATCTCCCAAATGAGCTGTGCATCTTCCTTCCAGAGAGTTCACCTCTTGCAGACATCAGTATTTCCGTGACAGACTCAACTTGTTATATCTTAGAGAACCTCCAGACTTCAAAGGAAGAAGGGATCTCCAGTAAGCAAGATCATAGAACAAGTACAATTCAAGGTCCTTTGGCTCCTACATGAGTGTAAATACATCTGGCAAAAAGCAACCAGCACACTCAGTCCACCAAATAGGCCAGCCTCTTGGATGAGGAAGAGAAGAAGATCCAGATACCATTTTCACTATAATGAAGTATTTGGGGCAGATTATCTCCTAAGTAAATTGCAATGAGACCTCACACCCTCCCATCCAGATGAGGGTAGGGTGTATTTTCCTTCATTCAAAATCCGGGGTAGCCCTGTGACCCATTTTGACTAATAGAATATGGTAGAAGTGATGCTGGATACCTTCCAAGGCAAAAGCTTAGGAGATTCACAAAACCTACGTCCTTGAAATCTAACCAATCATACTGTGAGGAAGTTCAACTAGCCACATGAAGAAACCCACATAGAAGAGAACTGAGGAACTAACTGAGTGCCCACTCACATGTAAGTGAGGTCATTTGGGACCTTCCAGACTTTCCAGAACCCCGGAAGTTGCTGCAGGAAGCAAAACTACTCAATTAACTGTGAGAAATAATACACGATTGTTTTAAGCCAGTAAGTTTTGTGCTAGTTGGTTATGCAGCAAACCCTTCTCTTCCTACCATCCATCATGTTCCCCTGAGCTATGAGGGTCAGGAAAGGAAAGATATCTTCAAGGACTCCTATGATCCCTTCCTATGTACTCAACACTAACGAGCATCTCAGAAAATAGTAAATTCTTTTGGATACTCCACAGGATTTGTTGTGTCTGACAACTGCAAGTTACACAATCAGGAGTCCAAAGCCTACTTCTGCTGATCGTTGTATGGTTGTATGAGTTTGGACAACAGTGTATTCTGAACCCCAGTACGTTCAATAGTGTTGGTGGTGGTTCTGTGCCGTGGAGTCGGTTCTGACTCATAGTGACCCTGCACAGGCTTTCAATAGTAGCCACCAGTAAAGCCTTTACTCAGGAGAGGTCTTCTAAGGATTGAATGAGACAACGTACTTAATGTGCCAAGCACAATATGCTTTCAAAGAACGTTAAAAGCTGCTGCTGCTATTACTGCTGCATCTTTTCCTCCCTTTTTTAAATTTCACCTACAACATAAAAGGAGTCCTGGTGTGGTGCTGCAGGTTAAGGTGCTGGACTGCAATGCCATTTCAACTGCAAGGTCGGTGGTTCAGGCTTACCAGCCACTCTTCCGAAACCCTATATAGGGTCGCTATGGGTCAGAACAGACTCGACATCACTTAACAACAACACAACATAAAAGAAGTACCATAAAAAAGGTGAAAATGTATATTCAATCTTGTTTTTTCAAAGTAGGAAACTAGAGAAGAAACAAAGTGCTCCCAATGTTCCATAAAAGAGTATTTGAGACTTTGGAAACATACTAGACTTGTTGAAAGGTCCTGATTTCAGCTACATGAATCAAGAGGTTGTTGTTGTTGTTGTTGTTATGTGCCGTGGAATCGGTTCCGACTCATAGCGGACCTATACAGGATTTTCAAGGCTGTAAATCTTTACAGAAGCAGAAAGCCTCATCTTTCTCCCGCAGACCAGTTGGTAGTTTCGAACTGCTGATCTTGAGGTTACCAGCCCGATTCGTAACCACTACGCAGGTATAGTTTATGATTCTAGATTGCTGTTGTTTTCAGCTTTGAAAGTGAACAAATTGCTAATTATTTTTCAAGATAAAACAAAAGCCTAAAAACAATTGCTATGGGTCGGAATCAACTCGACAGCACTTAACAACAACAACAACAATAAACAATCACATGTAGGGATTACATTATGTGTCTTCCAGTCTTCCCTCCAACTGACAAACACACTCTATTTATTGAGTTCTTTCTTTTCACTGCTTCTACATCCTACGTGGGACTCCTGTTGTGGCACTCTAAGATCAGCACTGGACTGTGAACCACAAGTTCGGCCATTCAAACCCACAGCTGCTCCTGGGAAACCCTATACAGGGTTACTTACTATGAGTGGGAACCAACTCATCAGCACTTAACAACAATAACAAAGGCCCAATGTGTCTGTGAAGTCAGAAAGATCAGCAGTGAGAAGATGTCGCCAAGTTCTATCTCTACCACAAACTCGGTAACCACCTCAGCAGATACCTTTGGGGTGCCAGCATGCATAACTCCCAACAATTCTGCCAGGGTCACAAAGGTGGGCCTCAGCAACCATGGGTCAACCCACCCCCGGAATAACTGATTGTTGTTGTTGTGAAGTACCGTCGAGGCAGTTCCGACCCATAGCGACTCTGTATAGGGTTTCCGAGGAGCAGCTAGTGAGCTTGAACCACCGACCTTGCAGTTCAAACAACTTTGCAGTCTGGCACATTAACCCACAGTGCCACAAGAGGACTCCAGAATAACTAGTGGAATTGATCAATTCTGAGGCAGCAAGTATGACTGGAATTGGAATGGGGTAGGAGTACCCCCAGGGAAGCGGCCCACTCACCACCACGTGGGCTGAGCAGCAGAGTCAGAGCCATGACATCAAGGAGACCCCAAGACAGGTTAAGTGAAATATGCACAGAGAGTGAATTCTGAGTTCTTCCTACCTTTCTATAGTCTAATTTTGGACCCGGCTATATCTTTCCATTTGGATTCCATGGGGTATCCATGAATCCTTAGAATAAATTCTATCTATTTATTTACTGTCGGTTCCGACTCGATGGCACCTGACAACAACAACAACAACAACAATTTATTTACTGTAGTGCAGTGGGATAAAACACTGGACTACAAAGTTGGTTTGAACCTTAGGGTCAGCAGTTCAAACTCACCAGCCGCTCCTTGCAAACCCTATACAGGGTCGCTATGAGTCAGAATGGACTAACAACAATTTATTGATTTAAAATAACTGAGAGTGGTTGTTGTTTGCAATTAAACATTCCTCACAAGGCCACCTTAGGTAAGTCACTTATTTTTTGCACCTGCAAAAACAAGGCTATTTAGCCAGCTACCTCACTAGCTTTAATTTACATTAAATGGCCCCTCCTAGATTGTGGGTTAATGTTTGAACTGCAAGGTTGGTGGTTCAAGCTCACCAGCTGCTCCTCGGAAACCCTATACAGGGTCGCTATGGGTCGGAACCGACTCTACGGCACTTAACAACAACAACAACCTAGATCCTACCTTCTAGATGAAGCTAGGATTTTACTCCCAAATGAGGCTATGGGCAGTTCTATAACACATGGTGTCAGGTGAGTCAGAAGCAACTCAACAGGTTCTGTGGATAATAAAAAATATTTATAAAAAGTATCTTTATTTTCCAAAAGACTTAATTTAGTTGGAAAACTAACACACCCAAGGGGGCTTCAAAAATTTATGGAAAAATCCCATTACCTTTTAATTCTATTCTGCCATGAACCTTTGAAGCCCCCTTGTATACATGCATAGCAACAATACAAACGAAATGAAATCAGTGAAATTGTTTAAGGTGGTTGATTTTAGATGCCAGGGAGTCAGCTCTGACTCATTGAGACCTGATCGTAACACAACAAAATGTTGCTCAGTCCTGCACTATCCCCACAATTAGTGCTGAGTTTGAACCCATCTTTGCAGCCACTATGTTAACTAACTGTGTTAACTCATCTTGGGCAGGTCTACCTCGTTTTCAGTGACCTTTTTCACTGGTCCTTTTTAGTAACATACCTATAGTAAACCAGATGAAGTCTTGCCATCTCTACTTCTAAGGACCATTCTTATGTTCCTCCTAAACAGATTTGTTTATTCTTCTGGTGGTCCACAGTCAATATTCTTCACCAATAACACTATTCAAATACATGGATTCTTATTTAGTCTTCCTTTTTCATTGTCCAGCTTTCACATGCATATGAGGTCAGGATCATGGCTTGGATCCCGTGCATCTTTAGCACTTTAAAGAGGTCTTTTGCAGCAGATTTGCTCACTATGATAAATCATTTGATTTTTACATTTCTGTGTTACTGGACACTGATTATTGATCCAAGAAGAATGGAATTCTTAACAAATTCAATTTCTTTGCCGTTTATCAGGATGTTGTTTATTGGTCTTGTTTTAAGAATTTTTTGTTTTCTTTATGTTGAGTAATCCAGATGGAGAGCTGTAATCTTTGCTTTTCATCAGTAAGAGCTTTAAGCCCTCTTCACTTTCAGCCAACAAGGTTGTGACATCTGCGTATTGCAGATTGTTAATTAGTCTTCCTCCAATGATAATGCCATATTCTTCCTCGTATAGTCCAATTTTTCACATTATTCATTCAACATACAGATTAAATATGTATGGGGAAAGTATACAAGTCCCTGGCTCACACCTTTCCTAATCATAAATTACTCAGATTCCTCTGAATCTATGTACAGGGTCTATATAAGCATAAATAAATGTTCTGGAATTTCCATTCTATGCAATGTTATCCATAATTTGTTAAGGTGTACACAGTTGAATGCCTTTGCATAGTCAATAAAACACAGGTAAACATCTTTCTAGTGTTCTCTGCTTTCAGCATAGATCTATCTGATATCAGGAATAATATCCCTCGTTCCACATCCTCTTCAGAACATCTTGAATTTCTGGCAGTTCCCTATCAATGTACTTCTATAGCTGTTTTTAAATTATCTTCATCTAAACTTTGTTTTCATGTAATAATGATATTGTGCAATAATTTTAAATAGAGAAAAATAAAGTTTGGCCTCAAGCCTTGGGTGGCCTTTCAGGTTGTTGTTATGTTCCATGGAGTCGGTTCCGACTCATAGTGACCCTGTACAGGGTTTCCAAGGCCGTAAATCTTTACGGGAGCAGAAAGCCTCATCTTTCTACCGCGGAACAGCTGGTAGTTTCAAACTGCTGACCTTGCGGTTTGCAGCCCGATTTGTAACCACTACGCTATCAGAGCTCCTTTGCCTTTGAGGTGGAGTTTGCTAAAAATGGGTCTGAGGTGACAGAAGGCAATGCATATACCAAGAAAGAGAAAACCATGAGGAGAGACAAGGAGGAAATTAAATCTAAGCCAGATCACTTTTGTTTGAAGGTAAGACCCATTTAATGTAAAGGTAAGGCCTCAAAGTGGAAAGATAGAAGGGGGCAGACTGCCGAGCTTATCAAGCTATCGAGTTTGGCTTTTAACAAACAGACAACAGGGAACCACTAAAGGCTTTTAGCATAAAGTGACATATAGAAAAGTTTAGGAAGATTAATCTGGTGGTGACATGCATATTCCCTGTTGTTGTTGTAAATTGCCTTCCAGCAGATTCCAACCCATAATGACCTTGAATAGGGTTTCCAAGGAGCAGTTGGTGAGTTTGAACTGCCAACCTTGCAGTTCAAACGGCTTTGCAGTCTGGCGCATTAACCCACAGCACCACATCAGGAATGGGGCAGGATACTACAAGGTTAATAGAAGAATTAAAGCATGGTTTATCAAGATGACAGCCAAGAAGAACCTATGGGATAGCTATACCTAGGGTGTGTAATACCTAGGGTCACCATGAGATGAAGTTGACTTGATAACAGGAGGTTTTTTTGTTTTGTTTTTATTGTGCAACTCAAGATGCATAGTCAGAAGCCCAGGACTCAGGGCAGTGCTGTGGGGAAGGGTCCTTACCTCATATTCATTGCTCACTCTGTCAGTGTGAAGAAGGTAAGATCTTAGCAGGGCTAAACCAGCACAGATTCAGGTATATACCAACCAGTGGCTTAATAGAAACACAACCAGCTGAGAAAAACTCAGAAAGATAAATAAATCAAAACCAGAATGCCAGGAGATAGGGGCAATACACAGATTTTTTTTTTTTTTTTTTTGTAACTTTGGCTCAGCCAGCCGCCCCCCCACACCAAAAAAAAAAAAAAAATCAACCAAGATAAAAACAACAAAATAATTAGAGCATAAAACAAAGGGCCAAGTTAAGATTGTGACAGTAGGAATAGAAAGGTGGGATATAAGGGGAAAGCCCCTGAAAATGAAAATTGATAGTATTTGGTAACACAAATGGACAAGGATGGCAAGAAAGATGAAGTAAAAAATTACCTATTCCAAGACTTCTTGTTGTTAGTATTAAGTGCCATCGAGTCAGTTCCAAACCATAGCAACCTTGTATAGGGTTTATGAGGAGCAGCTGGTGAGTTTGAACCGTCAACCTTGCAGTTCAAACCGACCTTGTGGTCAAGTGCTTAGTAAATGACCGTGCAATCAGTCGAAAGAAAAATGGGGAGACGCTGGTATGGATGGATGGAGAAGCAAGAACACTAGGTTTAATCTTAGTCATATGAAGTCTGTAGTGAAAACAGTATAAGACAGAGAAAAGTAATGGGCTCATTGAAATTTGAAAGTGAGAGGAATGAGGAAAGGCTGATTCCAAAGGCACAGGTAGAAAAGCCAATGGTAGTAGTTAATGTGGTATCCTTAGAAGAGGAAAAAAATGGTGTGGGGGAGCAAGAGAAGAATAAAAAGGGGATTCAAGAAAGAACCTTAGGAAGTCTGTCATCCCTTGTAAGAGTATCTTCCTCCAATATACTTGGAAAAGGAGCTTTGATGGCATAGTGGTTACAAGTTGGGCTGCTAACCTTAAAGTCAGCAGTTCGAAACTACCAGCCATTCTGTGAGAGAAAGATGAGGCTTTCTGCGCCCGTAAAGATTTATAGCCTCAGAAGCCCTATGTATATGGTCCCTATGGATCAACTCCACAGCATACCACCACCACTACCACCAATATGCTTGGAGTCCTGCTGTGGCTCTGTAGGATAAGCAATGAACTGCTAACTGCATGCTGTTGGTTCAAGTCCATCAAGATTCTCTTCAGAAGCCCCATACAAGGTTGCTAGGAGTCAGAATCAACTCGACGGGACTTAATAACAACAACTATATGCCTGGGGTGGGTGCCTGGAGTGGAGCGCTCCTGCAGTTAGCACAATTCTCCCATCAGGCCCATCAGCAACGGCTTGCTCTGCTCTCTGCTCATCCCACTTGGCACTACGAGTCCTCCACCCTGCCTCAGAAAGATGGCTGTAGGACAAGCACTGGACTATTAAACATGAGGTTGACGGTTCAGAGCTACGAGCTGCTCCTCAGAAACCCAATACAGGATGGCTGAGTTGGAACCAACTTGAAGGCACTAACAACAGAGGAAACTACAAAGCATTAAAAATGAAACTTAAATCTTTATGCTAAGTATGATAATTCCCACAGTCTTAAAGAATGGGGGAAGGGGTGTCATTTCTTCCACAACACAGGTCCATTTAACTTCCTACTCTTGCTTTCAAGACTTGATATCCATCTTTTCTTTCCCTCTTTAAAGAAAAGTTCTTACCTTTTTTTGCTCTTCAAATCTCTAGACCTTCATTCTGGACTCAAGAGGTCCTCACTCCATGTTGTTGTTAAGTGCCATCGAGTGGGTTCCGATCACTGTGATCTTGTATAAGGTTTCAGAGGAGCAGATGGTGAGTTTGAACACCATCCCTGTGGTTCAAATGGACCTTATGGTCGTGTGTTTATCCTACAGCACCACGCCAGGAGTCCATATTGGCACTGAATCCAGGGAACACAATAAATCAATCTTATCTGATCTAGCATTCGATTTAGATGACCTCAGAACAACTGTCCAGAGTGAAATTTCTCATTCCATGTTCAGTCCCTGTTCAGGCATCCCCACTAGTGGGAGGTGAAGAAAGCCCTGTAGATGTTTCTGCAGTTTATTTTTTGATTTTTAATGGAGCAGGGGGCTTTATTGGGTTCAGGAGAGGTGCACAGGCTGCCAAGCAGGGCTGACTGGGGAACCCTCTCCTGGCGTGCTTCCCACTAGGCCTCTCCAGGGCAGTGACTATTTTCCCTGCTCCAGGCGGTCCATGGTCCTCCTACTCTGCTTCCTTCCCTAGGATCCTTATCTCAGGCCTTGTCCTCCAGTCATGCCCACTCCACTGCAAGCCACCTCCCAGGTGCAGTGGTAACCACTCCCATCCCACAGGATACCTCCTCGGCATCTGACACGTGGCTACATCAGAACTGGACCCCAGTGTCCAGACCATAAGCCAGTAGTTTCTGGGGGGCTGCTCCTCCAGCTCCCCCACAGGCCTGTCTGCAGACTCCTGGGTATCCAGGATGCTGGGTACCAGTACGCAGGTGGGCACAGGAGTGGGAGTGGGGTCCAGTGAAGGATAGGGGAGGGTGGTGCAAAGGGCTTCTCTGTCATGGGGCTGGGACTGAGCCTTGCTCATAGAAGCCCCAAATTTGAACATGCTCCAGTCAAAGACATAGTCATAGAAGAAGCTCTGCTGGTGAAACAGGTTTCAGAAGAGGTGCTACATGTAGGTAGAAATGGTCGGGTTGTAGTCAACTTCAGGACAATCATGAATTCTCACAGACCATGTCATCCAAATACATATTATGGAAGAGAAATACTTTCCAAAAGACAATGTAAGAAAACAAACAAGATGGCAGATCGGGAGGAAGAGCAGTAAGAGCTCTGTCAGCAACAACACAGAATACCCGACCAAGCAGGCTCAGGAGGATGGTCCCAGAACTCTGAACCACATATAAAGGAATATTTAGAAGGTTGGAAGGCTTCCAGCTGGGGAAATTTGTGGCAGAAGCAAGAAACCCATTGTTTTCTAGTTCGGGAGGCTCAGCTGCTCCAGGAGCCGCCATCTTCGGTAAGACCAAGTGGGGGAAGGATCGGAGCGGGCACAGACGTCTGGCAGAACCACGGAGATAAAGGTGAGGACATTCTTTTCTTTTAGTAGCTGTTCATTGGTCCCTTGCTGTCTGAGCACCTCCATTGCGGTGACTATAGGGGTGCCTGAGCTAGTAGGCACCCGAGCCCCACCCTTGGAGGGTTCTACTACGCGTGCGCACAGATCTCCTCGAAATTTAAAGGGACAGTTTCCAATTCAAACCAAATGACCACAGCTGGTCCTGAACAGTTTACAACTAGAAAAAAGGCCTGAACAGGGACTGTGGAACGGGACAAGCAGACAAAAAAGGAAATAAGCCAAAAATTAAATCCTAAGTTACATCAAAACAACCAACAGTGGCATCTTGAAATTTCTCAAGAGTGAAAAGGGAAGCCCATTTTCTGATTGCAGCTGCCAGGGGGCGATCAGAGAGCATAGAAGATGCCAAAATACACACCCATTTGAGTATTAAGACCACAGATGACCTCTGAATATGCCCAGAAAGCAGAAGCAGATGACCATGTCTGCACACGTCCAGAAATGATATAATGTGACTGAGGCAAATGAGCTGGAGGTAGACCTACACTCCATACTGGAGGATGGGCAGGCTTTGGAGGTATCTGAGAGGGAATTCAGAGAAATGATTGTAGAGTGTGTTAGAGTACTATATAATGGAGTTGAGAAAAATGGAGGAAGTCAGGAGGGCACTGCAGGAACAATCAAGTGAGATGGATGCAGCATTGGAAACAATTCAAAACCTACAGAGAGAGGTCCAAATGATTAATGATAGAATATCAGAGGTGGACGGTACACTGAAAGGGCAAAGGAGTGGAGTTGAGGAGATGGAGGCCAGAACGAGTGAGCTGGAGGATAGGTCTCTCAGCACTACTGGGATGGAGGAGCAAACACAAAAAAGGATGGGGGAATTGGGAGAGGGCCTGGGATTCATGTTGGATAACATGGAGGGGAATAACGTGAGAGTTGTTCTCATTCTGGAACAGGAACAATCACACAAGTCTACAGAGGAGATAGTTGAAGAGCTTCTGAAAGAAAATTTTCCTAACATCCTGAAAAGTGAAAAGATAAGCATTTAAGAAGATCAGCGAACCCCAGGATGGACAGATCCTAAAAGACACAATCACTGATACATGTAGTGGTCAGGCTCTCTAAAATCAAAGATAAAGATAGGATCTTGGGGGCAGCTAGGGAAAGGAGAGGTGTAGCATAGGGGGCAAGCAAATCAGATTAAGCTCAGATTTCTCAACAGAAACCATGCAGGCAAGAAGGCAATGGGGAGACATATATAAAACCCTGAAAGAAAAACACTGCCACCCAAGAATCCTCTACCAAGAAAAGCTGTCAATCAAATACGATGGGATAATCAAAGCATTCCAGGACAAACAGAAGGTAAGGGATTTTGCCAAAGCCAACCCTGCTATGAAAAACATCCTAAAGGAAGTTCTGTGGACTGAGAAGCAACAAGAACACAGAACAACTACAGAATGATGTACATGGTAGCATCAACTTGAACTCAAGTCGACAAATGGAAGAGTCAAGAACAGAATAAAATTATAAGAACAGAGGATCTGGAAGGTCAGTCTGTGATCAAAACAATTACAATGTGAAAGAAGGTAAACACAGA
>NW_006408668.1:3388081-3391169 GCF_000296735.1 Chrysochloris asiatica | reverse complement strand
TAATGAAACAAGGTATATGATTTGTTGAATGTAAAACTGATGATCTGCCCTGTAAACTTTCACTCAATCCACAATAAAAACCTTAAAAAAAAAAAGACAATGTAACCTACAAACATCTTCCCAGCCCATCATTTAAATAGCTTTTTACAATTTTTAGATAGAACAATTTCAGTTTTCCATTTTTCTTTTTAATCTCCGTACTCTAGAACATTCCCAAGAAGCACTTGTGAGGTGTGTGGCTTTAACAGAACAATCCATCTACTCCAAATGTTACATTATACAAACATACTGCAGAAACTCTGAAATTATACTTGTCTTACAGTGAGAGTGAGAAAAACAACCAACTAAAGTGGCAGAGAAGTAATGGACAGAAACTAACTAAACCCATTGCTGTTCAATCCATTACAATTCACATAGACCCTGTAGGACAGAATTGAACTGCCCTATGGGATTTCTGGTATGGCATTGCAGGATAATGCACTGGACCATAAGGTCAGTTTGAAACTCAAAGTTGGTGGTTCAAACTTGCCAGTCTCTCCTCAGAAACCCTATGCAGGGTTGCTGTGAGTTGGAACCGACTCACTGGTACTTAACAACAATAGTAGGGTTTCTGAGACTGTGAAGATGACAACCTCGTCTTTTTCCCTGGGAGTGGCCGGTGGGTTCAAACCTCCAAATTACTAATTAGCAGCCCAATGCTTAACCTATGGGATCTCCATGGTTCCTCAATGGTCAGAAAGATATAAAAGTAAAGAGAATACAACTACAATTTAATCCAAGGACAAAGGGATTTTGGAAATAGGCCACAGTATGAGGTGCTCTGTAGAAACCAGCATGAAGAAATCTACAAAAAGTCATTGAAATTTCCATCTACAATATTATTTATGACCATCTACAGAAAAATTTTAATGGAATAGGGGTGAGGGACAGAAACCACAGTGGCTTTTTCCTCTGTGACAAAAGAATGTCAAAGAAAAGAAGAAAAAATTATAAAGATGTCAGCTTAAGATGGCACCAGATTTAGAGTAAGGTATATTTAGGTGAAAGAAATAGGCAAAAAGTATGAAGATGTAAAAAACAAAAACAAAAACAAAAAAACAATAAAAGTGCAGCAAAGAGGCAGTTATTGAGAAAGGTTAACTTATAATTTTTCTTTATAAAATTTTCATAGTAAAAATCCAAGTCATCTGTTGAGTGTTAGGGACTGAGTTTGGCTTAGAAGCTTGAAGAATGTGGCAGAAAAATATAACAGCTCCTATGGGAAACTTGAGAGCTAAGAACAAAAAGAGTGAAAGGAAAATTGTACCCGAGTTCTGCTCCAGGTAATTTAGACAAAATCTCCCATTGAGAATAACTAGAAATACTAAGCAAAAAATATAAAAAAGACTTTACTTGATTGTGTCAGAGTTAAATGGCAGTGAAGAATTACCCAGCTAGTTTCAGGAGAAGATGCTAATTTAGGAGGTGAGCTTGGGACTTGGATTCTTTTCCCCTTGGGAGATTTTTTTAAGTTCCACAAGAGGCATCTGAACAGAGCTTTTGGAGGCCCTGGTGGCTCTGTGGGTTAGATATTGGGCTGCTAGCCACAAAGATCAGCAGTTCAAACTCACCAGTGACTCCTTGGGACAACTATTTGGTTGTCTTTTCCTGTAAAAATTTATTGTCTTGGAAATTCTATATTATTAATGAGAATCATTTTAATTGATGACAGTGGGTTTGGTTTTATGGGGTTAAAAGGTAAAAGTAGGAGCCGAAATGCCGTAAAGATTTGAGTAAGGGAAGATAACTAATAAGCTTCCTGTGCTGTAAGTAGAGGCCCCAAAGGGCTGTATTCTGGGAGTATAGGTAAACTATAAGCAACCCAATTCTGGAAAGACCTGAAGTCCAGTTTCAAACCATCTTAATCTCCAACAGTGGATTAATATAATTTCTGGTGCTATTCAAAAACCTGTGAAAATCAGATATAAATCCTCTATGGAGAAAAACAATATTATTTTGAGCCTCAAATCTTTTGTACAAAACAAGTATGCAAATATCAGGTCTAGAACATAATCAAAATAACTAGACACACAAGGATCTAAGTCAACATGATCCAAAAAACAGAGAAACAACAAATATCCATTAATGATCAGAATGTAGAATGTACAGAGTATAAACATGGGAAAATTGGAAGATGTCAAAAAAGGAATGCATAAAGATTGATACCCTAGGCATTCATGATCTGAAATGGTCAGGTATTGACCATTGTGAATCAGGCATGCATAAGCTGGTAAGCACAAATTGAAGGGGAACGATATCACATTCATCATCAAAAAGAACACTTCAAGATCTATATTGAAATACAATGCTGCATTGATGAGATAATATCTATATACATACAAGGAAAACCAGTTAATACAATATTATTCAAATTTATGCATCAACCACCAAAGACAGTGATGATGAAATTGAGGAATTCTACCAATTTCTTCAGTCTGACATTGCTCAAATATGCAATCAAGATGCATTGATAATTACTGGTGATTGGAATGTGAAAATTAGAAACAAAAAGAAATGATCAATAGTTGGAAAATACAGCCTTCATGGTAAAAATGATTCTCATGATAGAATTTCCCAAGACTGATTACTTCTTCATGGCACTTACCGTTTTTAAACAACATAAAAGGTGACTATACACCTGGACCTCACCAGATGGGATACACAGAAATCAAACTGACTATATATGTGGGGAGCTAAACACCATCAACCAAAACAAGGCCTGTAGCTAACCGGATCAGATCACTAATTGCTCATATGCAAATTCAGGCTGAAGGTGAAAAATGTTAGGATAAATCCATGAAACCTTAAATATGACCTTGAATATATTCCACCTGAATTTAGAAACCATCTCAAGAACAGATTTGATGTATTAGACACTAATGACTGAAGACCAGAAGCATTGTAGAATGACATCAAGAACACTATTAGGAAGAAAACAAAACATTTAAAAAACATATGGAAAAAAGAAAAGACCAAAGTGGGTATCAGAAGAGACTCTGAAACTTGCTCTACTCTTGAGCACAGAAAAGCTAAAACAAATGGAAGAAAT
>NW_006408668.1:3379333-3387876 GCF_000296735.1 Chrysochloris asiatica | reverse complement strand
TCCAAAGAAGATGGAGGGGATGCCAAAAAGAATTGGTCGATGTTCAATTATTTCAACAGGAACCATAGGGTCAAAAACTGATGGTAAGGAAAGAAAAAGTCCAGCACTGAAGACATTGATGAAAAACAAGCCCCCAGGAATTGGTTGAATACAAACTGAAATGTTTCAGCAAACTGATGCACTTACTCATCTGTGTCAAGAAATTCAGAAGACAGTTACCTAGTCAACCGATTGGAAGTCATCCATTATTTGTGCTCAACAGAAAGATGACCAACAGAATGAGGAAATCATTGAACAATATCATTAATATCACACGAAACTAAAATTTTGCTAAACATAATTCAAAAATGACAGCAACAGTACATCAACAGGAAGCTGCTAGAATTTCAAGCCAGATTCAGATGAGGACTTGGAATGAAAGATATCATTGCTGACGTCAGATGTGTCTTGGCTGAAAGCAGAGAATACCAGAGAGATGTTTACTTGTGCTTTATTGACTATGCAAAGGTATTCAACTGTGTGGATCATAGCAAACTATGCATAACATCACAAAGAATGGGTATTTCACAACATTTAATTGTATTCATGAGGAACTTGTAAATAGACCAAGAGGCTTTCGTTTGAACACAACAAGGGGATTCTGAATAGTTTAAAATCAGAAAAAGTGTGTGTCTGGTTGTTTCCTTTCACCAGATTTATTCAATTTGTTTCCTTAGCAAATAATCCAAAAAGCTGCATTATATGAAAAAGAAGATGGCATGGTGATTGGAGAAAGGCTCATTACCAACCTGTGATATAAAGATGACACAGCTTTGCTTGATGAAAAAGCAAAGAGGACTTCAAATACTTACTGATGAAGATCAGTGACCACAGCCTTCAGTAAAGGTTGCACCTTAAAGAGAACAAAAATATAACTGTACCAATAAATAACAACTTGATAAATGGAGAAAAGATTGAAGTTGTCAAAGACTTCAATTTGCTTGGATCCACCATTAATGCTTATGGAAGCAGCAGTCAAGAAATCAAATGATGTCCTGCACTAGGTAGTTCTGCAGCAAAAGACCTCTTTAAAGTGTTCAAGAACAAAGATGCCAGTTTAAGGACTAAGGTGCGCCTGACCCAATCAGTCATCTCACTGCATATGTAAAAGGAGCTCTGGTAGCATAGTGGTTATGAATCGGGCTGCAAACCGCAAGGTCAGCAGTTCAAAACTACCAGCTGTTTCATGAGAGAAAGATGAGGCTTCCTGCTCCCGTAAAGATATACAGCCTCAGAAGCCCTATACAGGGTCACTATGAGTTGGAATCAACTTCACGGCACATAACCACCACCACCATTGCAAATGAAAGTTAGACAATGAATAAGGAGGATCAGAGAAGAACTAAAGCATTTCATTTATGGTGTTGGGGGGAAATGTCAAAATTAACATTAACTGCCAAGAGAAGAAACAAATCTGTCTTGGGAGAAATATAGTCAGAATGCTCCTTAGGAGTCAGGATGGTGAGATTTTTGACTCTTGAATTTCGGACAACCACCATTGGTCTGTCAGTTTGTCACACTGTCTGGCATGGCATGTTGCTGTGATGCTGGAAGCTATGCCAAAAATATTTTAAATACCAGCAGGGGACGCCCATGGTGGAGTGGTTTCAGCTGAGCTTTCAGATTAAGACAGACTAAGAAAAAGGAGAGGCAGACAACTTCTGAATGTTTAACTACTGAAACCTTAAGAAGAGCAGTGAAACCCTGTCAAATAGCACCAGAATATTGAATATTGAAATGTGATGAATAGTACCAGAATATTGTCAGATATAGTCCCAGAAGATGAGCCCCTCAGGTAGGAAGGCACTCAAAATTCTACAGAGGAAGAGCTGTCTCCTCAAAGTAGAGTTGACTGTGATGATACAAATAGAGTACAACTTTTAGGACCTTCATTTACTGATGGGTCACAACTCAAAATGAGGAGAAACAGCTACAAACATCCATTATTAATCAGAACATGGAATGTACGAAGTATGAATCTAGGAAAAGTGGAAGTTGTCAGATATGAAATGGAATGTATAAAGATTAATATCCTAGGCATTAAGGAGCTGAAATGGACTGGTATTGGTCATTTTTAATCTGACAATCATATGGTTTACTCTGCCAAGAATGACAAATTGAAGAGGGTGTCGTATTCATTATAGAAAGAACAATTCAAGATCTATCATGACGTAAAATGTTGTCTGTGATAGGAAGATAACCATATGCCTACAAGGAAGACCAGTTAACACCACTATTGTTCAAACTTATACAGCAATTACTAAAGCCAGTGATGATGAAGTTAAAGAATTCTACCAACTTCTTCAGTCTGAAATTGATTAAACATGCAAACAAGATGTTATTGATAAGCACTGGTAATTGGAAAGCAAAGGTTGGAAACAAAGAGGAAGGATCAGTTGTTGGAAAATATGACCTTGGCGATAGAAATGATGCTGGAGATCGCATGATAGAATTTTGCAAGACCAAAAACTTCTTCCTTGCAAATATCTTTTTAAAACAACATAAAAGATGACTATACATATGGATCTCACCAGATGGCATACATACAAATCATACTGACAATATCTGTGTGAAGAGATGGTGGAAAAGTTTCACATTATCAGCCAAAACAAGGTAGACCATCATTTGTTCATATACAAGTTAAGGCTGAAGCTAACGAAAATTAAAACAAGTCAGGAGAACCAAAATTTGACTTGAATAGAGCCTACCTGAACTCAGAAATCACCTCAAGAACAGGTTTGATGCATTAGATGACTGAAGACCAGAAGAACTATGGGATGGCATCAAGAACATCATACAGAAAAAAGCAGAAGGTCATTAGGAAGACAAGAAAGAAGGAAAAGACCAAAATGAATATCAGAAGAGACTCGGAAATTTGCTAAAGCAAGTGGAAGAAATGAGGAAGTAAAACATCTGAACAGAAAGTTTCAAACAGCAACTTGAGAAGACAAAGTCAAGTATTATAATGAAATGTGCAAAGACCTAGAGTTAGAAAACCAAAAGGCAAGAATACACTCAGCATTTCTCAAGCTGAGGGCACTGAAGAAAAAACTCAAGCTTTGACTCGAAATATTGGAGAAGTTTATGGGCAAAATATTGAATGATGCTAAAAGCATCAAAAGAAGACAGAAGGAGTACACAGAGTCACTATACCAAAAAGAAATGGATGATTTCAAGATATAGCATATTATCAACAGCCAATGCTACTGAAAGAGCACTAAAGGCATTGGCAAAAAACAAGGCTCCAAGAATTGAAGAAATACAAATTGAAATCATTCAACAAACAGATGTACCACTTGAAGACACTAAATTAGCTATGCCAAGAAATTTGGAAGCCAGTTACCTGGCAAACTGATAGGAAGAGATCTGTATTTGTGCCCATTCCAAGGAGAGTTGACCCAACGGAATGCAGAAATCATTGGACAATATCATTAATATCATACACAAGTAAAATTTTGCTAAAATAATTCAAAAATGGCTGTAACAGTACATTGACAGGGAATTGCCAGAGGTTCAAGCCAGATTCAGACAAGGACGTGAAACCAGGGATATCTTGCTGGCATCAGATGGATCTTGGCTGAAAGCAAAGGATACCAGAAAGATACCTGTGCTTTATTGACTTTGCAAAGTCTTTTGACTGTGTGGGTCATGGCAAACTATGAACACATTGTGGAAAATGAGTATACCAGAACACTTAGTTGTGCTCATGAGGAATCTGTACATAGATCAGTTGTTTGAACAGAACAAGGGAATACTGAATGGCTTAAAATTAGGAAAGGTGTGAGCCAAAGTTGTATTCTTTCATCATACTTATTCAGTCTGTATGATGAGCAGTTAATCTGAGAAGCTAGATTATATGAACAAGAACATGGCATCAGGACTGGAGGAAGATTCATTAACAACCTGTGATATGCAGATGCTACAAACTTGCCTACTTAAAGCAAAGAGGATACTTACTGATAAAGATCAAATATCACAGCCTTCACTATGCGTTGCAACTCAGTGTAAAAAACAGCAACATGCACATGTAAAGGTAGATATTTTGTAACAAAAGGAGGGGAGTGGTTGATTTTGCAGTCCAGGAGCAGAGGACCCTGGAACCATCAAGGGAGAAGAGCAGAGTGCGGGACCCTATCCAGAGAAGCAATGATGCCAGCGATGAAGGCAGAGATAAAACATGGAGAGATGCAGCAGCTGGGGACTCTGGACTTAGGTAGTAAGAGGGGCTGTGTGCTGACAGTCAGGGAGCAGGCTTGCAGGGTATATGCTTTGGTTGTTTGATGATGCATGATGAGAATTGTAATCATTGCAATTAAGCAAAATACAATAGGATGAATGTAAAGCTGATGTTTTCCTATATAAACTATCCCTCAATGCACAATAAAAACGTAACAACAACATAAATCCTCACTACTGGACCAGTAAATAACATCATGATAAATGGAGAAAAGACTGAAGTTGTCAAAGACTTCATTTTGCTTGGAACCACTATCAACATCAAAGAAGCAGAAGTCGAAAAATCAAATGACATATTGCATTAGACAAATCTACTGCACAAGACATCTTTAAAATGTTCAACAGCAAAGATATTAGTTTGAGGACTAAGGTGCATCTGGCCCAAGTTATGGTATTTTCATTAACTTTATATGCATGTGAAAGTTGGACAGTGAATAAGAAACACTGTAGTACAATTGATGCATTTAAGTTATGGTGTTGGAAAGAATATTAAAAGTACCATGGAAGAAGTGTTGTTGTTGTTAGGTGCCATCGAGTTGGTACCGACTCATAGAAACCCTGTATACAACAGAATGAAACACTGCCCAATCCTGGGCCAACCTCACAATTATTGTCACGCTTGAGCCCATTGATGCTGCCATTTTGCCAATCCATCTCACTGGGGGTCTTCCTCTTTTTCTGTGACCCTCCACCTTAACAAACATGATATCCTTCTTCAGCAACTGGTCCCTCCTCACAGTATGTGTGACGTGTGAGTTCTCTGTCAATGTATGCTTGCAGCCGTTTCTGTATTACCTTTAGTAAAACTTTACTTGCATGGGATATCAAAGATTATAGTCTGATGATTTCTGCATTCCTTTGGGTCACCTCTCTTTGAAATGGCTACAAGTACAGATCTCTTCCAATCAGCTGGCCAGATCATTGTCTTCCAAATTTTTTGGCATAGATAAGTGAGTGCCTCCAGTGCTGCCCCACTTTCTTGAAAGATTTCAATTTTTTATTCCATCAATTCCTAGTGGCTTGTTCTTTGCCAATTCCTTCAATGCACCTTGGACTTCCTCCTTCAGTATCATTGGCTCTTGATCATATATGCTCCCTCTTGAAATGGTTGAACATCAACCATTTTCTTTTGGTACAGTGACTCTGTGTATTCCTTCCATCTTCTTTTTATGCTTTCTGCACCATTTAATAATTTGCCCAGACAAATTTGAGGCTTGAATTTTTTCTTCAATTACCCCAGCTTGAGAAATGCTGAGTGTGTTCTTCCCTTTCAGTTTTCTGATTCCAGATCTTTGCACATTTTGTTGTAATATTTGATTTTGTCTTCTTGAGCTGACCTTTGAAATTTTCTGTTCAGCTCTTGTACTTCCTCATTTCTTCAGTTTCATTGTCTCTTCTGACATCCATTTTGATCTTTTTTTTGTTCTTGTCTTAATGACTTTTTGCTTTCTTCTTGCGTGATGTTCTTAATGTCATCCCATAATTCTTCTGGTCTTTGGTCTTTAGAGTTTAATGTTATCAAATGTGTTCTTCAGATGATCTCTAAATTCAGGTGGGATATATTCTAGGTCATATTTTGGCTCTTGTGGACTTGTTTTCATTTTCTTCAGCTTCAGTCTGAATTTGCATGTGAGCAATTGATGGCCTGTTTCACAGTCTGTCCCCACCTTGTTTTGGCTGATGATATGGAGCTTTTCCATCATCTCTTTCCACAGATGTAGTCAATTTGATTTCTGTGTATTCCATCCATGTGTATAATTGTCTCTTATGCTGTCTCAAAAAGGTATTTGAAATGAACAAATCATTGATTTTGCAGAATTCTATCATGCAATTTCCAGCATATTTTCTATCACTAAGGCTATATTTTCCAAATACTGATCCTTCCTCTTTGTTCCCAACCTTTGCATTCCAATCACCAGTAATGATCAATACATCTTGATTGCATGTTTGACCAATTTCAGATTGAAGAAGTTGGTTGTTGTTGTTGTTAAGTGCCATCAAGTTAGTTCCGACCCATAGAGACCCTGTATAGGGTTTCTGAGGAGCATCTGGTGAGCTTGAACTGCCAACCTTGCAGTTCAGATGGCTTTGCAGTCTGGTGCATTAGCCCACAGCACCACACCAGAACTCTGAAGAAGTTGGTAGAATTCTTCTATTTCATCCTTACTGGCTTTAGTGATTGGTGCATAAATTTGAATAATAGTGGTATTAATTGGGCTTCCTTGTAGACCATGGATATTATCCTATCACAGACAGCATTATACCTCATGACTGATATGGATATGTTCTTTTTGACAATGAATGCAATATCAATCCTTTTCAATTTGTCATTTCTGGCAAAGTAAACCATGTGGTTGTCAGATTCAAAATGACCAATGCCAGTCCATTTCAGCTCACTAATGCCTAAGATATTGATGTTTATGCATTCCATTTCATTTTTGACAATTTTCCATTTTCCTAGATTCATACTTCATACATTCCATGTTCAAATTATTATTAGATGTTTACAGCTGTTTCTCTTCATTTTGAGTTGTGCTCCATCCGCAAATGAAGGTCCTGAAGGCTTTACTCCTAGGGGCTTTACTCTACTCAAGTCATCACGGGCAACTCTACTTTGAGGAGGCAGCTCTTCCCCAGTCACATTTTGAATGCCTTCCAAACTGAAGGGCTTATTTTCCTGCATTATATCTAACAGTGTTTCTCTGTTATTCATAAGGTTTTCAGTGACTAAATATTCAGAAGTAGTTCATCATTCCTTCTTCCTAGTCTGTCTTCGTCTGGAAGCTCATCTGAAACCTGTCTACCATGGGTGACCCTGCTGGTATTTAAATACCGGTGGCATAGCTTCCAGAATCACAGCAACTCACAAGCCACCACTTGTCTGTCAGTTTGTTGTACTGTGGTGGCTTGTGAGTTGCAGTGATCTGGAAGCTATGGAAGAAGTATAACCAGGATATTCCTTAGAAACCAGGAAGGACCTTGTCCTAGAGAAGGACATTATGCTTGGTAAAGTAGAGGGTCAGCAAAAAAGAGGAAGACCCACCAATGAGATGGCTTGGCACAGTGTCAGTAGCAATGGGCTCAAGCTTAACAACTGTAAGGATGGGCAAGACAGGGCAACGACTCATTCTGCTGTGCATAAGGTCGCTATGAGTCATCACCGGCTCGATAGCACCTAACAAGAATAACTTCTGACATATTATCTGGAGGGTCCATTTCCTAAAAGGACATCATGCTTGGAAAAGTGGTGGGTCAGCAAGAAAGAGGAAGACCCCAACAAGATAGAATGACACATTGGCAGCAAAAGTGGACTCAAACATAAACATTCTCAAAGTTGTGATTATGGTGCAAAACAGGACAGTTTTTAATTTTGTTTTGCATAATGTTCACTATGAGTGGCACTGCTGGTTAATGCGGTAAACTGCAAAGTTGGTTTGGGCTGTTAAGGCCAGCTGTTCCAACTCACCAGCTGCTCCTCGGAAACCCTGTACAGGTCGCTATGAGTCAGATCCTGACTCAATGGCACTTAGCAAGCAACAACTCTGAGTTGGAACTGACTTGACAGCATCTAACAACAACAATCTCATTACAGTAACTTAAATAACAAGGTTAATCAATATGGGGACTTCTGAGAGGATCTGCTGGGCCAGTTAAATTCAAGACAGAGAGGTCAGCTCATCAGTTCAGAAGGTTATGGCAAATGTTTTCTGGGATTCCAAAGGGGTCATCTTCATAGATTTTCTCGAAGAACACAGGACAATTACAAAGGCTTGTTATAAAGAAGTTTTAAGCAAATCGAATACTGAATTGGTGAACCAAAGACCCAGAAAGTTGTGCCAAGGGAATTTTTTCCATCACATCAATATACTTGCTCATTCTTCTAGGGTAGCAAGAGTTGTCCTAAGAGAGTTTTAAACCTTACCCATCCACTTTACAGCCCTGATATTGCCCCTTCAGACTTCTTTTTACCCCTCAAACTCTTAAGAATATTTAAAAGGAACAAAATTTGAATCCCCAAGGGTGTCAAAAATGCTATTTTGATATGTTGTAAATCGAAAAGCACAGAATTCTTGGGGCAAGAGTTAGAAAGAAAGATGGAAACATCACTTCAGATGTGGACAGACCTAGATGGAGAACTGTCAAGAAACAATGTTGTTGTTGTTGTTGTTATGTGCCGTCAAGTCGGTTCCGACCCATAGCGACCCTGTACAGGGTTTCCAAGAGTGTAAATCTTTATGGGAGTAGAAAGCCTCATCTTTCTCCCGCGG
>NW_006408668.1:3342336-3376128 GCF_000296735.1 Chrysochloris asiatica | reverse complement strand
AATAAAGCTTTCTAGGTTTTTGTAGCAATAATTTCTGAACTTATCAGCACTGGACTGCAAACAACAAGGTTGGCAGTTCAAACCCACCAATTGCTCATTGGAACCGACTCAATGGCACTCAACAACAACATATATCAGGAATCACATTAAATGGCAATGGACAAGAAAAAAAGCCAGTGTATCACAAGCTTCCATTAAAAGCAAAAATTAGAAGAGAAGTATCTTAAAATAGTTCATTTTGTAGAATTGCTAGATGTAAGTCCTAAATAAGTAATGTCAATATTGAGGACTACTAAAGTTAGAGGCTCCTGGAGTCTGAAGTGGCCTAAGAAAGGCTTCTGGAAAGAGTCCCTTAGATAGACCTTAAAGAATGAGCAAAATGTACATAGTTGGGGTTGACCAGAGATAATAACTTTGGCAAGAAAGAACATGTGCAAAGACCTGGAGACTCCCAAGCACAGTCTTTACGGTTCTGTCATTTAGCCAAACCCCAGAGCAAAAGGCAAGAATTCCAGATTCTAATACAAACCCCCATTCCTAGGAGCCCTCAAAATGTTCTGTTCCTAAAGTGATTCTGGAAAAACCTGAATCCAGTATAAGAGACTGGTGGGGGGGTGGAGACCCGATTTAGACCTTTTTTGACAGTTTTTATTGGATGATATCATATATAATGAACTGCTGGATTGGGACTGTTCTAAATTAAGTACTGCTGTAAATAAATCAACATTAGCATGCAGAGATTTCACTGCATTTTCTTTGTAACCAGACTGTCTGAATTGTTACCATAAATCAGGATCCAGCCCAAGGTTCCATACAGTGCCCATGAACATTCACCAAAGCCACAGTAAACTCCTCGCTAAGATCCTCACAGTTACGATGTAAACAGTCCTACCCTATGCAAGATCCAATCAAGGAAGGGAGCACCAGAGATATAAAATGGATATTTCCTGAGGAGATGTGAGGTAGACTTCTATGTGATACCTTTTGCAGGGGCATGGAAAATATATGCTACTGGGTTTGGGTTACTAATGGCTACATACAGTCTGTCCTGTTTGATCTTTGCGCATATTACCACCTTTCTTCTAAGTCGAATTTAGGAACATAAGGAATATGTAAGCACTAACTTCAACATGTGTCTGAAAAAGAAAAAGGTCTCCAAGATCCTGCAGAAGATGTTAGACCCATCATAACTTCTTTTAGGTTGTGAGAAAGGTTCCTTGTCTTCCCGACACTCTGTCACACCAACATCACTAAAAGAATTAAATATAGGTAGTAAGATCTTGGAGTCATGGTATGGGCCTGTAGGATAAGCACTGGACCGAAAGGTCAGTTTGAACTGCAAGGTTGGTGATTCAAACTCACTAGCTGCTCCTCGGAAACCTGTATAGGGTCTTTATTAAGGGTTGAAACTTCAACAACAGTAAGATCTTAAGAAATCTTTTCCTTTTCCTGCATGTTTATTTTAGATTCTTTATAAATAACAAGGAAACAACGTTTCATTGGCAATTTTCTATCTACAAAGTACCTGAAAGACCTTAATCTCATGTAAACTCATTTTGCGAATAAAAAAACATTACTCCATGAGTTTTATTGATTCAACCAGGATCACAAAGTTACTACATTATAAAGTCAGTCCAAAATTGAGGACTTTAGTATCTAACCCTGTCCTGGTCATTTAAAGACCATCACAGACCCCAAATCCCAACTTCATAGTAAGCACATTGTTATATATCCACATCCCTTAGAATACATAAATTCTTGCTGTATAATTTTTATAACTCTAATTTGGAGCTTATACGTAGATTTTTCTCTCTTGATTCAAACCGTGTTATATTTTTATGTAGCCATACTAGACTTGAGTTGAGGGGCAGTTGGCTCATTAATATCATGTTACATTTTGTAGACTCTTAATTAAATATTTATGTTTAGGAGCCAATACACTTTTTTTTTCTGGGTCTCAAATATTGTCCTAGGTTCTTGGAAGTTCACAGGTCTTGATCACTGAGCCAGAAGTGTTTAGTGGCAGAAAGAGCCTGTCCCTGCTGTTGTACCATATGCCCCCAGACACAGGGGAATGACGGGAGGAAAGGCTTACAGGCTGGAATTCAGAAGTCAGAGAGATGTGGCTATCTGCAGAGCCAGCACGCTGGGCAGAAAGGATACGTAAACAGCACCGTTTACGTCCCTGAGACAGTCTGCAGCATGCATCCTGAAGTACGCTGGGCCTTTGGTACTAAACCAAGCATCCAGAGAAACTTCTAAGATGCTCCCAGAAAGAGTGTATCCTACATGTAAAACTCTACCTACCACAAACCTCATGGACTAGTGTTTGGGACTCAAGGATGCTGAGGATGTACCCATGGATAAGCTGGTCCTGGCTGACCCTATCACCAAAACTCTCTAGACCCCAACCCAGAGAATGCTGAACCGAGAGGAACTCAGGGACTGCAGAAGGAAGCCCCTTCTTCTGTTGCCATGGGATTCTCAGAACTCTCCCACAAAGCTCAGGATTTAGGGTGTTCCTACGGAACCAAAATTGAATTTTTGCAAAATGCACTTTTCAATGCAAAGATCAAAGTAACCTAACTATTTAAATGCATACTGTGCCAAATCTCTTTGGGGAAAAGTTGGGGGGGGGGAGGGGTTGGAGGAAGGGAGGGGAGAAGGGAAGAAAGAAGGCCTTGAACAGTGTAAGGAGACATAGCCTAAATTCTCTCTGGGGATGACCAAATTTTTATGTTCTACTGGGTTCTATTAAATTACAACATATTACTACATTATTTAGAGTCCTGGTGTGGCACTGTAGGATAAACACTGGACTGTCTACCACAAGGCTGGACATTTAAATCCACCATACCATACACTGCTTGGAAGCCCTATAAAGGGTGGCTATGAGTCAGAATCGACTTAATGGCACTTAACAACAACAACATTACAGCATTTGTTCAAACATACTGCATCAGGCCTTGAAATTTGAAAGTGATTTTTTGTTTATGCCATGTCACTTCAGTCATGAAAACAAATTTGAAGATATGAAGAAATCTGTGGATTTGGGTACAGCTTTCCATTCCTCTATTCCTCTGGTTGCCATGGAGAATAGCAATTTTAAAAGTATCTTTAAATGAAGTCAGCCCTGAGCTGAAATCTCTCTTTTCTTGTGTAAGAAAGAATTCTAAGGTGGGAAAGGAGGGAGCTGAATCCCTTTGCAGCTCTAAACATCAAATACTCAAATGTTGTTGTTGTTGTTAAGTGCCATCGAGTCGGTTCTGACCCATAGCGACCCTGTACAGGGTTCCCAAGGGTGTAAATCTTTACTGGAGTAGAAAGCCTCATCTTTCTCCCACGGAGCGGCTGGTAGTTTCGAACCGCTGACCTTAAGGTTTGCAGCCCGATTCGTAACATTAAGGAATTTGAAACATAATTGTGGGAAACCATGAACAATTCTGCATCCTTCAGAATTTTCCAGGGCCTCTTTGTCACTCTCAGTATTGGATTTCTGGATACTCAGAGACACAGGCCTCAAAGATCCGGTTCTCTCTCCCATGTGCAAAAAACAAACCAAAATCAAACCCACTGGTTTTGAGTTGGTTCCAACTCAAGTGATTTCATGTATTAACAGTGGAGCTGCTCATTAACAATAGAACTACTGATTAACAGTGGAACTGCTCCATAGGGTTTTTTTTTACAGAAGCAGATTGCCAGACCTTTCTTCCACAACACACTCCATGAGCAAGAGGATTCATTTATCAAGTATTCTGTTTCTTCATGCCTGGTAGCCCAAGACCTCCTAAGAACATGGTATCACCCTTTGTCCACAGCCTTTCCCATTGCCTAAAATAACATCCATCTTTCCATTTCTGTCTTCCTCCTCAGATTCCTTTTAACTGAAGGTAATTAAAAAAAAAAAAAAAACAGCCACAGCCATACAGCTGCCAGAAATTTATGTCGATTTGAGAAAAGGACATGGAACCAGGGATATCATTGCTGACGTCGATGGCTCGTGGCTGAAAGCAGAGAAAACCAGAAAAATATTTATCTGTGCTTTATTGACAACGCAAAGGCTTTCAACTGTGTGGATCATGACAAACTATGGATAACATTGCAAAGAATGGGTATTCCAGAATACTTAATTTTGTTCATGAGGAACCTGTACATAGACCAAGAGGCCGTTGTTCTAACAGAACAAGAGAACACTGAATAGTTCAATATCAGGAAAGGTGTGCATAGGGCTGTATCCTTGAACTGTATTTATTCAATCTGTATGCTGAGCAAATAGTCTGAGAAGCTGGGTTATATGAAGAAAAATGTGGCATCAGGATTGGAGGAAGGCTCATTAATAACTGGCAATATGCAGATGATATAACCTTGCTTGCTGAAAGCCAAGTAGACTTAAAATTCTTACTGATAAAGGTCAAAGACCATAGCTTTCAGTATGGATTGCACCTCAATATAAAGAAAAATCCCCACAACTGGACCAATAAATAGCATCATGATAAATGAAGAAAAAACTTGAAATTGTCAAAGACTTCATTGTGTTTGGATCCACAATCAGTACTCATGGAAGCAGCAGTCAAGAAATCAAATGAGGCTTAGTCTGAAGAGGAAAATAATACTAAGACGCTTGACTGTCTTGTGAATATTGGTTTCCCTTGCCTACTATTGTAAAATAGACACTTGAGTGGGATAGAAAGGAATGTCGGGAAACATGATTATAGAAAGTCTGTAAGCTCGTCTTCAGCCTACAACTGATTGGAATACCTAAAAGGGGTTCTACAACTTACCCAGTGAAATAGGCCTCTTGTGGAGACTTTTCAGTGTATAGGACCTTAGGTGGAATCCTGAGCCCCATCCAGAACCTTCTGAGCTGGGACATTCCCACTAGGAAGTACAAGCAGACCAGCCTGGAACAGCTAGAGCGACAGAAGATATATCTTCAAAGAAAGATCAGCAGGAAAAACCCAAAACAAAAATGGCAGTATGAGTGGCTACTACAAGAATAAGCAAGCTGTTCACTAGGAAGCCATTAAGGCAAGCAATCAAGTTCCTTCAGGACAAGCCCCACTCTAAGACTGATGATAATGAACAACAACAACAGACCCAATACAGTTCAGCTCTTTTCCTCCTGCTCTACAAGGCTGCATCATTTAACAAAGGAAGTATGAAATTTAGCATGTTTTTAACAGAGAAAACAGTGTCAGTTAAAAACCAGTTGTCATCTAATTGACTCCAAGTCCTGTGATTCCATGTGTATCAGAGTAGAGCTGTGCTTCATAAGGGTTTCAGTGGCTGATTTTTAGAGGAAGATTGCCATACCGTTTTTTCAAAACACCTCTGGGTGGACTCGAACCACCAACCTTTCAATTATTGTTGTTGTTGTCAGGTGCCATCGAGTCGGAACCGACTCATAGCGACCCCATGCACAGCAGAACGAAACAATGTCCGATCCTGGGCCAACCTCACTACCGCTGCCACACTTGAGTCCATCAGTGATGCCACCAGGCCAATCCATCTTGTTAGGGGTCTTCCTCTTTTTCTCTGATCCTCCACCTTACCCAGCATGACATCCTTCTCCAGCGACTGTTTCCTGCGGACAATATGTCCAAAGTAGGAGAGACGAAGCTTAGCCATCCTGGCCTCCAAGGAGCACTCTGGCTGCACTTCTTCCAAAACAGATCTATTGGTTCTTTTGGCAGTCCATGGCACTTTCAATATTCTCCAACACCACAACTCAAAGGCATCAATTCTTCTACGATCTTCCTTATTCACTGTCCAGCTTTCGCATCCATATAAGGCTATTGAAAACACCATGGCCTGGGTCAGGCGCACCTTAGTCCTCAAGCTGACATCTCTGCTCTTCAATACTTTAAAAAGTTCCTGTGCAGCACATTTGCCCAATGCAATACGTCGTCTGATCTCTTGACAACTGCTTCCACGAGCGTTGATAGTTGATCCAAGAAGAATGAAGTCCTTGACAACTTCAATCTTTTCTCCATTGATAAGAATGTTGTTTATTGGTCCAGTGGTGAGGATTTTTGTTTTCTTGACATTGAGATGTAATCCATATTGAAGGCTGTGCTCTTTGATCTTCATAAGTAAATGTTTCAAGTCCTCTTCACTTTCAGCGATAAAGGTTGTATCATCTGCATATCGCAGGTTGTTAATGAGTCTTCCTCCATTCCTGAGGCCACGTTTTTCTTCATAGAATCCAGCTTCTCGTATTATTTGCTCAACATACAGGTTGAATAAGTATTGCAAAAGAATACAACCCTGTCTCACACCTTTCCCAATTTTAAAACATTCAGTGTTTTGTTCAAAAAACTGCTTCTTGGTCTAGGTACAGATTTCTCAGAAGTACAATTAAGTGTTCTTGAATAATACTTCTCAATGTTGTCCATAGCTTGTCAATTAGTAGCCAAGTACTTAACTTTTTGTGCCACGTTGACTTTAATAATAATTTAAAAAAAAAAAGAAAGAAAGAAAGAAAAGAAAAATCCAATATAAGATTACTTTAAATGTGAACCTTCTATGGCACATTTGAAATATGATTTCACCCTGACCCAATTTTTAATTATGACTATTCAAATAAAATTAAGCAATTGTGTTATATGGAAATCTTGGTGTGGCACTGTAAGGTAAGCACTGCAAAGCCAATGGTTCAAACTCATCAACCACTCTCCAGGAAACCCTATGAGTCAGAATAGACTCGACAGCACTTAACAACAATAACATTGTGTTATATGCAATTACATCTGTGTACATTGTATTATATTTTCTTTTCTTATTTCCTTTTCTGGGAAATTTATCAAACCTGCCAGTTGTCACAGAAGTTCAAAGATAGGATACATGCCTTTTTTCCCCTCCATCCTTCCACCTTGTTTTTTGTTCAAATATGAAAGTGCTCAGAACCAAATTAACCATCTCCTTGTAGAGGGCCATTTATTAAGGAAGAGTGCTCTAGGTGGACCTCTGGTCATGCCAGAGCCTCTTGACCACCTGACCCTTGAGATGCCTGTTCATTGGGGAACAGATGAAGCCTAGGTTCCGGGTGAATTCTCAACCAAGATCAGATTGCTCTATCTGAGGATGACTGACCCTTCTCTCTGCAGACATACCTGAGGCTGCTTCTGTAACAAGTCTTCACTATCTGCCTTTGCTTTTAACTGGTCTGACAAAGTGATGATATTCTGTGTGATTAAACAGAGAGCCTCTTTATCTCTGTCTTTCTTATCTACTGCTGCTATAACAGAAAGACCACAAACAGGTGGTTTTGAAAAACAGAAATTTATTTTCTCACAGTTTAGGAGGCTAGATGTCCAAATTCAAGAGTGCTGGCTCTAATGGGAAGTTTCCTCTTTCTCCATGGGCTCTGGAGGAAGGTCCCTGTCTCTTCAGCTTCTGTTTCCTGGTTCCTTGGAGAGCTCCCTGTGGCTTGACATCGATCTTGTCCCATCTCTCCTCTGCTTGCTTGTTTAATCTTTTTTATCTCTCAAAGGAGATTGACTCTAGACAGACCCAACAGGGATCCTGCTTCATTAACATAACAAAGAATGCATGCCAATGGGATGATAGCCACAGGCATAGAGGTTAGGTTTACTACACATATTTTGGAAGGGGACATAATTCAATTGATAACAATCTCGTTATCTAGGTGAAATGGAAGCCACCAAGTATTCTCAAATTTCCTAAACATTCCACCAGAAATTTATTGTTGTTGAATGTTTGCACCTAAGATTTGTATATAAACTTTGTGATACTTTTCACTCCATAACTCTTTCTTTATTTTAGAAAATAAAAACTCAGGGTTAAAATAAGAAAAGAAAAACTAAGAAAGCCAGATCTCTCTTCCAGCAGAGTTCTAGATGCTTCACATCAATGGGCCAAAGTGGGAGAAAGAAGCTAGAACTCATGGTGCCCCCTGCCTGTGATAGTGGAGCTCTCCTGCTTTGCTGCTGTCACGTGGGGGGGTCTGACTCCCCTTTCCTATGACAGGCCTATCCCTTGCCTCTGTCTTGCTGACCCTGACCTGGTCTGCTTCATAGTTCTTGTTGGGTTGACATACATCATGACCTGAATTAGCCCACCTAAGTTGTTGTTGTTGTTAAGTGCCTTTGAGTCGGTTCAGCCCACCTAAGTAGCTTTGAGTAAAGGGTTAGATCTGTTCCCTGCTTCCATGGTTAAAGAAGGACTAAGAATGAGTAGTATGTCTATACACCAACAATGACCAAGCTGAGGGTATCCACGAGCCGGCAACCAGAATGTACTATTGTTGTTAAGTGCCGTCAAGTCTGTTCTGATTCACACAAACCCTGCACAGAGTTTCTGAAGAGCAGCTGGTGGGTTTGAACCATTGACTTTGTGGTTTGCAGTCTAGTGCTCATCCTACAGTGTCACACCAGCAGTCCATATTGTGGAGGGAACACTGAAACAAGTCCTATGAAACCGTTGAAGGCATGTCCTGTGTCTGGATAAATTAGATACCCTGGGTGGCAGGTGATATGAAATCAACTCAACTGGCTTAAAACCAAAAAAGAGAGGATATAGATTTAGGCTCATGCAACTGGGATAGTTTCAGATACAAGTGGACTCTGGATTCAAATCATGTCATGAGGAATCTATTTCTTTTCAACTTGAGACTCTACTGTACTCTTAGTTCGGATCAGTTCTCAGGCAGGAACACTTGGTGAGCTGGCAAAGATAGCTAGAGTCATCATCTATAAAGATATTGGCACCAAAGGAAAGAAAATCTCTCTTTTCCTAGAGTTGCAGTAAAGTTCCATGGGGAAGACCATGGATGGCCCAGGTTGAATCACTTGCTGATTTCTAAACCAATCCTTGTAGCCAAAATGATGGAGCACTTTTAGCTATATGTCTGCGTCTGGAACTGGAAAGTAGGGTGGAGAGAGTTGTTCCCACTCAAGCCACTGAGAACAAGAAGGAGAGGTTCTTTAGAGTGGTGTCAGGAAGAAAAAAAGATGAAATACACAAAACATTTGTCAACAGTTACACTGGGTGATGCAAAGAGTTAACGGGCTAAGCTGCTAACCAAAAAGTTGGGGGTTCACATCTACCCAGAGACACCTCAAAGAAAGACCTGGAGATCTACTATTTGAAAAACCAGCCATTGAAAACCCTATGGAGTGCAAGTCTTTGCTGACACATGTAAGGTCATTGAGTAGAAATTTACTCAACACCAACTGGTAACAGGTACACGGCCTGGCTGATAAAAAGTGCTGAAAAAATAGTCAACTGATAAATTTATTGAAAATTAAGATAAAAAAAGGAAAAATGCTTTTCAAATATGTGGAAGGCTGTCATGTGGAAAAGAATAAAATGTAAAAAGGATGAAACTTGGAATTGTATGTTTGAGAGGCAGATTTTAGCTCAGCATAGGGAATAGCATTTCTATACTGCTAACAGCAAAAAGGTGGCTTTGTAAAGTGATGAGCTCCCCATTCCTAGCAGGGATGAATGGCCACCCATTAGCAATGCTGCAAAGGGGATTCTATGTGAGGTAGGCTGGGCGTTAGACTGATCCCAAAGATGCCTTTCTTCCAACCTGAAAATCCTATGACTCCAAACTACTCGCTTCCATATGAGAAAACATTGAAATAGCAAAGATGGTGCAAACCAGAGAGCATCTCAGGCAGCACTGAGTTTGGTTTGTGTTGTTGTTGTTGAAGGTAATGTTTCCTGAGGTCTTACTGTATGTCAGGCACTGAGCTAACTGCTTTGCATGCCTTGCCTCACGGCAGCTCTTGAAATAAACTTCAGTGACCCTATTTTACAAATGAGGAAATCGAATGCAGAGGGGTTGAGTAACTTGACAGGCACTGCACAGTTAGTAAGTAATGGAGTTGGAACAAGAATCCAGGCCAGTTGTAATTTAAACCCATGCTCTTAACCTCTTTGCTCTTTGGGCACACAAAAAACTCTGCTTCTTTCCAGAGAGCAGCATCATATACCTCCCTCGCCTCACCTCTCCACTCCTGCTAGTTCAGGATCAAGGTTGACAAGACCCAGATGGTGGCAGACAGGTCTAATGAGATGTGAAGGGTATTAGTCACAGCGAGTCAAGAGTGGCTGGGAGAGAATCCCAGATTCACATTCCTCCTTTTGAGATGTCAAGAGAGAATGCTCTGGCCATGCATTAAAAATAACAACAAAAACAAAGCCAACATATCATTTAACCCTTTTCAACTCCAATCAAGGCAGTAGCTTAAGTAGGCACAACAGTTCAGCCAGTGGGCCCCTCAGGTCACAAGCCACAAGAAAAAGAACCCTGCTGGATTCCTTCTCATCCTCTCATATTCAGAGCAAATGAAGTTAATTTTCTACGTTTTCACCTTTTTGCCCTTGTAGCAAAAAGTTATTTTGCTGCACCCTTAAGAGACATCAAGAAGAAAATGGAATTCTTTTCTATTTTCATCTACATATTTGCTCATTAAACAACTATTTTTCTAGCATCTGTTGTTGTTAAGTGTCATTGAGTCCGTTTCGACGCATAGTGGCCCTATATAGGGTTTCCAAGGAGTTGCTGGTGAATTTGAACCACCAACCTTGTGGTCCAGTGCTTTATCCTACAGCACCTCCCAGGTTCTGCCTCAGGGACTGAAAGTTGAACATTAGAAAGTTGAAAACAGACGTTTGCCTGAGTACATAGTGAAGGAGTCCACAGTCAAAAAGCCATAATATTTTCCTTAAAGATCTCTGGTGGCCATCAGTATGTGAACCACGGGATTACTATGAAAAGCTGGGGCAGATGCCCTGGTAGTCTTCTTACAAAAGTCTTCCCAGGGAGTATTTAACCATGGGAACTCTCCAGCTGGTTTCTTAAGTTGTAGACAGAAATAATCGTTGGAGAGTTTTCAGGCCTCATGACACTGTTGGTTTTGATCAGGCTCTTTAATGTACATACATGTTGTAAGCTTGCTCTACAGCAAACACAGGAAGCAAGACAGCCTCCCAAATTCAAAACCAAATGCACCTCTGCCCAGGGGTTCTTTTGAAGAGCACAGGAAGGAGACTCTCACACACAGAGGAAGTGGACCAAGAATGTTCAAGTCAGCTGCTCTTGCTACTCACCACACCTGGTCCCAACCTAAACCTCACAGCTTATTCTTGACACAGGTCTTCTTTCTTTGTGCCTTCAGCTTCACTGGCATAGCCAAACTCTTGTTTTAAACATTGCTTCCTACCCTAGCTAGGCCTCAAGCTTAACGATGACTGTGAGGATGGCACAGGCCTGGCAGTGTTTTGTTCTATTGTGCGTGCGCTAGCTGTGAATCGTAATCAACTCAGCGACACCTAACAACACCAATACTAGCTAGTAAGAGGAATTCAGGAGTAAATGGACCAAGGGATACAAGAAGCATAAAAGCATCTCAGTTTATTGAGAACTATTTGTGGACCTATTGCATAGCTCATGGACCAGGATCAAAACCTTTATCCCAATTGTTCTCCATTCTGGAAGCTATTAGGGAATATTGTTTTAAAGACTGGTTGCCTGGACCTTCTTCCCAGTGTCCTGGGAATTTGACTGCTGTGCTAATGGCTAGGCCCCATTTCCAGAGACTCTGATTTATTTAGTGGGAGGTACAGCCCAGGCAGAGGTATTTTAAAAGCACCCCAGATAATTTCGTGTCCAGCCAGATTGGAATACAGATCAATTGAATTAGAACTAACTGGTACAATGTGATACACAAGCTGCCTAGCTATTAATCTGTATTTCCAAAGATGATAGCAACAGCAGCATGTTCTTCTACAATATGTCCTTGACACGCCACCCCTTTAAGAGGTCAAGTCTAATTCCTCTCTCTGCAAGCCTGGGTGGCCTCGTCTGTGCCAACCAATAGAGTACGGCCCAATAACACCAACTGACATCTAAGGCTGGAGCCTACTTACAAAGCTATGCAACTTCCACCTGCTTCTCTCAGGACCTCAGTTATGGGGGAAGCCATGTAAGCAACTACCCTGAGACTGCTATGTGGAGAGACCACATGCAGGTACTGTGAGAAATGTTGTTCATACCAGCAAACACTCAAGTAATCCAATCTGTACTCATTTTTATCAAGAGTGAGGTTTTCTTTATTTGACTTTGCAAAATTGGGCATCCAACTCAGTAGACATGGGCAGACGTGCCACATGGCCAGCCCACAGTTTTATTCCCATCTTGAAAAAGCCCCTCTTCTAGTTCCAGTGTCCATTTACAATTCTATTGGCACCTCCAATTTTCCCTTCCCGCCAGAGAAGTCAAAATGACTCACCCATGGTCTGAATGATTGTATTCTTATTTAAAGTTCCTAGTCCAAGAACAGATTTCTTTCCTCCCTTCCCCAATTCATCCTACTTACATATCCCTGGATGTGAATCAACAATCTATGTCTGGCTGGTCTAGCAATCTCATGAGCCCTTTATTCCTGAAGATGGACCACGCCAATACGAGTTACTTCTCACAGGTACTTACTCAGGTCAACAGACCCAGTACACATCCACCAAAAGCTACACATGTTAGTGAACTCATCCTGGATTCTCCAGACCAGCCCATCCTCCAGCTGAGAACCACTGGGCTCCTCAGCCAGTAAGTGATAGCAAAGTGAGGGCAAATTTACACATTTTAAGGCAAGCAGGAGTTGTCCATAAATCACAGATGTTCATAATATGGGAACCGCCTATCTGCTATGATTCCAAACAGTGGCATCTACTATCTGCCAATCACTCCCTAAGGAAACAACCATCAGGCCTTGTCTCACCCAGTCTCTGGTCCCTGACTGTGAGGCAGTTCTCATCTGTAGCTCAGAGGCCAGCCTGTGGTAATCACAACTGGAAAGACCTCATACCCCATGGGTTCCATCTGCCATATGAAACAAACAAAAACATCCATGCTGTTGGGTCAATTCATAGTGACTCTAGGACAGAGGAAAACTGCCCCATTGAACCTTTACAGATCATTCTCCTGCAGAGTGCTGGGGGGTTACAACTGCTCATCTTTTGGTCAGCAACTCAGCCTCCAGGGTCCATCCATCCTCCATAGGTCCACAATATGCACAGTTGGACCCCATACACACCATTCCTAGTGTTCATACAGCCACCATTACCTACGTTCACCACCCTTTCATCGTTCTTAATTTAATATACCAGGTGCCATCAAACTGGTTCCAACTTATGGCAACCTTGTGTGTTTCAGAGTAGAACTGTGCTCAACAGAGTTTTCAAGGCTGATTTTCTAAAGCAGACAGTCACACTTTTCTTCTAAGGTGTCTATGGACAGATAAAAACCTTCAAACTTTCAGGTTAGTAGCTGAGCAGATTAGCCATTTACACTACCACGGGCTCCTCCTAATGGAATAAGATTAAAATTAGAAGCTGGATCTTCTCAAGTGCAGGCCTCTATCTCTCAATCAGGGAGAAACAGTGTCACCAGTGATCAATATGAGTTGGAAAGACTCAGTGGCACTAACCATCACCACCACCACCATAGACCAAGAGGCAGTCGTTCGAACAGAACAAGGGAACACTGAATGGTTTAAAATCAGAAAAGATTTGAACCAGATAAGGTTGTATCCTTTCACCAATTTTATTCAATCTGTTTGCTGAGCAAATCCAAGAAACTGGATTATAAGGAGAAGAACATGGTATCAGGACTGGAGGAAGACTCATTAACAACCTGTGATATGTAGATGATACAAACTTGCTTGCTGAGAGCCAAGAGGACTTAAAATAGTTACTGATGAAGATCAAAGACCAGAGTCTTCAGTATGGGTTGTACCTCAATGTAAAGAAAACAAAAATCCTCATAACCAGGGCAATAAATAATATCAAGACAATAGAGAAAAGATTGAAGTTGTCAAATACTTCATTTTGCTTGAATCTGCGATCAACACTCATGAAAGCAGCAGTCAAGAAATCAAGCAACATACTGAATTAGTCAAATCTGTTGCAGGAGACGCCTTTAAAGTGTTCAACAGCAAAAATGTCAGTTTGAGGACTACAGTGCACCGCATGCAAGCCATAGTATTTTCAATTATCCCATACGCATGTGAAAGTTGAACAGTGAATAAGGAAAACCATAGCGGAATTGATGCATTTAAGTTATAGTGTTGGAGAAAAATATTAAAGGTATTATGGACTGCCAGAAAAACAAACAAATCTGTGTTGGAAGAAATACAATCAGTGGTTCTGTGGGTTAATAATGTGCTGGACTGCAAAGTTGTTTTGAAACACTAGGTCGGCAGTTCAAGCTCACCAACCAATCCTTAGAAACCCTACAGAGGGTCATTATGGGTCAGAATCAACTCAACAGCACTAAAAAACAACAAAAAGCTTCTTTAAAACCAGACTAGTGAACCTTCGTCTTTCATACATCTGACACGATATCAGAAAGGACCAGGAGGATATATCATGTTTGGTAAAATGGAGGTTCAGTGAAAAAGAGTAAGGACCCCCCCCCCCACTGAGTTAGACTGGCACAGTGGCAGCAGCAATGGGCTCAAATATAACAACTATTGTTAGGATGGCATCAGACCAGGGAGTGTTTCATTCTATTGTACCTATGTACCTAAGGTCCCTATGAGTTGGAACCAACTCAAGGACACCTAACAACAACATAGGGCTTCTAAGGAGCAACTGATATACTCGAACTACCAACCTTGCTATTAGTGGCCCAGTGCTCATCCTACAGCGCCACACCAGAAGCATTTAATACTGGCTGAGTTGTTGTTTTTTTAGGTGCCACCGAGTCGGCACTGACTCATAGCGACCTTATGTACAGCAGAACGAAACACTGCCCAATCCTGGGCCAGCCTCACTACTGTTGCCACGCTTGAGTCCATCGATGCTGCCACTTGGCCAATCCATCTCATTGGGGGTCTTCCTCTTTTTCTCTGATCCTCCACCTTACCAAACATGATATCCTTCTCCAGCGGCTGGTCCCTCCTGGCAATATGTCTGAAGTATGAGAGATGAAGTTTGGCCATCTTGGCCTCCAAGGAGCACTCTGGCTGCAATTCTTCTAAAATGATCTATTGGTTCTTTTGGCAGCCAATGGCACTTTCAACTGGATGAATTAGTACTGGCTAAATTCATTTCTATAAATATATTTATACATTAGTTCCCCATTAGTTATCCAAGTCTAAGACTTGTTTTTACTATAATATAAGCCCACTGCCATCAAGTTGGTTCGGACTCACAGAGACCCTCAATAGGGTTTCCGAGGAGCAGCTGGTGCATTTGAACTGCTAACCATGTAGAATTGCTTTATAAGGTGTCTGAGACTATAAATCTTTACGGGAACAAGACAGCCTCATCTTTATTGCAGCAACTGGTGGTTTCAAACCACCAACCTTTCTGTTAGTAACCCAGTACTTACTTAACCCATTGTGCCATCAGGATTCGTTCATTATTAGTCTTTATCCTTTGAATTTTCATGTGGGATGAACTAGACAAAATACATGTTGAGAATTTTTCAAGTATGAAAAGATTGAAAATAAAAGCTTGTGTAAAATTTGCAACACCGACTAGGTTGGAGACATTCACTGAATTTAGAGATACCTGAACACCACCAGACCCATGAATATAATACCGTGCAAATCAAGAAGGCAAAGACTGAAGAAAGTGTCATCTACATACACAGTCCAAAATCTTAGTCAGTTTGCCAGTACTCCAGAACGCCTTAAGGTGAAAGTAAATCAACAACTTATGCATGTGTTGAGTTGTTGTTGTTGTTTCTAAGTGATGTAGAGTTGGTTCCAACTCATACTCTGTATAGTGTTCCCAAGGAGTAGCTGATAGGTTTCAACTGCCGACCTTGTGGTTAGCAGTCAAGTGTTTATCCTACAGCACAAAACCAGTACTCCATGTGTTAAATTCATGACTATGAATTTTTTGGTTAATTGAATATTCATGAGTCTGTTTTGGTTAATTGAATATTCATGAGTCTGTAAAAACTAAATCCAATTATTGCTTCAGTTAGTCAAAATTTTTCAATTAACTCAGAGAATATTGGAGAACCATTTTGTCCGTAACATTTCGCTCCAAAATTAGTAGTAATCTAGAAAAATGAAAATTCTCATTGAAACTAGATGCTGCCAATAGGTTTAGTTGGTCAGTTCTAGGAATTCATGTTCAATTCACACAAGACAGTAAGAAACATCTTTCATTGACACTGGGAATAAAAGAATTAAAAGAAAAACACACTGGTCTGTACGTTAAAAACACCATGTAGCAAACGTCAGAGACATACAACATGGAGTTACAACGTATTTATTTATTCTATAACCATAGATAATGGTACTAGGATGATGAAATGTGTTTATTTGCTCAGAAAAGATAATGAAACCAAACAGGAAATCTTAGGGCAAAATGACGAATCTGAAGATTCGGACTTAGTACACTGACTTGCAGACATTAATCCATCTCAGAGTGTGGTGACAAACAAAGTTTAGAAGAAAAAATTGATACAGTGTGCTGCATACACACTTCAATTAGTTATTTTTAAATACAATCAATGATGCCAAACTGGGAGAATTTTTAGGAAAATATCACGAACTTGTTCAAACACTTCATATTCTGACGTCGTCCATCAAAATTTTGGGGAAATAATTTTAGGGAAATCTGTACTGGATTGTCCAACAAGATGGACCAGTATATATACCATGTTGGAAAACTTACTAGGGTGCCAAAATCTCTGTGATGTGTTATCTGAGAATAATATAAATGATTACTTTTCTAATAATAGATGGGCATATGTGAATTAAATTTAGGAAACCAAAACCTTTAAAAGAAGCTATGGCAAGCTTGCACAGTGAACAATTAGCCATGAGTGTCATTTGGGTACGTGGGTGGAAATTAAGCTAAAATTAAGAACTCTTAATAATACATTTAAGGAGTCCTAGTGGGGCAGTGGTTAAGTAGGTTAAGTGGTGCAGTGGTTAAGTAGTGGGTGGTTCAAAACCCACTAGCTTCTCTGAGGGAGAAAGATAAAGTTGTTTGCTCCTTAAGAGATTTACAGTCTCAGAAACCTTAAGGAGCAGTGCTTGTCTGTCTAATAGTCAGAATCAGTTTGATGGTAGGTTAATAATGAGTCCTGGTGTGGCATTGTGGGTTGATATGCTAGGCTGCAAGGTTGGTTTGAACCACAAGGTCGGCAGTTCCAGCTCACCAACAGCTCCTTGAATATCCTATACAGAGTCGCTGTGTGTAGGAACCGACTTGACAGCACTTAACAACAACAAGAAGGTTAATAATACTGTGGGAAAACATTGATTAAAGTTTTACATGTCTAGAAAAAAATAACTGAAAATGATAGCATATGAAGAATAGTTTATCTAGATCCTTGTTATCAAATTCTAATTCATTCTGAAAGCCATATTACATCTAAAAAGCATTAGGGAAATGATCGGAATCTTAAATGGATCAATACTGAAAGTGTAACAAGGAAAGCAATTCAGGAAATACTTCTGTTTCAAGCGATGATGTTGATGAGATGGAAATGCTACTTGAAATGAAAGAAAAAAGGTAAAATTGAGATTAAACAACTGTGTTGTTAATATTAACTTTATATTAACCAGCTTTGATGGAGTACAAAGATTTGAGTGAAAAGAACATAGTCTTGAATTTTGGGGAGGACACCATTTCACCCCAGTGAGTATGAAATTGCTAGGGTAGTTACTTAGGTCAACGTTGAGAGAACTTTCTCAGGTTTGAAATTTGTCTTGCAAGACAACCGTGATAATAAAAAAAATACTAGAGGACGTTCTTTTAATGAGATGTAATTGTGGTTTATTACAGTGATGTTTTCTTAATGAACTGTATAATTACATATGAATTAAATCTATATTTTTAATAACATGTTTAGTCTATGTAATGTTCTGACATTCTTCAGCATAGAATGGGAATGATTATCAAAGTTTTAAATATTTTATTGTGCTTTGCCTTTATGGATTAATGTATTAGGTATGATAGTATACTTTGTATTTCTAATATTTTATGAGTAAATTGTTGTCAACTTTACGTGATATAGTTAGTGTTAGTGTTGTCCTAACGTGGCTCTGCTGTATAAGTACTGAACTGCTAAAGCGAGGTTTGCAGTTTGGTTATTCCCACCAGTCGCTCCTCAGAAACTCTATAAAGGGTCTCTTTGAATCAGATTCAACTCGATGGCATTTAACAATAGCAACAATAATTAAATGTAAACAGTGAAATGTTATAGATGTTAGGTGCTGTCAAGTTGGTTCTGATTCATAGTAAACCCATGTACAACAGACTGAAATACTGCCTGGTCCTTTGCCATCCTCACAATTCTTGTCAGATTTGAGCCCAGTGTTGTAAGCACTGTGTTACTCCATCTCATATGGGAGTATTCCTCTTTCTCATTGACTTTCTACTTTGCCAAGCATGATGTCCTTCTCCAGAGACTGGTTCCTCCTGATAACATGACCAAAGAATGAGAGACAAAGTCTCAGCATCCTGGCTTCTAAGGAGCACTGTAGCTGTACTTCTTCCAACACAGATTTGTTTGTTCTTCTGGCAGTCCATAATACTTTTATTATTCTTCTCTAACACCATAACTCAAATGTATCAATTCTTCTCCAGTTTTCCTTATTTACTGTCCAACTTTCACATGCGCATAAGAAAATACCATGGCTTGGGTCAGGTGCACCTTAGTCCTCAAAATGACATCTTTGCTCTTTAACACTTCAAAGAGGTGTTTTTGTAACTGATTTGCCCAATACATCCATCATTTGATTTCTTGACTGCTGCTTCCATGAGTATTGATCGTAGATCCAAGGAAAATGAAACACAGTCTACATCAAAATTATGTTTGTTTTCAGTGTATTTTATAGTATTAAGTTGAGAATTTCCTACTAAAAAAGTATTTCAAATCTTGAATTTAATATTTAGATAGTATGCTGGTTGGTTGGTTATGTGCCGTGGAGTCGGTTCTGATCCATAGCGACCCCGTACAGGGTTTCCGAAGCTGTAAATCTTTACAGGAGCAGAAAGCCTCATCTTTCTCCCACGGAACAGCTGGTAGTTTCGAACTGTTGACCTTGCGGTTCGCAGCCCAATTCGTAACCACTATGCTACCTGAGCTCCTTAGACTGCATGCTACAAGTATTTTAATTACAATATTTTAAGTGACTCAGTGCTGTAAAAAATCAAGTAGATTTTTAAAAATAAAATTTAAAAACTACACTCTACATAGTGTTTTTCTCTGTACTGAAATGTTTTGAGACAGTGATTAAAATTGGAACATCATCACCACTTTAGATTTAATTATTAAGACTATATATAGAAAGAAATGGTTTAATATTACTTTTAGAACTAATTACAAAATCTTGAAATGAACCAAACTCAAGTTAATATAAAACTGTAGTTATTTACAATATAAAGAATGAATTTGGTAGCCATATTTTTTTCAGATGAAATTACTCCAGCTTATTCATTTGCAGAACACAAATTGGAGATCTGACAGCAAAAATCATGTTCAAATTGGTTTGAACTGCGGCTTAGCCGTGGTCAACAAAGGAAAAACCAGAACAGACCTGAATTTAATAAAATTTCAGTGAACTAGAACAATAACTGAAGCAGAAAAAAATCATGGTGCCAAGCCCTATTTGTATAAATGGACACAGACAGCGTATCCTCTTAGAGTCTGACCTCTCTCACACGATGTTGTGCCTATATGGTTCTTTGCCTATTGCTACATGTAGTTAGAACATGTTCATTCTCTTGGCTAGCTGGTATTCCATCATGTGACTATAACACAATTTATTTCTCTATTTTACTGTTGATGGACATTTGGATCATTTCCAACCAGGGACTGTTATAAAGAGCCAGCTGCATGAGTTTTTATATTTTCTTTACAGTGTGCTCGTGCCCAGGATTCTTCCTAACTTGTGTGAATACTTTCTGAAGCCTGTTTGGAACAGTGCCAGCTCTTTAGGTCCGACAGTATTGTCAGTCTTGTCCTTTCTGTTGGCAGATGTAGACCTTAGAAGAGAAAGGCCACAGCTCCCCACCTGCAAAAACTCTTGTTTTCATGAAAAAACAACAACACCAAAGCAGTTTTAAAATATCCACAACGGAGAACAGAAGTAAGTATTGTTTGCGTTATCACAGAGATTTGAGCAGCTGGCCACAGGGAATTGGGATCTGAGATAATAAAGTAACCTATCTTATTGAAACAGGATACAGCCTACCAATTCTTCAACAAGGAATAAGGTATGTCCAGGGAAGTGGAAGACAGAGCTGAGAGGTAAAATATTGCTAAGACCACTGAACTGCATTCAAGGAGGGAAAGGGTCTGTGTGCTGATGGCTGGGGGGCAGGCGTGTGGGGTGTACCCTTTCTTTGGTTGTTTGATGATACATGCAGGGTATTGCAATCATTGCAATGAAATCAAATATAATAGGATGAATGTAAAGATAATGTCCCATGTAAACTATCACATAATTCACAATAAAAAACTTAAATAAAAAAAAAGAAAACTGAACTGCACCATCTCATCTCACTAGATTGTGAGTTTAAACAAGAGGAAAACCAAATGCACTAGCTTCATTCCTCTCTGAGGAAGCAAGGGTCATACCTCAGCCCTGGTCCACCTTGGGAATGCTACTCAAACATCCTGTCAGATTCTGTTCTCATCTGTATCAAGGGGTTGATAAAAATGTGGTCTATTTATACAATGAAATAGGACTGTGTCAAAGAGGGACATGAAATCCTGATGTATACCAAAACATGGGTGAACTTTGAAAATCTGCTTATTGAAATAAGCCAATCAAAAAGGCAAATACTCTGACATCACGAAAATGAAGTCCATTCGTTGCTGTTAAAGTGCCATTGAGTCAGTTCCTACTCATAGTGACCCTGTATAGGATTTCCAAGGAGTGGCTGGTAAGTTTGAACCCTCGACTTTGCAGTTAGCAGTCCAGTGCTTATCCTACAGTGCCATACCAGGACTATCACATGGGATAAGTAAATATACTTGAGATCAGAGTCCTGGTGTAGCGCTCTAGGACAAGCACTTGACCACAAGGTCAGTTGAAACCACAGGATTGGTGGTTCAAACTCACCAGCTCCTCCTCGGAAACTCTACACAGGGCTGCTATGAGTTCGAACTGACTCAATGATACTTAGCAACAACAGCGTTTTAATAGTAGCTACCAGTGGCAGTAGTACTAAGGAGTTCCGGTAGCGTAGCGGTTACGAACCAGTCTGCTAACCTCAAGATCGGCAGTTTAAAACTACAAGCTGTTCCATGGAAGAAAGATGAGGCTTAACGATTTACAGCCTCGGAAATCCTGTGCAGGGTCACTATGAGTCGGAACCGACTCCACGGTACTTAACAACAACAACCAGTGGCAGCAAGGAACCCAGGCAGTGCATGGTTTCAAAGCTCAGCTGCTAATCAGAAGGCTGGTTGTTTGAAACCAGTGCTCTGTAGGACAAAAGACTTGGGGATCTGTTTCCATAAAGATTGTTGATGTTTTTAAATGCCTTGGAGTCTTTTTTGACTCACTGGAACCCTGTCTTCAGGCAGCCCTTAGCCAACTTCTGAGGAGTGGCTGGTGACTTAGGAGCACTCACCTTACAGTTGGTAGTCTAGTGCTTACCTACAGTGCCACATCCCTAGGAAGCCCTATGGGACAGTTCTACTCTGTCATGAAGGGTCCCTATGATTAGGAATCAACTGGATGGCACACAACAACCCAAAGTGTGAAGGAGGAGAAATGGGACAATGTGGAAGATGATTCTTTAGGAAGCACTGAATTTTTGTGTATAGGGATGGAAATTTTGACAAAGAACACTGGCGATGGGTTGTACAACATGACTGGTGTGATTGATGTTGCAATTCAGTATCTGCGAACAATGTTGACTTGACCACGCTATTTTTACAACAATTTTTAAATTGAAGGGTTGATAACCTTCCTTATCCGTGTAAGGGCAAGAGGGCTAATGTGAGGTCATAGCTGAAAGTATTTTGAACACTTAATAGATGTTGGCCAAATGTCACTTTCCCTCTTTGCCCATAAGTGCCATGGTTTATACCACGAAACATAAAACATAACCAAAAGCCCATATGCTTAACTGTACTTGCTGTTGTTGTTGTGATGTGTCGTGCAGTCAGTTCTGACCTATAGCAACCCTGAACAGGGTTTCCAAGGCTGTAAATGTTTATGGGAGCAGAAAGCCTCAGCTTTCTCCCGTGGAACAGCTGGTAGTTTCGAACTGCTGATCCTAAGGTTTGCAGCCCGATTTGTAACCACTACGCTACCAGTGTGTACTGGCAAGTGGTAACTTGGAGGAAAGTCAAGCAGAACAGCTGCTTGCTTCTTTTGAAAAGCTTAAAGAATAAGAAGAGAAATGACTGTGTTGGTGCCAGTACTGAGCAGAAGAACAAGAGGGAAGAGTGCAGGATGCCCTGAAGAGGGCAAGTAAAAGCTGAGGGCCAGGACCAAGGACGGGACACTGTGTGCCAAGCTATTTGAATTCTGATTGTATTTGGATTCATTCTGTGCATGGTAACTCAGGTTACCAAAAGAGTATTTGCAATTTGTAATACTCTTGCTTTTCTAGACAAACCCATCTTCTTGGGCACTCAACCACTTGGCTAGGTTGACAAAGTGAGGTTTGAAATCTCAGGACTTAAGGAAGAACTTCAGGCAGTCCTTACCCAGAATTTTTACTCTGTGAAAACCCTGACTTGGTGATTCCAAAGACACCCTTTCATTGCTACAGCGAGTGGCAATGACAAGTTGGTATTTGAGGACAAAAGACAATATTATCTTTGGAAAGAAATGACAGTCTGGATTGTCTGCTCTCAGTCCCTGGTGAGAACTACCTCAGCTCCAGCTGTGCTGCTGGTCTCGGCTAGAATCGACACCATAGCAGTGAGAGTGAGTTTGAGATTTAGGAGTGACCTTTGCTCACTCAGAGCCCCAGGTATGGGGCAGTTTAGTTTGTTACCTCTTATCTAAGAACGCTCACTGACCAGACTTGAGTCTTAGGAAGTAGAGCAAACAGGGTTTAGTGATAAACTGCTTGAGGAGAAGAAGAGTCAAGATGCCAGTAGGTTTCTGGTCTGGGGATTTCTGCAGATGGCCATGCAATCACTGAGCGAGGTAGCCCTGGATTATTAAGAATTGCAAACTGGATTTTGGGAGCCATGCATGCATTTAATTAGCTAACAAACATTAAATGAGTGTCCATTATAAATCAAGCGCTCTTATCAGGTGCACAGTCACTTCAATCAAATCCCGTTGTGACTTGACCAACCTCCTCCTCTGTCTGTGCCGTAAAACTGAGTCCAGGAGACTGTTGGCTTCTGTAGCTTTGGGGCACAGTGGACGCAGCAATGGGCTCAAGCATGGCAATGATTGTGACGTTGGTGTAGGACCGGGCAGTGTTTCAATCAGTTGTGCATAAGGATGCTATGAGTCATTACCGACTTGATGGAACCTAACAACAACAGGTTTAGTCTATGTTTGAATGGGCTTTGTAGCCCCAGAAATTCACCCACTATCAGGTACACTTTCATATACTAAATAATATATTTTGAATGACGAAAGGAAGGGCTGATCTTTTTTAAAAACACAAGTCATGTCACTTCTCTGCTTAAATGTCATCAATAGCTTCCCATTAGATTTAGAATAAAAATCAATGTCCTCCGCAAGTCTCCAAATCCAAGCAGGAGCTCACCTCTATAGACCTCCCACCTTTCCTACCCTTATCTCCAGCCTTGTGCCTTGTGATCACCGCCAGCCCTTGAGCCCTTTAGGCATGTCCTGTTTGAATTTGAAGTGGGCCTAGAACCCTCTCTGTCCTTTGAAGAGGTGGCTGCTGCTTATCTCAAAAGTCATCTCTTCAGAGAGGCCTGCCCTGACTTCCATCTCTTGTCACCCACTCTCTAGCCTGTTTCTCTTTTCTTCTATCACATATCACTCTCTGAACCATTCCCCCCACACAGATAAACATAGGTAGATTAGTTACAAGGCAACAACTGTGCAAGAGAATAGGCCTAGGGTCTTCCTGGTAGGCATGGAGAGAAATGAGTAGATTTGAGAGTTGTTTAGGAGCTGACAGGGTTTGGGAATAAGCTGGCTAAGGAAAAGGAAAGTGAAATTCCCCCTCCCCCCCAGGTTTCCAGTCTTCATGGATGGTTATGCTAATCAGTGGACCATGACTGCCCTAGAAGGAGGTCAGATGTAGATATAAAAGACATGACTTGGGGTTATGTTGATTGAGTTAAAGTACCTCTAAGGCATCCAAGAGGATCTGTCAAGTGAGCAAGTGGATACTGGGGTCAGAAACTTAGCAGAGAGGTTTAAGCTGGAGATGTCATTTTGTAGGTCATATGTGCATAGCTGGCAGTGGACAGTGGGCATGGTTGAGACAGGCCAGTGAGAATACAACAGAGAAAGAGGAGACCTTGGAGTAACCCTTGAGGAGTTCTACAATCAAAGTGGAGAGGAATGAGCTCAAAAAGGGATAAGAGGATTACAGAATAAAAACAGAGAGACAATTGAGTCACACTAATCAAAGGAGCTCTGGTAGTGTTGTTGTTGTTGTTAAGTGCCTTCTAGTCGGTTCCGACCCATAGCGACCCTGTACAGGGTTTCCGAGGGTATAAATCCTTACGGGAGTAGAAAGCCTCATCTTTCTCCCGCGGAGCGGCTGGTAGTTTCGAACCGCTGACCTTAATGTTTGCAGCCCGATTCGTAACCACTACACTACCAGAGCTCCTTCTGGTAGTGTAGTGGTTACAAATTGGGCTGCGAACCTCAAGGTCAGAAGTTCGAAACTACCAGCTGTTCCATGGGAGAAAGATGAGGTTTTCTGCTACTGTAAAGATTTACAGCCTCGGAAACCCTATACAGGGTCGCTATGAGTCGGTTCTGACTCCACAGCACATAACCACCACCACCAATCCAAGGAGAAAGATTGCATCAAGAAATCTTGGTGAAGGTGAGCACCATGGGAACATCAGTCTCCATGATCCTGAGACCAGAAAAACTAGATGGTGCCCAGCTGCCAATATCAACTGCTTTGTAAGGGATCAAATTAGAAGGTCCTGGGTACAGTGGGAAAAAATGTGGAATAAAACTAAAAATCATAAAAACAAAACAGGCTTAATGGTCAGATCAAGACTATGGCTCTGGGTCAACCTTCATGTCTGGAACTGAACTCACCATTCTCAATGTTTAGCCAAACAGTAGCTAGGTATATAAGGGGGACAACAACACTAGTTAAGTACACACACAGTAGAATGGTCAAATTTTTTAGATCAAAAGGGCAGCATTTACCCAAGAACAGAGTTCAGAAGTGTTAGGAAAAAAGGAGGAGGAACTGGGAATTGTGATAAATGCTGTTACATTGCGGAGAATGCAATCAATGAGATGAAACAAAGTGTTTATGATCTGTTAAATGTAGAATTGATGATCTGTTCTCTAAAGCTTCACCCAATTCACAATAAAAAGTTAAAAAAAAAAAAAAATCTTGCTGGACTTCCTTCATTTCCAATTTAGACTCCTTGAGTCTTCTCTAACCAAGATACTTATTGTTGTTAGGTGCCATTAACTCAGTTTTGATTGATAGCAACCTAATGTATAGCCAAATGTAATACTGCCCAATTCTGTGCCATCCTCACAGAATTTTCTGTGTTTGAGACCTGTGGCAAATCATCTCATTGAGTGATATCCTTCTCCAGGCACTGGTAACATGTCCAAAGTATGTGAAACAAAGTCTCACAATCTTCACTTCTAAAGAATATTTAGTTATACTTCTTCCAAGACAGATTTTTTTTCATTCTTCTGACAGTCCGTAATACATTCTATGCCATTGTCCAGCTTTGCATGTATAAGAGACCACCGAAAATAGCATGGTTTGAGTCAGATGAATCTTAGTAACAAGTAACATCTTTGCTGTTAAAAACTTTAAAGAGATCTTTTGCAACAGATGGGCCCAATACAATACGTCTTTTGATTTCTTGACTGCTCTTCTACTGTTGTTGATTATGGATTCACAAAAAAATAAAATCCTTTGACAATTTCAATCTTTTCTCTATTTATTATGATGCTATTTATTTGTCCAGTTGTAAAGATTTGTGTTTTCTTTATGTTGAGGTGTAATCTATACTGAAGACTAGTTTTTTCTAATCTTCATTAGTAAGCGCTTCAAGTCCTCCACTTTTAACAAGGTTGTGTCATCTGCAGATGTTATTAAATGCAGTTGAGTCAGTTCTGACTATAGTGACCCAGTGTAGGGTTTCTGAGGAGTGGCAGGTGGGTTTGAAACACCGACCTTATGGTTAGCAATACAGTGCTTATTCTATAGCACTGTATAGTCAGTTCCAACTCATAGCGACCTTGTATAGGGTTCCTGAGTTGCAGCTGGTGGGTTTAAACTATCAATCTTGTGGTAAGTAGTCCAGTGCTTATCCTACAAGGATCCTATAATCATATCCCCCCATCAAGATTCAAACCTAGGTGGCTGACAGCTCCCCTCACCTACCCCATTTTTACAAGCTCTTTGTTTGATAATGCTAATACAATAGCAATTAGCAATGCCAAACTTCAAAACATTAGCTTTGAATGCAAATACAAAGCTAATACAGGTATGAGCCTGTATCTTCTTCTTGACCATTTGGTTAAGATAATTATGCAATCTTGATTTAAAATTTTTTTTTCTATCTCTTCCTTAAGAATTGCTTTATTGCCGTCTAGGGGGTGGGTTCCTGAAGGTTTCTGAGAAGTTTTTGAGGCCAGAATCCCTGCACAGAGGACTTTGGGCCTGTGAGGATCCTTCCCTGCACAGAACACTGGAATCAGTTGGGTAAACATAGCTGCTCAGCCAGGTGTTGCGTTTCTCACCATATGTCAGACGGCTGACCTTCTGTTGTTGTTGTTGTTAAGTGCCATCGAGTTGGTTGCCATCGAGTTGGTTCCGACCCGTAACAACCCTGTATAGGATTTCCGTGAGCTTGAACCGCTGCCGACCTTTCAGTCTGGTGCTTTAACCCACAGTGCCACACCAGGACTCCTACAGGCTTCTGTAGAAGAGTCTAACTAGGGCCTCTTGGAGTTATAACCTGAATGAGAAGACAAAGTCACAGAGCATTTGGGTGATTTTCTGTGACCTTGAAAATCTCTCTTAATAAACTGCCCCACAGCATCATTCAAAACCAGGCTTCTTTTTCCATAATGGTGACAACCAACATGTCATTCTCCTCATAATTTCAGGCAAGTCTTTTTAATAGTTTGAAAATCTACATTTTAAGTGGGAAAAAAAATGATGATATGCAACCAATCTTGTGCTTCATAAGAGAAACTAGAGTTTCTTTCTCTCTGGCTTTACAAAATCCCAGAAGAGCTAACTTACTACGTTAGTCACTTTATCTCTAAATAATACTGTATGGTTTTGTGAAATGCTCTGTTGAAAACATCAAATTGCTATAAGGCAGCCTCTTCAAATAGTCCATCTGAAGTTCCTCTACTTCAGAAATGACACACTTTGGGGTAGAACTTCCTATTTTCAAAACCACATAAACTCCCCACCCATTCCCCTTCCAATAATTCAGCCATCTGATTACGCAGTGTTTGTTGCATTCTCTCACTATGACTGGTGGTTCACATCAAGCATTACCAAGCTCTGTGAAGCTTGGAGAAATCCAGTCACACTAAGTGAGGGTTACCTTTGTTGTTATTCTCCATCTTTAAGGGCATACATTCAGTATCTCCCCGATTTGGTTCATTACAATCAGGTTCTGTCTAGAAACTATCATTGCCCCATAACAGGAACCCAGAGGGAAACAAGGTCACTGAAGTGACTATATATTTGTATGAGTATATATTAGTATGAAACAAGTTCACTGAAGTGATTATATATTTAGTATGCTGGTGGTAGTGGTGGTGTGCTGTGAAGTCAGTTCAGACTCATAGAAAACCTGTATAAGGTTTCCAAGGCTATAAATCTTTACAGGAGAAGAAAGCCTCATCTCTCTCCCTTGGAGCAGCTGGTAGATTCACACTTCTGACCTTGAGATTAGCAGCCCAACTCATAACCCACTCTGCTGCCGGGGCTCCTTCTCTATTTGGTAGAGTGTGGTTAAAAACAAGGGTACCTGTTGCTAGGCAGTAGAACTCTTGCCTAGTATGCAAATGGTGTGGTACTGTGGGTTCATGTGCTGTACTGCAAAGTCAGTTAGAACTACAAGGTCGATGGTTCAAGCTCACCAGCTGCTCCTTGGAAACCCGATACAGGGTCACTATGGGTTGGAACCGACAGGACAGCACTAAACAACAACAACATGCGAATGTCCAGGGTTTGGTTCCCAGACAATGCCTCATGCGTAGTCCCCACCCACCCATCTGTCAGTGGAGGGTTGCCTGTTGCTATGATGCTGAAGGTCCGCAGAGCCTCTAGACTCAGGTGGACTAGTAAGAAAAGCCTGGCAGTCTACTTCTGAAAACCAGCCAGTGGAAGCCCTGTGGATCATAAGGTCTGATTCACAGACCAGCATGAGGGTGCTTGGGTTCATCATGAGTCAGTGCCACTTGCCAGCAGCTCAGATGTGGTGCTGCAAGATAAGCACTGGGCTGATAACTGCATGGTCAGAGCTTCCAACCCACCAGCAGCTCCTCAGAAACCCTATCCTGGGCTGCTGTGGGTCGGAGCACACTTGACAGTTCTTCACAACAAGACGTACAATTCTTCCTAAGAACCTGGCCTTGGGTAGTGCTGACTAATCTTCCGCACCTGTACTGATGACTCCTCACATTCAGTCTCAGCCACCAACTGTAAGCAAAGCATCCCTGACTGATGACTGACTCCCTCGCAGGGCACTTTCTCAGGGTCTGTGCTCATAACGTTGACTCCCAGTCACAAGCCTGATTCCAGTGTGCCTTCCCTTGTGGCATCTGTGTGCAGGACAAATGGGTTCACATTCTTGCTCTATAGTAAGAAATCTAAGCCAGAAACTTTCTCAACCAATCTAAGACCCCCTAAACCAAACCAAACCCACTGCCTCAAGTTGATTTTGACTCAGTAACTCTAAAGGACAAAGTAGAACTGCCCCATAGGCTTTTTAATTCTAGATCTAGACAGAGGCAAAGTGACAGATGTTTCTCCCTTGGAGTGGTGAGTGGGTTTGAACTGTGGATCTTTCAGCAGTCAAGAGCTCTCACTACCATACCACCAGGGCTCCAAGTCCCCCCAGCTGTGCCTCTTAAATACCCCTCAGCTCCACCTGCTTCTCTCCATCCATATTTTTTCAATGACTCCTCACTTTACCTAAGGAGCCCTGGTGGTATAGTGGATTACAAGCTAACCTCAAGATCAGTGGTTCAAATCTACCAGTTGCTCCTCGAGAGAAAGATGAGGCTTTTGCCTCCCGTAAAGATTTACAGCCTCAGAAACCTGTACAGGGTCGTTATGAGTCAGAACCGACTCCACAGCAACCACCACCACCACTTTACCATGTCCTTTTCCACGGACTGGTCCCTCTTCATGACATGCCCAAAGTACATGAGAGGAAGTCTGATTTATCATCCTCACTTTGAAAGAGCATTGTGGCTGCACTTTCAAGACAGATTTGTCTGCTCTTCTAGCAGTCCATGATCTTATTCAACATTCTTCTCCAACACCATGATTTAAAGGCATCAATTCTTCTCCAGTCTTCCTTATTCGTGGCCCAGCTTTTGCACTCATACGTGGCAGTTGAACGCTCAGCAGCTCTATATTACTCTTCAGCCTTCTCCACAACCAGGTGTGTGCTACCAGGACTGTTGTGCCCAAAATCCCAGACTCTCCTAGCACCTCCAGTCATGTCGCATAGCTTGTTATTTCACTCTCCCATGCCTTGACTTTGGCATTGCTTCTGAGGACCCTCCCTTTGCTCTTTCCCAATTCCTGATCATTCCCAACACACAGTTGATAGTCTGTAGAATCCTTGATGCTATCCTCCCGTTGTACCTCCTCTGTCCTGCATCCACTCTGCCTCTGAGGTCTCTAGGCAGGTATTGGGGCCCTTGGAGTGTGCATGCACTTGATGTAGATTTCTTTGATTTCACCTAATCTTCCTGGTATTTATTTCTGCATCTCCAGCCCAGCACAGAATCTGTCACAAAGTAGGCATTCAGTAATGGTCTGTTGGTTGCGGAGGGCAATGGGGTACAAGGCAGTTCCTTAGGCTTTTAGACTTTAATCTATTAGACTTTAATCTATATCTAACACACACATACACACACACAAATCTCATTTCCATAAACATTTAATTCATATTTCATTAAAAAATATTGTCAAATTATTTTGAATACTGCAGTATAATAGATTAAAATGTATTATTTATAAACATAAGAGACAGGGCACACCAACAGGTGTATTGCAAAGGTAAATCATTTTTGTAGAAACCTTGGCATAAATCTTCTCCTGTCATTTGCTGGTTGTTTAAAGAATATACCAAGGTTGCAGAACTGCTTATTTTAAAACTGTTACCATTTACAGCCATATTTCTGTGTGAATTCAGAATTTACTATTATAATGTGGCCAAAGCAAACCACAGAAATAAAGTAGACACTGGCTCTGGTATCAGATTGAAATGGTTTCCCATGAACCCAACTTCTATTTTTATCCTTTACTAAATAAATGGGGAGGTCAGGGAAGAGTTAGTGGCATTGGGAGGAATCGCTCTGAGCTATTCTGAAGGAGCATCTCTGAATCTCCCCTGCATACCCAGGATCGCTAGTCTGAAAAGGTGGTAGATGTGTCTCAAGGTCTACTTCAGCATGGGCTGATCTCTGCTCTGGCAAAGACCTGGAGTAACAGTGCTCCTGCCCTTGTGTGTTAGAAGCTGGACAGCGGTGGCTATCTCTCTGTATTCTACAAGGAGAGTTCTGAAGGGATGGTGATTAGAGGAAACCCAGGCTTTAGGCTCTTTACTAAACCTTGATGGAGCTAAACAAGAGGGCGCAGTTCCGTGGCTGGGCTCCTCATCCAGGACGGAAGGGCAAATCCATGGGTAGCACAAAGAGCCCCTTTCTTCTTTTTCCTCCAGATAGCCTGCCAAGTAAGTAATGAGATTTGGCTGCCTACCTGGGCTTTTGTCCCCTTCCCTCTGGTCCCTCCTCTGAGTCTCCTACTCTCTCAGTATAGCTTGGACACTGTGCTAGACTCCCTCTTTGGGGCTTTCTGTAATCATGCTTACCAACGCTTTCAGGGATCCCCACCTTCCTGAAAGTGTTGGTAAGCATGAAAATAACCTCCCGTTGATTCTCTTTTCCCCTCAATCTGCAGTTCTATCTAGTCCCGTCACAGTGAAACTTTTTGAAAAAAAAAGGACTTATGGCCCCAGACCGTCACGTTGTTATATTCCATCCCTGACGTACAACACCTGGTTTTCCCCTGATGCACGAATGACGCTTCAAAGGTCACCAGTGACTTCCTGATTTTCAAGCCCGTCAGCCTTTTGTAGGTCCTGCATATCACTGTCTTCTCATAGCAACTGACAGTGGGAGCCACGCTCTCATCCTTGAAATGGTCTTTGCTTCTGGGATTTCATCTCCGGTTTCTCCTTCCACCTCTCTAGCCACTTCTATCTTGTCTCCAAGGACGTGTCTACCTCTTTCTGCTCTTCCACAGGAAGATGGTCTTCCAGAGTTGGTTCTTGGCCTTTTTATGTTTATTTCCTACACCTACTTTTAAAGCTTGAGGTGTTGACCAAACGATTTTATCACTTTCATTTTTTAATTACAAAAGTAATCCCGTCCAGTTTTGTAGCAAGGATGGGGGTGATTAACTTTGCAGCCTTGGAGCAGAGGTCCCTGGGACCATCAAGGGAGAAGAGCGGAGAGCAGGACCCTACCCAGAGAAGCAGTGATGCCTGAGATGGAGGCAGAGACTATGATGTGGAGAGATGGAGCAGTTGGGGACTTTAGATCCAGAGAGGGAGAGGAGCTGTGTGCTGACGACCAGGGGGCAGGTTTGTAGTGTATACCCTTTGTTTGGTTAATGATACATGAAGGGGATTGTAACCATGGCAATGAAATGATATATGATAGGATGAATGTAAAACTAATATTCTCCCATGTAAACTATCACATAATTCACAAGAAAACATAAAAGAAAAAAAAAGTAATCTCATCCAGTTGCTTTCCAGTCAATTCTGACTCACGACAACCTCATGTGTGCCCCCACAAAACTAAGCTCCACAAAGTTTTCAGCAGCTGATTTGTCAGAAGTAGATCACCAAGTCTTTTTCCGAAAAAACAAACAAACAAGAAATTTGCTGCCATTGAGTAGATTCCAACTCATAGCAACCCTAGAGGTAAGCAGAGAACTGCTCCCTAGCGTCTCCAAGGCTGTAAATCTTTGCAGGAACAGACCACCTCATCTCTCTCCCATGGAAAAAGTGCTGGTTGGGTTCAAACCACCAAACTTTAACAGCTGAAGCTTAACCTACTACACCACCAAGGTTCCTTGCTTCCAAAGCTCCTCTGGAAGGGAAACAACCTGATCATGAATGAAGGTTCATAAGATGTGATTTCCAAAAAACACAAGAGTTCTTTTCTGAATTCGAAGACCAAATTGGAGTCCTGGTGTAGTGCTTTGGGTTTATGCACTGGGCTGCAAGGTCATTTTGAACCACAAGATCGGCAGTTCAAGTTCACCAGTTGCTCATTGGAAACCCTATACAGGCTCACTCTGAGTCAGAACCAACTCAACGGCACTTAACAACAACAACAAGAAGACCAAATTCCCTCTGGTGGTACCCATCTCCCACACAGTACCTTGTCTTCACAAACACCACCCTATTTCTTGTCTCTTAGCCGATTCACCTAAATTCCCCACAATCCTTTCAGTTACTTCTCTCCTCTGCTCAGCTCCGCATCCAAACATTCTGTCAGCCTTGTATGTCCCACTCAAGATTGGGTGCATAATATAACGAACCCACTTCCAAATTTGTGAGGAACTTGTTCAAAATTACTAGAATTTCAAGAGAGCCACAGCACAGCACTAAAGCAAGCATGGGGCCCTTCAGAGCCTGGACTGTTCACATCTGCCCCTGAAGCCAGCCCTGGCCCCTGGCATGATCTCTCCTATATACATGACAAAGCCTTTTTGCCATTCCCTCTGAGGCCCAAGTCAACTAGATTTCTAGTTATTGGATTTCTAAGCTGCTAGATTTCTAAGACAGCCTCCTCTGACCCCATGCCCTGTCTCACTTTTCCCTATACCGCCTTCTGTACCTGCTAACTCCTACTCAATGACTTCTGTGTGTGTTGCCCTCTGCTCAGAACCTTTGGTATTTCCTATTTCTTGTTAAACTGGACACTGTCTCTTCAGGCCAAGCCTTCTGAGGCCCTGATTTCCTGGCTTGGCTCCTATTCATTCCTTAGTCCCTACCAGAAACTTGAGGCAAATATTCTAATATCTTTTCCTTGACTGCACTCCATCCAGTGAGACCTCCATGCCTTTCTTGGGTCTTCATGCCTTTGCTGGAGCCTTTTTATTTCTTTGAAGTCCTGTCCATCCCATCTGTGTCTTTGGAATCTCTCCAAACCTCATGGCCTACCCTTTCCCAAGAAGTGTCTTCTGATCTCTAACCTGGGTCTGATCTCTATTTTCCAGTCAACAACACCATAATCATATGAAACACCATATATATTCAACCTGAATGCTGAGCAAATAGTCTGAGAAGCTGGGTTATATGAAGAAAAACATGGCATCAGGATTGTAGGAAGATACATTAACAACCTGTGATATGAAGATCATACAACCTTGCTTGCTGAAAGTGAAGAG